>NC_081850.1:78094783-78426658 GCF_963259705.1 Myotis daubentonii | reverse complement strand
CTCTCACATCGATGTTTCTCTCTGTCTCTTCCTCTCTCTTCCACTCTCCCTAAAAATCAATGGAAAAATATTCTCGGGTAAGGATTTAAAAATAAAATGAATAATAATAATGATAAATTAAAAAAAATGAGTCCAATCCTGGCTCCAGTAGGTACTGCTGGAAGCCAAGGGACCCATTCCCCTTCTCTGAGCCTCAGTTTCTTTATCTGCAAAATGGGAATAATGATAGACCCTCCATTGGGAGGGATGTCATAAGGAAAAGAAACAATAAAGCATGAAAAACTCATAGGACAGTGAATGTACTTGGAATATGGAAAATATTAGCAGGTCATTACATTTAAGAAGTAACACATGACCTTGCTTGGAAATTCATGAAATATGAAAGTATGAAGGAAGGTAGGTACCAAATATTGCTTACAAAGGGATATTGAAAAGCAAAACCATATGCTAAGGAAGCTGACCAGTATGCTAAAGAGAGTGTGGTCCATGTCTTACAAAGAGTGGTTGGAAAGGAAAAAAAAATAATAACAATTATTATTATTATTATTATCAACATTTGCTAGGCACTCACTAAATACCAGTACTTTTAAGTACTTGACAAGGATTTTCTCAATCTATCCTCATCCAACACACTGAGGTGCCTGCTATAATTATTCCCATTTCTCAGAAGAGGAAACTGAGCCATAGAAAAGTGACCTCAATGGCTGCTGTAACAAGGGGTTTATTTTCTTTCTTCTTTTTTTTTTAAAAAATATATATTTTATTGATTTTTTACAGAGAGGAAGGGGGAGGGATAGAGAGCTAGAAACATCGATGAGAGAGAAACATCGATCAGCTGCCTCCTGCACACTCCCTACTGGGGATGTGCCCGCAACCAAGGTACATGCCCTTGACCGGAATCGAACCTGGGACCCTTGAGTCCGCAGGCCAACGCTCTATCCATTGAGCCAAACCGGTTAGGGCTATTTTCTTTCTTTTTAAAATATATTTTTATTGCTTTCATAAAGGAAGGGAGAGGGATAGAGAGATAGAAACATCAATGATGAGAGAGAATCATTGATCTGCTGCATCCTGCACGCCCCCTACTGGGGATCGAGCCTGCGACCTAGGCATGTGCCCTTGACCAAAATCAAACCTGGGACCCTTCAGTCTGCAGGCTGAAGCTCTATCCACTGAGCCAAACCGGCTACAGCAAGGCGTTTATTTTCTCACATGAAAGACTACAGAGATGGGTATGTGTCTGTGGGCCTTGGCTCAGCAGTTCAAAGATGAGAGGCCTGAGGTGCCCTCTGTTCTCATGATCACAAAATGGCTGCTACGGCCCTGCCATCACAACCGAGGAAGGAAGGAGAAAGGGCAAGCTTCATCGACATCCCCACATAACACACTGTGAGCAACGAGCAGAGCTGAGACTCAACCCGGCGACCTGACTCCGGGGCAAGGCCGTAACCACCGTCCAGTACAGCCTCCAGGCTGGGGCTGCTGTGGACAAAGGGCCTGTGACTGAGGGGGCCCCGTCCACCGCCTGCCAACTCCCAGCGGCTGTTCCGGCGGGTGGGAGGGCAGCTTTCACTTGCTGTGGACGAACTAGGCATGAGGTGTGCAGACATGAACTCTGCGGTGCCTTCCGGCCCAGCTCAGCAGCCTGGTGACTGGACTGGGAGCTTCTCAAGGGCAGAGACTTGTCCTGGTCGTCCTTTCTCCAAGGCCAGCTCTGGGGCCTGGCACACACTGGGTGCCCAGCCAGTGAGTGAACAGCGGGGTGGATGGAGGCAGGATGGCATGAACAGGCTGTGAAGAACAACAAGGCCTCGGACTTGCCTACTCCTCTGGGTGCCACAAAGAAGCCTCTGTGTCCCAGCTAAGTAGCATCTGAGACCTCCAGCCCCTATCAACCGGGCAGAGCCAACAGGCCAGGGCAGCCCAGACCTCCAGACCCTGGGGCCCAGGCAAGGTGTGGGACGAGGTGCTAAGGCCCAGCCACAAATGCTCCCACCGAAGTCACGTGAGCAAGTGGGGCATGTTCTCACACCCGAAAGCCAGAACCAGAGGGACCCACTGCAGGCAGCTGGCCCATTCAAGGCCCGTCTTCCCTCCCACCTGTCCCAGTCAGGGCCTCAGACTCCCTGGGCCTCCCTGCCTCCAGCCTGTGGGCCGTCCACACTGCAAGATGCCTCTCCGATAGCACCTTTATCATCACTGCAGTCCTGGTTCCAAAGCAGCCAACAGCACCAAGGATAAAGGGTTGATGGCTCCCACTCTCTGAGAGCCTCTCTTTGCTCCCATGCTGAGCACTGGGTCACACACATGTACATATGACTATTGATAATTCATAGCAAGTCTGCGAGATATGTTCCAACATCCACCCCATTTTGTAGCAAAGGACACTGAGGCCCAGGGAGAGTAAGGAAAGCCCTCTAAGCCAGTGCGCTTCCTCTCTCTCCCTTCCTTGGCTCTCTACAGCCAGAGAGGAGGCCCTCAGACACTGTATCTTCATATCCATGTGCCCTGTGCAAGCCCAATTCTGAACAGGTGTCAGGCAGTGTGTTAAACTGGGCTGAATAAAGACTTAATTTTAGACTCATTTACCCCTCCCACCTATACCTGTGCCTTCCCCTCCCCTCCTCTGTGCAGAGGCAGACTTTGGGCAATCAGGGAAGACAGACTCACTGGGAGACCACTTATGTGAGCTGTAGTTACAATAAAGGGGACATTTGCTGCTCCAAATGTCCAATAAGTCACAAGTTGCATTTATTCTGGAGCCTTCTGGACACTCCAGACTCTCAGATCATCGTGCATTTATTTTAATTATGCAAATATTGATTGCAAACCCACAATGTGCCAGACTGGACCTGGAGTGTGGGGGCACAGAGCAAAGGCAAGTCGTGCCCTGAAACTTCAACCCAGCCCTGGCAGCTTCTGGTCCCTGGGAACAGCAGTTCAAGGTGAATTAGTTCAGGCGGCAGCTACCAAGAGCTTGCAGCGTGCCAGCCTCGTCTGAGCACTGAGGAGACGCCAAGGAGGAGCCACCAGGTCTCTATCTTTGAGACGCTGCTGTTCGCCGAGCAAGCCGGCATGGCCACCATACCCAGGCCACACCGCAGGATGTGAGCCAGAATCACAGGGTTCTTCTCTGTGGAATTTCAAGGAGAAAAGCCTCACATCCTTGCTCTGCAGCTGGTCGGGAGGTCCTCTTGTTCCCCACAGCTCTTGTGTGTGGGTGCAAAGAGCCACCGGCCCACTGTGCTGTCCGTCTACCCCACCGCGCCACCTCAGCAGCCGGACCAGCGGGCGAACATGGGCCAGAGCTGAAAGAGCTGCAGGACTCAGACTCAGTCTGAGGAGGGCTCAGCAAAGCCCAAAGTCAAGAGGGGAAACCAAAAGCGAATTTGAAGTCTCTGGCACTTGTAACAAACTTCACACACAGCCTAATTGCTAGGCAGATTAACATGCATCATCACACTAAATGCCTATTTCCCGCAGATCCTGATGCCACACGTTCCCATTTCAACTAAAATGGCAAGGAATGCTAAGAGGTAAAAAAACAAACAAAAACCAAAACCCACAAACAAACAAAAAAACCTCTAAAGAGACAAAGCAGTAATCAGAACAAGACTCCGATGTGACTTCAGTGCTGGAGTTATCAGACGGAATTTAAAGTAACTATGGTTAATATGTTAAGGGCTCTAATTGGAAAAGCGGGCACCATGCAAGAACAGATGGGTAATGTACGCAGAGAGAGGGAAACTCGAAGAAAAGATGCAGGGAAACGCTAGAAACAAAAAACACCGTAACAGAAATGAAAAGTGCCTTTGACGGGCTGATCAATAGACCAGACACAGCTGAGAGGAGAACCAGTGAGCCTGAGGATATGTCAATGGAAATGTCCCAAACTGAAGTGAGAAGAGAAGCGATTGAAAGAAACAAGAGGTAGTCCATAACTGTGGGACAGTGTCCAGGTGTGACACACATGTGACTGGATTACCAGAAGGAGAAGAAAACGAGACAGAGCAGGAGAAATATTTGAAGTACTAATGGCCAAGAACTTTCAAAAAGTAATGAGCCCTGACCAGTTTGGCTCAGTGGAGCATCGGCCTGCAGACTGAAGGGTCCCAGGTTCAATTACGGTCAAGGGCACATGCCTGGGTTGCGGGCTTGATCTCTGGTCGGGGGAGTGCAGGAGAAAGCCGATCAATGATCTCTCTCATCATTGATGTTTCTCTCTCTCTTCCTTCCTCTCTGAAGTGAATAGAAATATTTTTTAAGAAACGTAATAATGACAGGCAGCAAACCACACATCCAGGAATCTCAGAGAACACCAAGCAGGATAAGGAATAATAAATTTTGCCCAACTGACATGGCTCAGTGGTTGAGTGCGACCTATGGACCAGGAGGTCATGGTTCAATTCCCAGTCAGGGCACATGCCCGGGTTGCGGGCTCGGTCCCCTGTGGGGGTGTGCAGAAGGCAGCCAATCAATGCTTCTCTCTCATCATTGATGTTTCTATCTCTCTCTCCCGTCCTCTCTGAAATCAATAAAAAAATATTTTTTTAAAAAGAATAATAAATGTTAAAAGCCCAGGAAAAGAAAAAAACAATAAAAAACACACAAAAAGTACCACATCCAGGCATAACATATTCAAACTGCAGAAAATAAAAGGAAACAGATACAGGTGGCATTTACCCTTCCTTTTTATTTTTTTGAGGGGTGTTGGGGGAAGAGGAGGAGGGGAGGTAAGAAGAAAGGAAGTGGGGAGATGGGGGAAGCACAGGCATGCTCCTGGGGAGGAGAGCATGTAAATTGCAATGGATTTAAAAGTTCAGGTCGACAGGGTCTACTTGCTAGAGAGTCAGCCAATCAATAGCAGCAGTGAGGCTGATGACAGATTCAAAAGGAGGGGTTTGGCAATGACAGTTTCCCATGAGCCTCCGCAGCCAGGTTATTCCTAAATCAGCTGCACAGTATGCGTACGATCCCCGTTCAGACAAAGCAGCAGTTATAAATGACCACAGTATTTGAACTGCTTACCTGGTTAGCACTTGAAAATAAAAAATAATTCCAAAGACTCAGAGAGAATCATTACATAGTTGAATTGCTAAGTAACCACCCCCTCCCTGAGCAAGCCCCTGTTCTGGAAGGCAAGCTCCCCTCCTGGAGAAGGGGCTGCGCCCCATCCCCCCGGCCCTGAGCACAGTGCCTTGACATGGCCGGTGCTCCAGCAACGTGAGTTGTGGGTTTAACTGCACAGTGGCATCTAACGAAGCACGGAATGCAGTGATGAATGGAGTACTGAACCTCTGGGTGCGATCTGGCTGGAGCAGATGCCTGCGTGCAGCCTGAATTCAAACACCGGTCCAGAGTGAGAGCATCCCTCATCGGGAATGTGAGCAGTGACAACACACGTGCACAGAAATGAGTGAAGCGAGTAACACAAGCTGATATGTTGCAGGTCTTCAATGGGTGAGAGTTTGGTACAGATTACAGACCAACGGCTCCCATGAATATACATGCAAAAATTCTAAACAAAAATATTAGTAAACTAATCCCAATGCTATATGAAAAGGACAGGTAATACTTTACGACCAAATGAGGTTTATTCTAGGAAGGCCAGGCTGATTTAACATGTGGGAAACCAAAACGGAACCACTATTATTAAAATAAAACAGGAGCTACATCGTGTGATGATCTCTGTAGATGCAGAAGAAGCACGCAAAAACTGCAACGCCCATTTATGATAAAACTGTGGCAAACTAGAAGCAGAAGGGAACTCCCTCATCTGACCCTAGGTATGTATGGACAACAAATGTAGACCAAACATAATTAATGGTGAATTATTGAAAGTGTTCCCTCTGATAAGGCCAGGATGCCCACTCTTACTACTCTCAGTCAACAGGGAACTGGTCGTCTAGGCCGGTGCGATAAAAAGAAACAGATGGCGTAATGATTAGGAAGGGAAAATGATATCATCCTTATTCATCAATGATATGGTTCTTAATATTGGAAATCCATAGGAATCTATAAGCTATTACAACCGAAAAGGAATTTAAGTAAGGCCATTAGAATCAGGTCACTATATAAAAATAAATTGTATTTCTACAACCGGTAACAAAAATAAAATAAAATTTAAAATATACCATTTTCAATAACATCAAAAACCCAAGAATAAATGGAAAGAAAGCTGTGCAACCTCTATACTGAAAACTACTAAAATTATAGAAAGAAATCAAAGAACTAAACAGAAGAAGGGATATACCATGTTCATGGATTAGAAGACTCGTGTTGGGTTGTTGTCAATTCTTACCAAATTGACCAATAGATTCCATGTAATCCTAATAAAAATCCCAGATTGAAAACATTTTTTGTGAGGAGTAGGGAACTGATAAACTGATTTTAAGATTTATATGGAAATGCAAAAGGCTGAGAAGAGCCAAGGTAATCTTGAAGAACAACAGAGCTGAAAGACTTACTGTAAAGGTATCATAATAAAGGTAGTGTTATATTGGCACAAAGATAGACGAGCAGATTGAAAAAATGGAAAGTTGCATATAGTCCCACCAGTGTGGCTCAGTGGTTGAG
The DNA here is from genome assembly GCF_963259705.1 of Myotis daubentonii. NCBI lineage: Eukaryota > Metazoa > Chordata > Mammalia > Chiroptera > Vespertilionidae > Myotis > Myotis daubentonii. The sequence goes on along the minus strand of NC_081850.1, from coordinate 78,420,082 downwards.
TGTTGGCCTATGAACTTGGGAGGTCACAGTTCGATTCCTGGTCAGGGCACATGCCCAGGTTGTGGGTTCAATCCCCAGGGGTGGGTGTGCAGGAATTGTCATCATTGATGTTTCTATCTCTCTCCCTCTCCCTTCCTCTTTGAAATCAATAAAAACATTTTTTTTTAAAGGGAGCATAAACGGGAGCATATAGAAACCTTGAGTGCACGGTATTTTTTAAAAAAATTAAAAGGTTTTAAAAACATTTACTGTTTTTTATTGGAATTTGATCAGACAGCTGTGGAACGCTAGACCCCAGCCTAACGCAATTTGGAAACCGCTGCTGTGGCCAGTTCTCAAGGAGGGGAACTGACAGGAAGAGATGGGCCCCGTTCAAGTCATGGAGGAGGTTAGCGTCGGAACAGGGAACAAAAGCCAGGCTTCTGGACTCCCCCGGGGACTGCTCTCTCCCCTTGACTCAAGGGAAGGCAGGGTTGGGGAAGAACCTTCCCACATGTGCCCTCAGGTGACCTAGGCCCGTGGTCGGCAAACCTCGGCTGGCGAGCCACACGCGGCTCTTTGGCCTCTTGAGCGTGGCTCTTCCACAAAATACCACGTGCGGGCGCGCACGTACAATGCGATTGAAACTTTGTGTCCCATGCGCAGAAGTCAGTATTTTGTGGAAGAGCCGGTATTTTGTGGAAGAGCCACACTGAAGGGGCCAAAGAGCCGAATGTGGCTCGCGATCCGCGGTTTGCCAACCACGGACCTAGGGCAGCGGTTCTCAACCTGTGGGTCGCGACCCCTTTGGCGGTCGAACGACCCTTTCACAGGGGTCGCCTAAATACATCCTGCATATCAGATATTTACATGACGATTCATCACAGTAGCAACATGACAGGTATGAAGTAGCAACGAAATAATGTTATGGTTGGGTCACACCATGAGGAACTGTATTTAAAGGGCCAGAAGGTTGAGAACCACTGCCCTAGGGGATGACATCAATCCGAAGAACACCATTACCCCAGTCCCGTCACCACCCAGTCTTGACCGTCACCCTTTCCTTATACACAGAGCTGCACTGAGAGCACCCCGCAAATGGAAGGCATGTGGCTCTCTGGGCGAGTGGAACTGGCGGAGTGGCTGCAGTGAGTGGCGGCGGGGACCCGACTCAGGGAAGTGGAGATGAGAGAATCAGATGTAAGAAGGAGAGGCCCGCAGGACCACAGACTCCTTTGCAATGTGCTGGAAGAAGGATTTCCTTAAATGTTATCATGTGGCTAGAACTGAGCAGCCTCACCCCACCCCATGGCTGGCCAAAGTCATTCCCCGCACATCTGTGTGCATACTGGCTTCTCCCATCGTTGCCTCACCTGCCACTCAGGGGCGGGGCTGTTCTTTACTAATGGCCTCGCTGCCTTGACCTCAGGGGACAAACGAGCTGGACCAGAAGAGCCCAGGAGAAGCGAGAGGGTCAGTGGTGAGGCCGACATTTTTTTGCAGATCACGCAGCCTGTCCTTGTGCTCACAGTGGAGCAGGACAAGCCCCCCCAAAGCAGCCAGAAGCCCTGAACTCAATGATCACCATCAGCTGCCATTTTCCAAGCGCTCACGATGAGCCAGGCATCAAGTACGTTATAGGCAGGTCACTGAATCCTGCCTCAGACCTCTGATCAGGGAGGTAGTTATTATGCCCATCCTGCAGATAAGCAAATGGACGCCCAGAGCGTCAGTAACTTGCCTCAGGTCACACAGCTGTTGAGGGGTGAAGACAGGACTCAGACCCAAGCCTGCGTGTCCGAACGTCTGTTCCTCCCACTCAGCTGCCCAGGTGGGCTGGCCCCGCTGGGTCCCTCCATAACCAAGCCAGGTGTCCCCGGCACAGGAAAAGTGGGCAGCCTGAGGCCTGAGCCCTGGCTACAGAGTCCTGGCATGACGCTGGCAAGAACCTCTTCAAAGCTAAAATGGGTCTCAAGAGTCGTGGGCCCTCAGAGGAAAGCAAAACATGGTCGACTCGTGCTGTCGGTGGTAGCTGTGTTCCACCAAGTCCCTGTGAACCTGAATCAGCAAATACTGGGCCATCATCGCTCTGCGGGAAACACCGGGCGAACTCCTTCCAGCTGTGGTCGCAACGTCTTCATCAACCAATCGACACAGAGCAATGACATTGCCTACCTGCGCTTGTACTTACGGACACCCTGTTGAATGCGTGTTGTCCATCCATTGACACTGAATTCACGGCAAGGGCGAGACGGATGCCGGCAGAACAGAGCTTAGCTCACACGTGCATCTCCCCTCAGGCTGTCACAGCCTTCTTGCGCTTAGGGACAGCGACAGCACTGTGCTGGGGCCATTTTCAACAGCGAAGTCAGCAACAGAAAGTGTAAAAAACGGCGAAAGCGAGGCTCTGGGCGACGAGGTCGCCTGCGGACAGCGTGAGCGCGGAAACCAGAAGGCAGGGAGGGCTGTCTCGCTCGCCTCTGGAGGAACTCGCGCACCAGGCAACTCAAATGTCCTGTGAATGTCCGCAGAGGTGCGGTGAGTATTGCTTTCGGGGTGTAGGCGGATTTGCATGTGCGGGAGGTGATGCCTGGCGGAGGCCCTGTGAAGTCTTCACCTGCAGGAGACAGCCTCTCTCATTCCGCCTGCAGCCCGTCTGCCCTCGAGGAGGCCTCCATCTCCTCCCCCTGCCCTCACAGCCCCGCCATCTCCTCCCCCTGCCCTCACAGCCCCGCCATCTCCTCCCCCTGCCCTCACAGCCCCTCCGTCTCCTCCCCCTGCCCTCACAGCCCCGCCGTCTCCTCCCCCTGCCCTCACAGCCCCTCCGTCTCCTCCCCCTGCCCTCACAGCCCCTCCGTCTCCTCCCCCTGCCCTCACAGCCCCTCCGTCTCCTCCCCCTGCCCTCACAGCCCCTCCGTCTCCTCCCCCTGCCCTCACAGCCCCTCCATCTCCTCCCCCTGCCCTCACAGCCCCTCCATCTCCTTCCCCTGTCCTCACAGCCCCTCCATCTCCTCCCCCTGCCCTCACAGCCCCTCCGTCTCCTCCCCCTGCCCTCACAGCCCCGCCATCTCCTCCCCCTGTCCTCACAGCCCCTCCATCTCCTCCCCCTGCCCTCACAGCCCCTCCATCTCCTCCCCCTGCCCTCACAGCCCCTCCGTCTCCTCCCCCTGCCCTCACAGCCCCGCCATCTCCTCCCCCTGTCCTCACAGCCCCTCCATCTCCTCCCCCTGCCCTCACAGCCCCTCCGTCTCCTCCCCCTGCCCTCACAGCCCCTCTGTCTCCTCCCCCTGCCCTCACAGCCCCTCCATCTCCTCCCCCTGCCCTCACAGCCCCTCCATCTCCTCCCCCTGCCCTCACAGCCCCTCCGTCTCCTCCCCCTGCCCTCACAGCCCCGCCATCTCCTCCCCCTGTCCTCACAGCCCCTCCATCTCCTCCCCCTGCCCTCACAGCCCCTCTGTCTCCTCCCCCTGCCCTCACAGCCCCTCCATCTCCTCCCCCTGCCCTCACAGCCCCTCTGTCTCCTCCCCCTGCCCTCACAGCCCCTCCATCTCCTCCCCCTGCCCTCACAGCCCCTCTGTCTCCTCCCCCTGCCCTCACAGCCCCTCCATCTCCTCCCCCTGCCCTCACAGCCCCTCCATCTCCTCCCCCTGTCCTCACAGCCCCTCCGTCTCCTCCCCCTGCCCTCACAGCCCCTCTGTCTCCTCCCCCTGCCCTCACAGCCCCGCCATCTCCTCCCCCTGTCCTCACAGCCCCTCCATCTCCTCCCCCTGTCCTCACAGCCCCTCCATCTCCTCCCCCTGCCCTCACAGCCCCTCCGTCTCCTCCCCCTGCCCTCACAGCCCCTCCATCTCCTCCCCCTGCCCTCACAGCCCCTCCATCTCCTCCCCCTGTCCTCACAGCCCCTCCATCTCCTCCCCCTGCCCTCACAGCCCCTCCGTCTCCTCCCCCTGCCCTCACAGCCCCTCCATCTCCTTCCCCTGTCCTCACAGCCCCTCCATCTCCTCCCCCTGCCCTCACAGCCCCTCCATCTCCTCCCCCTGCCCTCACAGCCCCTCCATCTCCTTCCCCTGTCCTCACAGCCCCTCCATCTCCTCCCCCTGCCCTCACAGCCCCTCCGTCTCCTCCCCCTGCCCTCACAGCCCCTCCGTCTCCTCCCCCTGCCCTCACAGCCCCGCCATCTCCTCCCCCTGTCCTCACAGCCCCTCCGTCTCCTCCCCCTGCCCTCACAGCCCCTCCGTCTCCTCCCCCTGCCCTCACAGCCCCTCTGTCTCCTCCCCCTGCCCTCACAGCCCCTCCATCTCCTCCCCCTGCCCTCACAGCCCCTCCATCTCCTCCCCCTGCCCTCACAGCCCCGCCATCTCCTCCCCCTGTCCTCACAGCCCCTCCATCTCCTCCCCCTGCCCTCACAGCCCCTCCATCTCCTCCCCCTGCCCTCACAGCCCCTCCGTCTCCTCCCCCTGCCCTCACAGCCCCTCCATCTCCTCCCCCTGCCCTCACAGCCCCTCCGTCTCCTCCCCCTGCCCTCACAGCCCCGCCATCTCCTCCCCCTGTCCTCACAGCCCCTCCGTCTCCTCCCCCTGCCCTCACAGCCCCTCTGTCTCCTCCCCCTGCCCTCACAGCCCCTCCGTCTCCTCCCCCTGCCCTCACAGCCCCTCCGTCTCCTCCCCCTGTCCTCACAGCCCCTCCGTCTCCTCCCCCTGTCCTCACAGCCCCTCCATCTCCTCCCCCTGCCCTCACAGCCCCTCCGTCTCCTCCCCCTGCCCTCACAGCCCCTCCGTCTCCTCCCCCTGCCCTCACAGCCCCTCCGTCTCCTCCCCCTGCCCTCACAGCCCCGCCATCTCCTCCCCCTGCCCTCACAGCCCCTCCATCTCCTCCCCCTGCCCTCACAGCCCCTCCGTCTCCTCCCCCTGCCCTCACAGCCCCTCCATCTCCTCCCCCTGTCCTCACAGCCCCTCCATCTCCTCCCCCTGCCCTCACAGCCCCTCCGTCTCCTCCCCCTGCCCTCACAGCCCCTCTGTCTCCTCCCCCTGCCCTCACAGCCCCTCCATCTCCTCCCCCTGCCCTCACAGCCCCTCCGTCTCCTCCCCCTGCCCTCACAGCCCCTCTGTCTCCTCCCCCTGCCCTCACAGCCCCTCCATCTCCTCCCCCTGCCCTCACAGCCCCTCCGTCTCCTCCCCCTGCCCTCACAGCCCCTCTGTCTCCTCCCCCTGCCCTCACAGCCCCGCCATCTCCTCCCCCTGCCCTCACAGCCCCTCCATCTCCTCCCCCTGTCCTCACAGCCCCGCCATCTCCTCCCCCTGTCCTCACAGCCCCGCCATCTCCTCCCCCTGCCCTCACAGCCCCTCCGTCTCCTCCCCCTGCCCTCACAGCCCCTCTGTCTCCTCCCCCTGCCCTCACAGCCCCGCCATCTCCTCCCCCTGTCCTCACAGCCCCTCCATCTCCTCCCCCTGCCCTCACAGCCCCTCCATCTCCTCCCCCTGCCCTCACAGCCCTCCGTCTCCTCCCCCTGCCCTCACAGCCTGTGGGCCCCTCTCCCAGGAGGAAAACTCCACCCAGAGAAGCGGTGCTGCCTCAGCACACCCCCCCAGGCTCGCAGCTGCCACCAGAGCCAATACCTCATCACGTGACTCGGGGCAGCCGGATTTCCGGTCCTGGGGGCCACGTGGTGGAAGCGAAGGGAGTTGAAAGCTTTGTTAACGTTAGTCACTGCCTTCGCTGCTAATGGTTCCCCACAGATGAAAACGTCAGAAGAAAATGGGTATCAGCAAAGAAAAGACTTAAAGTGAATGCGCCAGGCACTGGGGAGCCTGCAAGAGATGTGTGGTGCTCAGGCCCTTTAAGAAGACAGGTTTTGATAGAAGTGCCCCGTCCATTAAACCGAGACCTGGGGTGATACTCTCTTGACGCCCCAGCTCACCAGATGGTTGACGGGATACTGTTTACCGTGGGTACTGGCTGTTTGTTACTGTTGAGGACCCTTTGCCACATTGCTCACATTGCCATGGTTTGCTTACTTATTTGAAGTCCATTTGAAATGTGTAAGCTGATGCTTCAGCCCCTGTAGTGTGTGACGGGCGTGTTTAAGCAGCAGGCACTCAGAAATATGTGCGCATTACTAACGTGTAGTGACGTGGGGTTGACCTCAGGTGTTGGCATAACTCAGGTTTCTATTTAAAAGCTGGAGGGGAAAAAAAGAAAAGGAAAAACGGGAGGAACCTAAGAGAGTTGAACTGAAGTCCCAAGTTGGCAGCCCTCCTCAGGTTAGTCTAAGTCAGTGGTTCTCAACCTTCTGGCCCTTTAAATACAGTTCCTCCTGTGGTGACCCAACCGTGGAATTATTTTCGTTGCTACTGCATCACTGTCATGTTGCTACTGTGATGACTCGTCACGTAAATATCGGATCTGCAGGATGGTCTCAGGCGACCCCTGTGAAAGGGTCGTTCGACCGCCTAAGGGGTCGCGACCCACAGGTTGAGAACCGCTGGTCTAAGTCAAGAGCACGTAGCATGAACTTTTCAGAGCCGTTTCTCCGTCCTGTCAACCTCCTTCTGCTCTCGATGGAAACCCCAAAGTGCAGCACAGAACTCGGCACAAAACTGGCCCCCACCCACTTAGCTTCTGACTCTGAACCCTCATTTGTAAGAGGAGGAGAATAGTCCCGTCTGCCTCCCAAGGTGTGGAGAGCCCACCCCCCCCCGCCCCCCCCAATCAAAGGAGAGGCCTGGAAAGGGCCAGAACGCCCCTGGTAGATGCTTCCTCACAGAGGCCCGCAAGGACTCCCATTGTCTCAGTGGTTCCTTTTCACTTCCCTTTCCACCCCACACGAGACGCAGACCCGGGGCCAGCACTCTCTGCGGAATTGAGTGTCACGTTCTGGCCATTAATCTCTAAGAGTCTATCAGGGCCATTTGCATTAGCCCCTCTTACAAAACCCCAGCTGGGCCCTCGTGGGCCAGGAGTGGGGCTCAGGAAGCTGCACGCTGGAGCCAGCTGGAAGTGGAGTCCGTGGTGTCCCCATGCCCTCTTGGACCGGGCCCTGCAACGTGCCATCTGTGCCCCAGCCAACCCTACCATGGGGCTGTAGGACATCGTGGATGGTCACCATTTGAGAGGGACAAGTGCCTCCTATCTCGTGACAGGCCAGGGGGACTGATGGAGGCACATTGGCTGGAACACTCCCTACCCCTGGCCCAAACTCGAGTGGGTTTGAAACAGCACAGCCGGGCCCTGGACGAGTGAACCTGGGCAGCTGGCAGCGACCAAGTGTGCATGTGCGGTGGAGCGTGGGAGGTGGGGCAAGAACTCGGAAGACAGACTGGGCACCTGCCCCGCCCCCTGCCTCCCAAACACACAGACTGTCCTTTCCGTGATGACCATGCAGCTTTCCTAATGGAACACAATCGCTGAACTTGGTACATTTCAAGCACTTTAGCCTTCCAGGACACCAGACTGCTGATGAAAACCATCTTCCGTGGGCGCCATGTTAATGAGAGGCCAAATTTCATACGCTTGCAAACTTTCCCCCCCTGCCTCCTGCTGTATTACACCCCGCCTTCCCCCTCAATAAAAGGTTGCATCAGAGAGAGAGAGAGAGAGAGAGAGATATCTCCATAATTTATAGTATGGGCATTTCACTAGGGACAAGCGCTAATCTGTACTTACCGATACATTTAAGAAAATGCATCCTCCCGCAAGCCTGCACCATTTATGACTCTTGGCACAAACCGCAATGCTCAGTCTTCAATTAAGGGACACCTTAGGGTTCATTATCACACAATCGCTCCCTGAGAACCAGGCCAAATGCTGTTTTGGCACAGAGCTTGGAAGATGAATTAGAAGGAAGTCTACTCTGTAATGCCCTCTCCCTAATTCCCACCCCCATCATCAGCGCTTACGCCCTCCTCTGGCTCAACCCCCTCCTTCTTCTCAAGTGGCTTTTACTATTCAATTTCTCAACGTCAAACTCGATTCTCTAGAGGTGTAGTTCAAGACGCCCCATCTCCTTTTTGTTTTCCGGCTCTCACAGGCCTCAGAATGGCTGCAGATGGGCTGCTCTCCACACCCCTTTTGGGCCAAAAGGAGCCACAGATGCTTTCCCCCCTCCTCTTAGAGCTTGGGGTCGAGAAGAGAAAAAGAACCAGAATTGGAAACACAGAGTATGAGCCATAAGGAGGACCCACACGAGCGCATCTAAATGAAGGGATGACGCACGCATGCAGCCAGCGGCAGAGGCAGGCGTGTTCAAATATTAAAGCAGGGAGCTGGGTCCAAAGCCAGTTGCTTCCATCAACAGGGAAGGAAGGAGGGGAAAAAGAGCTGAAGGCCGATCTTTATTCCTCAGTATCCTAGCCCGGGGCCCACATTGTCATAGTGTGTCCTGAAACCGCAGGCCCCTCTAGAATTTAAACCATGGGTAAGGACACCCCCTTTTTGTTTCCTTATTGAAAAAACAGAGTGAGCACCTTCCCAGCTCTCCCAGCACGGGCCCGCAGCAGGCCGGGGCTGAGAACAAATGCCACTCAGGACACAGCCAGAGGCCGAGCGGTGCGGCAGGGAGTGGGTCACAGGCAGCTGCAGCCACAGCAGGTACCTGGCCACCACGGAAGGCAGCAGCCAATCTACCAGGCCAAGACCAGTTTGGTCCTAATTTATTTACTTTTTTTTTTTAAGAAATATATTTTATTGATTTTTTACAGAGAGGAAGGGAGAGGGATAGAGTTTGAAACATTGATGGGAGAGAAACATCGGTCAGTGGCCTCCTGCACAACCCCCCAGTGGGGATGTGCCCGCAACCCAGGTACATGCCCTTGACTGGAATCGAACCCAGGACCCTTTAGTCCGTAGGCCGACGCTCTATCCACTGAGCCAAACCGGTCAGGGCCCAATTTATTTACTTTGCAAATAGGAAACACTTCATGCGTCTGCATGACACCCTGGCGCAGGGGCCATGCTAATCTCCGTATTTCTCATTCCAATTTTAGTGCATGAGCTGCCCAAGTGAGCAGCCCGTTTCTCAGGGGTGCTGGGGGAGCGTGCTGAGGGGTGAGGGGCGCGGTGCTGACTCAGTTACTGGAAAGTGTGCTTACGCAGCGGCAGAGCTGACCACGCCTCTTTACCGAGACTCCCTTAAATGAATCTTCCAGCTGCACGCCCAATGACAGCGCCTCTGGGAGGAGCCGCGATTGATTTCTGTGTTGCACCCACAGCAAGAGATGTTTAGACGTGACAGGTAAAGAGGGAGGGACTGATGGTGACCCACGCTCTCAAGGCAAACTGTCAAATTCTACAAAATCATTAGAAGGAACTTAATGAAGGAAGTAGCTGGGAATCTAGGTTGTGCACCTAGTGGGGCTGACGTAGAGCAAGGGGATCGGCTATGAACTCTTGCTTTTATTTCAGTGGGCAGCGGGCTGAGGGTGGAGGGTGGGACAAGAGAATGGAAGGCAAACAGACTCAAAATATTTCACCCACAAGACGTCTTGTGGAAATTTTATTACATAGAGTGTAAAATGAATTGTCAGTCAAATAAAAAGAACACTTTTCTTTTTAAAAACATGCATAACATTCTCCAAATATTTATTTTTAATAGTTAGACATTTCAAGCATTTTAAAGAAAATAAAGACAAAAATCCGAAAGGTTAACTTCAGTACATTTCAAACGGAATGTCCCCCAGGTCAATTAAAAATGCAAGAAAAAATAGCTTTAATTCCGTTTTTCTTTCCTTTAAAAATACATGTTATCTGTACAAGACACACTAAAGTAAACATTGGAAATCATATCCCTTTTATTAAATCAAAATCATTTAATTCATATTGTGGTTAATACTAGATTTATTTATTCATCTAGTTAATTTGACAAATATTAAAAAATATTTAAAAGAGAAAAGCAAAAAATGCCTTGGAATTAAAAAATAGTTACTACATTTTTATGCGGTTTAATGTACCACAGAGTTTGTTAAAAGTTATATCAACTTCCTCTTACTATTAAAAATAACAGGATTTATATTTCTGAGAGAATAGAGAAAGGTTTTTTGTTTTGTTTTTAAAACAAGCTTGGAGGTCTTAGATACACAATTGCAACTGGTAATGAGACATGAAAACAAAAGTATGCTAGACACATGAAAACGTTTTTATATTACCCTTTAGAACTCTAGAAATTATACAAACCCTACAAATGCCCTTCCCGATCCCTTTGGACAGCAGTACAATTCTCTGTCTCAATTCAGAATTCACATCATTACAATACAGAATAGTTCAGTTTTAAAAAAATGCAAAACCAGACAGCCAAGATACAAGAAATTAGAAGTAAAACATTTAATGAATTTACACATTTAAATACTGTTTAAAATTTTTTAAAAATAATTTGTTACACACCTCCTAAGACTTCCAAGCCACTTTCTGTTGCAACAGAAACAACTGTAAATAAAAAGACACGAAACAAAAAAACAACAAAACAAAACGAACAAGAACACACCAGTTGAAATGTCACTGCTATGAGGCACATTCTGGTGCCTGGATTTGCAGATATTGCTCCAAAAAAAATCCCAGAGCTTCCACATTTGAAGTAACGAAAGTATTGAAATAAGAATAATCAACAGTCTTTAGTAACTAATTTCCCGATTTTTAGAAAAATTCTGTTAATCTAAATATAGTGTTTCACAGAACAAAGGTTCTTCATCAAAAGGTTTGAAAATCTAAAAACCTCTGTTACAAATAGGCTTTCGCTCACAATGATTTCGGGGAGGGGTCACAGGTCGCTGTCCTACTGCTCCTGTGGAAGGAAGGGGAGAGAGGTCAGCCTGTGGCCAGCGCTCAAGGGCTTGCTGGTGGGAGGTGGCAGGTCACCCTCTCTCCTCGGCTCCATCGCAGGCGCTGACACACAGGAAGCAGCCAGTGTCTCAGCACCTCCCCGCCTCCCCGCCAGGGTCTCTGGCCCAGACAGAGCCTCCCTTGAAGGAGGTCCCGGGCATCTCTTTCTGTGGGGGACACTGGGAAGGGGAGAGCGGAGTGAGCTCGCGATACTTCTTGGTCACCCACCAGCCTGGACACCTGTTCCCACTGCGCCAGGCACAAAAGGGCCCCTTTGGTAGTGAGATGGCCAGTCAGCTTTAGGCCCGGGCCTCTGGTCACCGCCATGCCGCCATGGCGATCCGAGCGGCATCAGGTGAGCTGAACCGCGCCCCGCGGGAGCTCTTGGCCCTCTCCCCTCCGTCAGTAGGAAATCCGTTTTTGGCCTCTGACTGGACAGAGCCCTCCAGCTTTCTGTGCAGGACGAAGAGCTGGCGCTCTGCCCCGCCCAGCCTCCCGAGGGTGTGGCCTGGCCCTGCCCCCGCCCCCCCAGAACAGCAGTGGCCGTGAGCTCCAGTCCCTGCCTGCAGTGCCAAGCTTGTCCAGAATCATTCGAGCCCGGTGCTCTCATTCACAGTTGGGGAAACTGAGGCCACTCAGCACCGTGGTCTGGGGCCTGGATCTGAGGGAGGATCAGGTACTGTCTTGGAGGGACTGCCCAACCCATTCCTCTCCCACTTGGCCCACACTTACTCTCTCTGGGGCAAGAAGGGGCCGGGCGGGCCGCTGGGCTCTGAGCAGATGGCGGCCATGCTGAGCAGCACTGGGCCTGTGCTGCTCCCCCGCAACCCGCCCAGGTCCTGGAGCCGGTGTTCTTGCCCCAGGAGCAGGCACAGACGCCTGGGAGAAAGGGCGGGAGGGAGGGCTGGTCTGGGAGGTCCCAGCAGTGCTGGCACTGGCTACACACCTGGCTGTGGGCCTGAGCTTGCCCTAACGTCTGGCCGTAGAAAGCAACCTGCTGTCTGTAATACTCCGCCCAGGCCATGGTGTAGTCCGGCGGGGAGCTGGCCTGAGGAGCGGCGCTGGCAGCATGACCTGAGGGACAGAGGGAAACAGCTCGTCAGGCGGGATGTGCTAGGGGACGTGAAGGACGCTTGGAGACACTTCCTGAGACCTGGGCATCCGGAACTAGTGCCCACTGGTGTCCGTGAGGCGAGGCCTGAGTGCTGGCTGCAAAAAACACGGTTAGCTTTCCCTGCCGCTCCTGCTCCATCCCTGCGAGACTTTCCCCGCTGTCTCTTCAGAATCACATTCTCTGCGTAGGTCACCTGACTCGTAGGCGCCCAGGGAGAGGGAGGAGGGGTGCCTGGCCCCTGTGTCTGGGAGCCTGGATTTGGGAGGTGTGGGGGAGGCGGGCACCTAGACTTTCACCAGGTACCTCAGGTGATGATGGCCTCCCTGGCCCAGTGATGACTCCACCACCAGGTGACTGTTTCTTTGATGGCCTTTGGCCTGAGCTCTTCCAACCAGCCAGTAACACCCTTCAGCTGCAGCCACACGACAGCCCTCCCCAGTGCCCGGCCACCGGCTCGGCAGCTGTGGGAGACCCACGGAGGACTGAGGACTCGTTTGACATTTTTCGCTGGGGTTTTTGGTTGCTAGTTTTTCCCCTCCTCTTTTTTAAAAGACTGGTTTAGTGTCTTCAGAAAATCAAACATCTCACCACCCACTCCAACTGTAGGCTCCCTTCCCCGAGTCCCACCATTCTCTTCTCTTCACCTGCCCTGACAGAGCCAGAAAGAGCCAGGCGACGGCAAGACAGCCAGGGAACAAGAGACGGCTGGTCTGCGTCCTGGCCACGCAGCTCTAAAAGGGACCAGGACAGCGGTCCCGGGTCCCCCAGGGGCGGTGCCATGCCCTTTGGAGTTCAGAAGGGGGAGGAAAATGGGGGCGGAGGGGAAAGCAAATGGCTACACCACGTCTCCTCCGTGAGACGCAGAGGGCCAGACGGGGCCAGGGAGCCATGCGCAGTGAAGGCTACAGGCGAGGGGCCGGGCTGGGGACCTGGCTGTTGGGACGGCCATTGCACTCACTCTGTTTTTTGTAATAGTCTTCCCAGGCCTTGCTGTAGTCGGGCTGGCTGCTCTGCGGCTGGCTCTGCTGGCCTGTGCGAAGAACACAAAAGCAGTCAGGCCCCAGCCTGGCGACTCCAGGCCCTGCTCTGCGCTGGCTCGCTCGCCCCTGCGCCACACACCGCTCTACAGCTGCTCCGGGCCCTGTGGCCTGGGAAGAAGGTGGCAGCAGATGGCGGTGGAGGAGATATGTCAACACCCAAGAGGGCCTGTGCTCAGGCCCCACGTGTGTGTGCAACTAAGATCCCCGTGAGGCTGGGCGTGGGCAGACTGATGCCCTTCCAGGGCGACCACCGGGAACGCTCCACCCCTTTCAGACGGGTGCTGTGGGTGAGCCGAGCCTGAGGGCCAGAATGACTGTTGTCTAAGCTTCCTGGAGGGGCTTCAAGTGGGACACGGAGTCCAAATGGCGCCGAGCACACTCTCCACCCGAGCTGAGCCTTCTGCTCCAAGGCCGCCGGCCGCGCCTCTGCACAAGCAGAGCCGTAGAGCAAACCCTCTGCACAAGCAGAGCCGTTAGGGCAAACCCTCGGGAAACTATCCGGAACTGAGCTCACGGCGATGACAAAGATGAGGTCCACAAAGCAAGGGGCTGCGGCCACAACATGCATCTGACACAGGCCGCCAGCCTGTTGCCTTTGGGGCAGGAGCAGGAGAGAGGGTGTGTGGGCTCGCTCCCGCCCTCCTCCTCTGTACACAAGCCGGTGCCTTCTCTATGCAGCAGGGGCAGTAAAGATGGGCTAGGGGTGGAGGAGATATGCCTGCCCAGGCGCATAAAGAGCATAAAATGAACTCAGCAAGCCCTGGCCTGGTGGCTCAGATAGTTGGGATCTTTGTGCCGAGGCCAGACTGGCTGCGTGTCTACCTAAGGCCTCTCACTGTCCGCAGGGAGAAGAGTGCACAGCACAGAGGGCCTGCCAGCAGCCATCTCACAGCATCCCTCCTGCTAGCGAACTCACTGAAGACAAAGGGGCCTGGGTGTGGGCGGGGACAGAAAAGAGGGGGGAGGGTAAGAGAGGGGAGAAGCCCCCTGCCCCTTCCTCTCCCACCAGGGCAGGAAGACACTCAGGCCAGGACACTAAGAGTAAAGGACCTGGCTGGGGGAAGGCTAGGCGTGAGGAATGTGGACAAGCAGGGTTTTTCTTCCAAACCGATTTCACTGACCAACACCAACTCAATTCCTAAACCCTCCGAGTAAAGCAACAAAACTCAACACAAGTTACAGGCTGGTGCCCGGCCGGCGTGACTCAGTGGTTGAGCGTCAACCTGTGAACAGGAGGTCATGGTTCAATTCCCAGTCAGGGCACATGCCCAGGCTATGGGCTCCATCCCCAGTGGGGGGTGTGCAGGAGGCAGCCGGTCAATGGTTCTCATCATTGATGTTTCTATCTCTCTCCCTCTCTCCCTTCCTCTCTGACATCAATAAAAATAAATTTTAAAAAAAGAAAAAAGATGCAGGCTGCTGCACAGAGGAAGAAACCAGGCATCGCCCTGTCTTCTTTCTCATCCCGATGATCCTCTCGACTCCTCCGGGCCTGCCTGGGCGTGGGCAAGCAGCAGGCCGGGCCTCTGCAGAGCCACAGCCCCATGGCTGATGTCCTCTGTGCAGAAGGACATGTTCCCTGGGGCTTCAGTGTAAAGACATTTTCCCGTCCTGCCCTGGACAATGGGACAAATGTGAGGCCACCCCAGGTCACCTCACATCTTGGGGTCACCCTCCAATGGTCAGAACAGGAGGAAACACAACAGACCAGCTCCAGGGTAAAGCGAGTCCAGTGCAACAGGAATGGTAGGGTCTAGGTCAGTGGTCAGCAAACCGCGGCTCGTGAGCCACATGCGGCTCTTTGGCCCCTTGAGTGTGGCTCATCCACAAAATACCATGTGCAGGCGCGCACGTACATTGCGATTGAAACTTCGTGGCCCATGCGCAGAAGTCGGTATTTTGTGGAAGAGCCACACTCAAGGGGCCAAAGAGCCGCATGTGGCTCGCAAGCTGTGGTTTGCTGACCACGGGTCTAGGTAGTGTTAGGTGTTCATGTTGAAGTTCTTTAAAACCTTCTGTATATTTAATATGTTTCATAAGAAAACACTGCAGAAGAAGAGGAAAAAATACCACTGTGCAATTTCAGACTTGCCGTTACTTTAGAAATCAAATCCAAACCCTTCATTTCAGACCACGAGACTGGAGCTCAGAGAAGGGGGAATGTGCCCGAGGCTGCACAGCACGGCCTCCAGACCCCGTGGTGTCATCTGTGCCCATGACCAGGGCCCGGGGCAGCGCTGTCAGGCAGCACCCTGCTCCAGGGGAGGGGCACACCAGGCCCCGGGCTCGGTCCCCGTGCGCAAAGCTGTGATGCCTGGTCCTGCACCAGGTGTGCGGGGGGGACACGCACAGATACACTGGAGACCGCCTTCCGCAGTCCGGCTTGGGAGGGTCAGAAAGACCCAGGTCCGGGTTGTGTTCTGTTTTGCAGGCTATGCAGGGTGGGCTCCCCCAGCCATAAAACGTAAGAATGACTCCTAACCGAGAGTGGGGCTGGACTGATCCCCACGGAACCCCGCTCTTCCAATCAGCTTTCTCCCAGGTGCCACCGGGTAGAGCTCGCTCATGTGTGCTTTCCCGAACGCCCAGGAGACAGAGAGCCCCTGAGACGGTGCTGGAAAGGGGAGATGGTCACCTTGCGGCCAAGGGAGGGGAGAGCCCAGCGAGCAGGGGCTGCTCAGAATGCAGAGCGAGAGGCAGAGCGCAGGCAGGAGGAACCGAGGGGCTTGGCAAACCCCGCCCGCGGCCACAGGCTTTCTGACCCAGAGCTCTGAGGACAGAGTGGATGGGAAAGAAAGGTCTGAGAAGGTGGGCCAGCCCCTCTGCCCCTGCCCGGCTGGAGGCCAGGGCCGTCTGCACAGAAGCCTCCTCTGCCAACAGCTCCTGAGGCCCCAGGAGGCTCCCTGCCATCCCGGGAGGGGCACCCTGGGCCTGTGGGCAGCGTTGGAAGGAGAGCATTTCAGGCCCATCCCCCTCGAGCCTTCCATGGGGGCGGGGGGTGCCCAGGCCCACCTCCTCCGGAGAAACTTACTTGGGACTTGCTGTGCGGGCTGCTGCCATGCCTGGTAGGTGCTGCCCCAGCCCTGGGTCAGGAAGGCCGGAGGCCCACTGCAGAGGACAGAGAGAGTCACCTTTTCTAGTGCAGGTCACCCCCCTCCGCACCGGGGTCCACCCCCGTAACCCCGCTGTCTCTTTGTCACTCACCCCTCCACCCCAGGCAAGCACAACGGTCCCCCCAGCAGTGGCCAGGTGACCACGACCCCAGTCCTGACTGAGAACTATGCGGACAAGGAGCAGGCCACCCACCTCACAGGGGTGCTGTGCGGGTTTCCGTTCACTTTAGCAGCAATGTTCGGGAAGCACCCTGAGCTCCGCGGAGGAAAGGTGCTGAGAGAAAGTGCAAAACGAAGTTAAAGGGCGAACAGAAAGACTTCTGCTAAAACCTCCCCTCAGTCCCAGGATGGTGAGTGCTCCTCGGGGATGCTGCCCCTGGGAGGCCCTCATCCCAGCACTGGTCAGTGAGCTACAAATGGGCCAGAGGGACCACTGGTCAGAGGAGGGAGGAGCCCTGCCCACAGGATGTGCCCTCCCAGCAGCTGGAAAGGAGGGCCTGCTGGGAGGCAGGGAGGGAGCTTGCAGTCGGGGTGGACGTTAGAGACTCACTTTTGATGAGGTGCGGCAGGGGGCTGGCTGAAGGGGCTCTGTCCGTAGGCTCCAGGTGCTCCCAGACTGGTACCCTGTCATGGCACAGAGGGAACGCTCACTTCCTGCTGGAGGCATCTCTGCCCTCTGCCCAGGCCCCCCAAGGCAGACCACAGCTTTTGGGGAGACAGAGCCAAGTGAAGGAAAGACGCCCTATGGCACTCACACTAGCCTTCCTTCCCCACATTGGACTTAATTTCCAGAAATGGCTTCTGCCCCGAGTGACCAAAACCACCACAGCCACTGCTGGCACCACCACATTTGCCCTGGCACGTCACCCTGGGGGAGGGACCAACCTGCTTGACTCTCCGTCAATTAGGCTGCCCACGGCTCTGTCTGCCCTTCTACGTCCCCTCTGAGGTGAGCAGTGGCCCTCTGTCCTCCATCAACACTCCCTTTCTTTCTTTATCTGCTTTGAGGTGCCTGAAACTAAAGCCAGAGTCAATGAGCGCTGCCTGCAGGGCTGGCCCACGGCAGTGTCCGGGGCAGTACTGGGGGGAGGGTGCTGCCCGCTGCTCATCTAAGCCTGCAGGGGACACGGCTCTAGGGCCTGAGCTGGTGGCCTTGGTGAGTCCTGCCAGAAGGCTTCCTTCATCGCCTGGGCCTGGCCCTGGGATCCCTGGACCCCGACCTTGCCCCTCGGCAAAGTGAGAGGAGGGGCCCTCACGTGATGCGAGGATGAAAAAGGTTCAGGAAGTACAAGGTTCTGGGGAAAAACAGGTACCTTGGACATCCACCAGAAAATCCAGCTATTAGTAAGCCCGGTGGGGAAAGGGCCTTGTACGTACGCCAACTTTCTCATCTATGAGATGTCTGGCCACCTCGATCTGCTGAGGAATCCCCCTGATGGTGAATATTCGCAGGTTGGGGTCGGTGTTGGGAGGGGGGTTGCGCTGCAGCTCCACGTGTGCTCCTGACTGCTGGTTTATGCTTTTGATGTTCTCACCCCCTGTGGGCAGGAGGACACGAGACGGAAGGATGAGTAGCAGCCCAAAGGCTGTGCGGGGCTCTGCTCCAGAAGACAAGGGAAGGGGGTTTTCTGCACCTGCCTTCTCACACCAGGCTCAGGCTGCGAAGCTGGTCCTTGTCTCCAGCCAGGCTGACACTACGGGCACCACACCACGGGCACCTGCACCTGCTGGCTTCCTCCTCCCAGAGGCCAGGAACCAGGCACCAGGCCCAGGGATTTGCACACAATGGAGCTCAGCCCCTAGAGGCCAGTGCCCAGTTCCCACTCCAGGCAGAGGCCTTGCCGGAAAAGGCACTCCATCCTTCTCAGCACAAGAATGGAGACCTGATGGCTCCTCTATGGCACAATGGGGTCCTTCAGCCCTGCGTGGGCCACCGCACTGCTGCTCTCCCTCCCTCCACAGGTCAAACAGACGGCCACAGGCCCCAACAATGCCTGAAGCCCACTCGGGCCTTTAATATCCCATCTCATCCTGTCACTCTCAAGTCCCTGCCTCCTCCATGGGGGTTGGGGGGGACAGGTCTAGACAGAGAGGCAGCCAGAGGATGGGGGTCATAGAGGCCTGGGTGGAGCTGGGCTAATGAAAATTTAGTCGGACTCTTTGAAAAACCTGTGACAGTCCCAGTCTCTTAATGAAATTTGTGTAACAAAAGCTCCACCAGGGTAACAATGGTTTGATTCTTCTTTTGAGATTTCACAGAACTTACAGACCAGCACGGCTCAACTGGGGGGGAGCCAGAATACAAGGAAAATGCCTAGTAGAGTTTTTGCAAAATCGGAAAAAGACAATCTGTGGAAAATCGGGTGCAGGGGACCAGGGAGCCCCAAATGATCAAAAGCAAATACTGAAGGCCAGTCTGTGACACTCTAACCTCACATGACATGTGCCATTTCCTTGTAACACGCCCACAGCCCTTCAACACTCTACCTGCCTCCACCCGCACTGAGGGGAGGCCTGGGCTGAACAGCCTGTCAAGAAGAAATGAGCAGCGGACACCTGTCCCCTCCGAGGGACTCTACAGGGTCAAGAAGCAAAGCTGGAGCCTGGGTCCAGCCGTTGCTGGCGGCGTTCACACAGGGGAAGGAAACCGAGGATTCGGATCAAGCTTTGTTCAACATCAGCTTGGGTAGGTGGGGTGGCTTTACATTTAAAAGCAAATTAGAAAAAGAACGCAGCGGACCGAAGTCTTGTGTGTACATGGTTTTCGTAAAGCTGCGACAGTTTAAGGAAAGTGTCGGGACAGCAGTGACCAACGCAGAAAGTCCCGAGCCTGTCCCTACTGCCCCGCACTCCCAGGGGTGAATCTGATCTTGGCATCGTGAAAAGTGAGCAGCTCTGCTCCTCGGCAATAGCGCTTCTGCGGAGCAGTGAAGAGCCAAGACTCAGCGGAGACCTTTCCACGGCACTGCCAGCCGCCGCCTGGCTGTGCGCAGGAGCACAAAGGGTGCGCGTGTCTGCCTGAGCCAGAGACCCTGCAGCCCCTCCATCCGGCGGGCACGCAGCCCAGCGGACCCACAGCCCCTCTCCCGAGGCCTTGGGCGCATGCTAATAAGGTGAGGAGGCCCCACAAAACTGCATGGGGCCGGAAGGAGTTAATTTAAGTTTATCTTCCTTCAAAATGAGGTCACCAGCTTGGCACATGGTGGCTGTCTATAGACTCATTCAGCAGCCTGCTCCATTCTTCCACCTGATGGGGGGCAGAAGCCACCCACCAGTGGCCCCCCTGGCTGGTTGTGAAATCGTAAAGCAATTAATCAAACCTGCTAAAAGGCCTGGTGACAAGAGCAGGGCTGGCCACACTATCTGTCACTATTGCTGTGTTTATCATGGAAATCCAGCAGGGGCCTGGGAGGCGCAGCGCAGCGTCTGCCCGTCTGCCCGAGGGCTGGCGCAGGGGGAGCAGGGCCCACTGAGTGGGGCTCCCTCCACTCTCCCCCTCCTCCCCCTGCATCTTTCCCAAGGGGGAGGAGCACCTCATACCCAGCCCTGTGGGTATGGAAAGCCCCCCCCCCCCCCGACCCCCAACAAAACTTTTCCTGGGCTTGTCCCGGCTGCAACTGGAGCACTGGCCACGGTACCCACGACTGCGTCCTCTGCTGTCCCTGTCCTCTGGGCGTCACTGGGATGACTGGTGGGTGAGCTGACAGAGGCTGTCCTGTGAACAACGAGGCCTCACGACCATGAGGACTGTCCCGGCGGAGGCAGCCCGGCTCTAGAGGAGACTCACGTTCACAGGAAAACCTCGTTGGTAAGAACGGTTTTCACAAGGCCCAGAAACCCAGAGCTGACTCTCAACCTACGGCATCAACAGAACCGATGCTCAGGCAGCCAGGTGTAGGGCTGGGGGGCGTCTGGCTTATCACGCATTTGGGCAGCTAATAGTATCTGCCAAGCACTTCTCAGCAGGGACACCCCGCCACAGAGGAAAACAAGCCCCCATTGTTCCTACCACTTCTGAGCATCTCAGACCGACATAGTCACAGGAGATCAAGGTTTGAAAAGAGCACAAAACACTGCCTCAGGGTAGGGCCAGGGCAGGGCCCATGCAGACTGGGAGGTGAGTGACAGCGCAGGAGGGATGCCCACCCCATGCCAGCTCGTGAAGATGTGCCGCTTCGGTCCCAACTTTCTGTTGGTGGAGACATTTCCAAGTCACGTTCCGTGGAAACTAGCACCCCTCCCATAGTGAACACATGCCTGGGGATCACAAACTGCAGACACTCTGGGAGAAGACTACCATTTCCTCAAACACAACACCCAACACTAACTCCGAGTCTCCTGTTGGCACAGAGACTGTCTGGAGCAGAGAGAAGCTGCGCCGGCGGCTGGGGAAGGGTCCGGTGAGCCACAGACCTGCTCTCAGCGGCCTTTCTTGGTCCCAGGCCAGGCCAGCCCCATGAACCAGCCTGACAGCCTAGCAATCCGCCTGCTCCCTCCTGCGCTTTTCACTAACAGGTGGGCAGGAGCACACCAGCCAGTCACGATGGGCCCGCCTCCTGCTTTCTAAAATGCCTAGAAACAACTAACAAACCTATTTTTATTTCACCGCAGGGTGTTGTAGTAAAAGTGTTGAAAGGATAAAACCATTTTCACATGTTGTGACAATAAAGGCCAAATACCCAAACCCAGTACGTGACCCCCTCAGAAAGCATCTACGCTGGAGGAGATCATCTTAACTGTTCCTCTAAGTTCCTTGGAGGCGTGTTCATTACTGATCAGTCGATCCACAAACATCCAAAGGCAAACATTTAGCCTTTTCAACAACGAAGCTGCTTCATCAGGCCATGGGCCTACGGATCATCTGTCGCATGCTCTGCCCCATTCACAAGAAGGCCCCCGCACAGCAGGCCCCGCAGAAGGCAGCTGATGCTACAGACCTGGTGCCTTCAGGCAAGCGCAGCAGCCAGGCTCCACGCCCTGCGTTGGAGGTATGTGACCCATGTGCTCTCGGGTTAACTAGCGGAGAGGGAACATAAACGCCAGCAGCTGCCTCTCACCTTTGCCTATGACGAGGCCACACTTATCTGCGGGCACCGTGTATGTTATCTCCTGGATGCCGCCAGGGGTTCCCATGCTCCAGTCGCCGCGGCCACGGCCTCGTCCTCGGGCTACTGCGAGGCCTCCAAAGCCATCCCTTTCCTGGGAGAGGAGCAAAGCTCAGGTGAAGATTCCTGCCACTGCCACCAGCACCACTTTCATCCCCAGGGAGGAGGTGCAGTGACAGGATGTAATCAGTGCCACAAATCAGGGCCTGAGCATCATTCCACATTTCAAATTGTGAAGGCTCTTTAAAAGCAGAATTAACACAAATCACAGGTGTATTCAAGGAGCACACATGGCGATAAATGCATGTGCGACATAAACAGCACAAACAGACCTGATGAAATAGGGCAGATATGAACTCCTAGGTCCGAAGCCCAGTGCCCTTTTCCCTAGAGTTTGCATTACGGGGCCCTAATCTACTGGGTCAGAGGTGACTTTCTTTGCAATGAAGCTGCCCTTTCCCGGGGGCTAACACATGGTGGGCCTACCAGAAACCAGATACTAGACGCTGAAGAGCTACGGCCATTTGCAGTGACACATGAGTGACAGTGGATGACTTCTGACCTTCCCTGACTAGACTGCTGTAAGGAACTATTCAGACACTGCTACATGAGTCAGAACACCTTGCAACCCAACCAGCAAAAAGGATAAAAGGATTTTAAAGAAAAACCGGCCCTAGCTGGTTTGGCTCAGTGGATAGAGTGTCGGCCTGTGGACTGCAGGGTCCTGGGTTCGATTCCAGTCAAAGGCACATGCCTGGGTTGCGGGCTTGATCCCCAGTAGGGGGCATGCAGGAGGCAGCCAATGGATGATTCTCTCTCATCATTGATGTTTCTATCTTTCTCTCCCTCTCCCTCCCTCTCTGAAATCAATAAAAAATATATTTAAAAGAAAAGAAAAGCCGGTTGTCCCACTCCCCAGAGGAGGGAGGGACCAAGCCAAGCTGTGCATGGTTGAGGCTGGAGAAGTCTCTGACTCATTCTCGCGGCCCCTCCCCAGAGAGCAAAACCCACATCGGGCACCTAACAGAGGAAGCTCATTCCCGGGCCCCTCTGGAGGGGCAGCATTTAACCCTTTAAACTCAAAGGGAAAGCCCAGCTCCTTTCATGGGAGGGAGAAGCTGAAAGGTTCAATATGGTGAAGAAATGTGCTGGCAAAACCTGCCCATATCAATTACAAGAAAATTGAACATTTAACCAGAATCTACACCAGCAGAAAGCAGAGGTCACTGGAGTGCTTTCTTCTTGCATTCTGCTTTTATGAGACCCAGGACAAACACACAGGTGATCTAGAGACTTATGTTAAAACACACACACACACACACACACACACACACGCAGCCACTGCTGGGTGTGCCACAGGGTCTCGTGGACAAGACCGCCCCCTCCTCCTCTCACAGCCTCTGCAGTTCTGGGCTCACGCCCTCTTACTAGTAAAAAGGATGTGAGAGGTCCCTTAGTGACTCTTTTTAGAACTTGTCTAATCCTAAGAATGGCCTGGGATTTAGCTACAGCCGAGACCCAAACCCCTGCCTTGGGTATTTTGGTTCTACAGATCCTGGTAGATTCTACAAACTCGCTACTCCCGCCTGTCCCCGCAGGTGACTTGGGGGACCACTTGGTGCGAAACCGCCTGCTGCTGAGAATACTTGGCTAGACAGGCTCAAAGCCTCACCCAAGGTCCCGTGGCCAATGGCAGAGCCGGACAACTTTTCATGCTTTCTTCAGCTCCGATCCTCCTCAGACTTCCTCAGCCCTACACCTGGGGGACATGCCAATCGACCGTCCGCTACAGCGGTTCCCAGGGCTACTAGCAAGGGGGGCAGGAGGAGATGCTAACAGCAGCACACGGTCGCTCCCTTTCCAGATGAGGAGCCCGGAGTCCAGGGCATGGAGACAGCTGGAAGCGTCTGTGGGTCTGACGTGCTTCCTAAAGCTAAGGTGATACTTTGCTTATAGTCTTAAATTAAGTGCTCAGCTACTTGAAACTTGGGGTCTGCACTGCATTTCCCCCAGTTAACTAGTCAGAAAACCTAACTTCTGGGACAACCAAGGCAGTAGAGTCACAAACCAGCAGGAAGGAGCAGCTGTGGAGCAGCCCCAGAGTGCCACAGGCTAGAGCCCCGTGTGGCACCTGCCCCTATGGCCAGTGAGGTGAACCCACACAGCCAGACCCACCTGGGCTGTAAGAATCAGCTCGCTGATGACATGCGCTGCGTGCTGACATCGGTCCGGGGGTCCCATGACCTGTGCCGCTCTCTCTGGACTAATTCCATCGTCTGTGAACAAGGCAAGTGGTGGGATTAGGGCGCCCAGCTTCAGACAGAGACCAAGGTCAGTCTGATTTGCCATCAATATTCCTCCCAGTGCCAGAGGGCTGGCCCATCACCAGGTTCGGGGCCTCTTTCGCTGGGGAAGGTGTATGACTACGCCTTTGTACATGGCCCCTGCCAATACTTACGCAATTACAGGCATTTAAAGGCGACATCATTAAAGAAGAAAACAAAACAAAACACAAACATAAAAACCCCAAGGAAAATAGAGTTGAGCTATAGCAATATTTTCCCAAAATTGAGCCCATCACCATGTTTTATCATCTTTAGAGAAATAAAGAAAATAAAGACACTGTAGATAAGTTTGCTTATAAAGATAAACTTACAAAACTTAAAGAATTGTTCTTTATTTCAAAATGTCCCTTTTTTAATGGTTTTATCTTTAATTTTATAAAATTACAATAACAGATTTTTTTACAAGTTTTTAATTGGCAAAATTAAAAACTGGAAATGCTATGTTGATTTTCCCCAATTTTATTAGTCGGGGGGGGGGGGGGAAGCCCTGGAAACCTGGGTCCAGAGTGTTCAGGCACAAGGGTAACCAAACCGACAAATCCAAAGAAAGACATGAGGGCCTGGAGGAGAGCCCTAGAATCGGGCATTTGGTAACAGAATGTTGCAAAAGACAGAAAAAGAAACGGAGGTAGAGACAGGGAGAAAAGAACACAAATGGGCTGGTCACAAAGTCCTGTTTGTGAGGTGTTTTCTATTAAAGGATTTCTTAAACATTTATCTTTATTGTTGAAAGTATTACAGATGTCCCCTTTGTCCCCCCACTGACCTCCCCCCCCCACCCCGCCTTTCCCTCACTATTGTCTGTGTCCATGGGTTATGCACCTATGCATGTAAGTTCTTTGGTTAATTTCTTCCTGCACCCCCTCCCCCCCCAATGAAAGGATTTCTGGGAACTATCAAAACCAACCTGGTTTGAACTGAATCCTCACACCAGCGTCATTCTGGATCTTTTTGATCATCTCCCCATTTCTTCCTATAACGATCCCGACAGCAAACCTAGGCACAGACACCTGAGCAATGAGAAAGAGCCTCATCAGATTTTGGCAACCCTGTCTGTTCTCAATGGATGTGTGTGTGACTTGATTTGTGTTACAGGGCATTCCTGGAAGTGATGTAATAAACCATATTTTTTCCCTTTTTAAAAAAAAAAATATTTTATTGATTTTTTACAGAGAGGAAGGGAGAGAGATAGAGAGTTAGAAACATCGATGAGAGAGAAACATCGATCAGCCGCCTCCTGCACATCTCCTACTGGGGATGTGCCCGCAACCCAGGTACATGCCCTTGACCGGAATCGAACCTGGGACCTTTCAGTCCGCAGGCCGACGCTCTATCCACTGAGCCAAACCGGTTTCGGCAATATTTTTTCCCTTTTAAGAACAATTTTGTGGTTAATGATTGCATTTCTGTCTGCTAAATGCATCCAGTAAGTGTGAGATTTGATCAAAATAGTTATAAAAATGAAGAAAAGCAAGAATAAACTGTATACATAGATAAAATATTTAAAATGACAAATTTTTCTTCTAAACTCTATGAAATAAGCATAAGTATGTCATAAACATTCATAGTGGTCCTTCAAAATATGTTTTTCAACCCTAGCCTCTTTGGCACAGTGGATAAAGTGTTGGCCTGCGGACTGAAGGGTCCCGGGTTTAATTCCAGTCAAGGGCACATACCTCGGTTGCAAGATCGATCAGGGCCCTGGTCGGGGCGTGTGCAGGAGGCAGCCAATTGATGTGCTACTCTCACATTGATGTTTCTCTGTGTCTCTCCCCATGGCCCCACATCCCCCCATTCTCTTTAAAAATCCATGGAAAAATATCCTCGGGTGAGGATTAACAAAAAAGATACATCTTAACCATTCATAATTACACGATTCAGTAGTATTAAATATATTCACAACATTGTGTAACCATCCCAGATATCTATACCCTAGACCAGCCGTGGGCAAACTACGGCCCGCGGGCTGGATCCGGCCCGTTTGAAATGAATAAAACTATTGAAATAAAAGACCGTACCCTTTTATGTAATGATGCTTACTTTGAATTTATATTAGTTCACACAAACACTCCATCCATGCTTTTGTTCCGGCCCTCCGGTCCAGTTTAAGAACCCATTGTGGCCCTCGAGTCAAAAAGTTTGCCCACCCCTGCCTAGACCAAATGGTCGGCAAACTCATTAGTCAACAGAGCCAAATATCAACAGTACAATGACTAAAATTTCTTTTGAGAGCCAAATTTTTTAAACTTAAACTATATAGATAGGTACATTGTTATTAACTTAATTAGGGTACTCCTGAGCTGGCCTTTGCTAAAAACATCCTCAATCTGATTGAGGTACGTTCGCTGAGGTCGACCCCTTCCAACTCTCCCATCCACACCCATCTTGTATACTTGTTTCAGAGAGATGAGTGTGGATGGGAGAGTTAGAAGGCGTCGACCTCAGCGAACGTACCTCAAAACAATACCTCCCCCGCGTATCCTGTCGACCGACCGACACCCCCCACTTCTTCTAACACCACTTCTTCAAAATAGACTCGCCCAGGCCAAAAACGGACTTCTGCGCAAGGGCCACGAAATTTCAATTGCACTGTACGTGCGCGCCCGCACGTGGTATTTTGTGGAAGAGCCACACTCAAGGGGCCAAAGAGCCGCATGTGGCTCGCGAGCTGCAGTTTTCCGACCATTGCCCTAGACCTTTTCATCATCCCCAATAAAAACTCTCTATCCATTAAGTAGTAGCTCCTGCTTTGCCCAGCCTCTGGTAACCTCCATTCTATTTTCTGACTCCAGATGTGCCCACTCTAGGTATAAGTGGAATCACACAAGATCTATCCCTCTGTATCTGGCTTGTTTTACAAGCATAATGATGGCAAGGTCCATCCATATTGTAGCATGATCCAAACTTCCTTCTGAAGGGTAGATGCTGGTCCCATTCCATCGCACCAATAA
The DNA here is from genome assembly GCF_963259705.1 of Myotis daubentonii. NCBI lineage: Eukaryota > Metazoa > Chordata > Mammalia > Chiroptera > Vespertilionidae > Myotis > Myotis daubentonii. The sequence goes on along the minus strand of NC_081850.1, from coordinate 78,393,626 downwards.
ATGTGGTTCCCAAGTTTGATACAAGCACAGCACAGATCACCGAGAAAACGTGGCCTCTGGTCTCCACCTGGGCAGTGGGATAAGCTTTGAAGCAAAACTTCAAAACCAAGGGATGGCCCCAAGCCCCAGGAGCATGCCGCGGCTCCCTCACTATGGCTGTCTCACGCCCACCCTGAGGAGTACGCGTCCCGGTGGATTTCACAGATGAGACACAAATGAAATAGCCTGCTCAAGATTAAAGAGCCAACAGACGTGTGACCTACGACCTTAATCCTAATCTCGTTTGCCTACTAACCTGGGATTCAAGCATACCTCTATGCTGCCTCCTCCCATTCGGGAGGCGAAGTCACCGCGTACACCTCGAAAGTCAGCTTGGTCTTTTTCTCGGATGATCTCTAACACCATTTCTCTTGCTTGCTGTGTAAACACAGATAAAAGACGTTATGGAACACAAAATCCTAAAAAAAGACATGACACCACGTACAACTTCAACATCAGGCCCTCTTATGTTGGCTTAAAGACTCAGAAGGTGCTCAGCAATACTCCCTTATTCTATTATTATTATATGGGACAGGGGCAGGCTGCTGCTTAGGGTCGCATATATCAATTCTTAAATGACATGGTTTTTCTTACACTGCCCCAAATACCCAGGTAAGGGTCCACTGTCTTGAAAGCCATAGTAGGACCAGCACATCTGTGCTGGTTTGAACTTGCTTCCTGTGGCCTCGAGGTGTTTCCAGCAGCCATTTGTTAGTGAGGGGAGGGTTTTTCTGAGAGCTCTGACTGTGGGCAGGTTCCAGGAGAAAGGCACTACCAAGGCGGCTATCACAATGGAGCTCCAGGAAGGTAAAGGGAAAAGGCCAGCCCTGGAGCCCAGAGAACCTCCCAGCATTCAGAGATCAAATATCCGATTACTGCCTGGCAAGACGACCCCCAGGCCTGACTCTCTCCAAGGCACACGCAGTGTCCTCTCCCCAAAGGACACACTTGTTCATTTACCTGTCCACGCCAGCCCCCGCCCCACAGGAATCTGCACAGAGGATCACCTGTACCTAACAACTCAAGGCCATGTGGGAACTCAGACTGAGTCTTCGTCCTGGAAAAACCAAACCAAACCAAACCAAACCAAATCTAAACAACCGTCTCCCCTGACCAACCCCCAAACAGTAATTAGGGTCTCAGGACACTCAGAGAACTCTGAATATGGACTGGCTCAAGAGATATTATGGGGTCACTGTCATTTTCTCTGGCCTGGGTACATAGCAAAAAGTTCTTATTCTTAGCAGACACATGCTGTAGGATTTAGGGGTGGAGAGTCACAATACCTGCCACTTACATATAAGTGGTAAACAAAATAAACAAATGCATGCATATGAATGGCAAAATGATAAGTAGGATGAGGTTATACAGATATTTGCTATACTAGCTTTTCAAATTTTCTAGATGTTTGAAGTTTCTCATAATAAAAAGTTGGAGAAAGAAAAAATACAATAACAATTTACCCTAAATACAATAGCTGCTCCTCCCCACAAAATGTGGAGTACATTAAATAAACACCAGTACTAAAAACCTTTTGTTACAATTATTTTCCTGCAAATTCATGAAATATCAATGAGAGAAGCTCTTTGCTCAGGTATTTTTTTCTACCACAGATAAAACCAAAGGTTCCAGAAGAGAAGGCAGTGGAGAGCTGCTGGGAGATAGGCTGTTGCCAGCATTCTCGGGGACGTCCGCCCTCCAGTTCCTTCCAGACTTCCCCATATCACGCATGGAGCCCGCCAGCCGGACTGGATAAGCCAACTGAAGAAAGGTTAGATGCCATCTGACTTTTTAAAAGCCCACCTGTTCCCATGCAAAGAGGCTAGGGGCCCTGGGGGAGGAAAGCCAGGGGGTCCTGGCTTGCAGGAGGGGGTGAAGGGCTGCAGCACTGCCTGGGTCTAAGGCAGTGGTCGGCAAACTCATTAGTCAACAGAGCCAAATATCAACAGTACGATTGAAATTTCTTTTGAGAGCCAAATTTTTTAAACTTAAACTACATAGGTAGGTACATTGTTATTAACTTAATTAGGGTACTCCTAAGCTGGCCTTTGCTAAAGAACATCCTCAATCTGATTGAGGTACATTTGCTGAGGTCGACCCCTTCCAACTCTCCCATCCACGCCCGTCTTGTATACTTGTTTCGTCTATCTCCTTTCCGAAAACCGACTTCTGCGCATGGGCCACAAAGTTTCAATTGCACTGTACGTGCGTGCCTACATGTGGTATTTTGTGGAAGAGCCACATTCAAGGGGTCAAAGAGCCGCATGTGGCTCCAAAGCCGCGGTTTGCTGACCACTGGCCTAAGGGAAGAAGCCATTGTAATCACCGCCTTCCACTCTGTTTTGAAACCACTGTTTTACATATGTTCCTTGAAAAAGCAACAATGATACCAATTTGAGTTTGACTGACAGTGTTAAGAACTGGGGGAAGTATTTTCCTGAGTCAGGTAACCTCCATTTCATCCACACCCCAAAGCTCCTGCAGAGGAACAGCTGCCTGACGGGCTGGCTCACCCAGGAGCGTCACCCTGGAGCTACACTAAGTGCAGCAAAGACAAGGAGGGTCGCAGAGGCAGAAAAGAGAGTGTTCCTATTTCACAGGCACAGACACGCTACACCCACAGCCCACACACGTTCCTGCTAACAGTGAGGGTAAAACCACCCCAGGTGACGTAAAACCAAGTCCCTCACTGCTCTTAGCAACTGGGACTGTCCTCTGTGGCCAGGAGCTCAGACACAGGATGCTTGCTAGATGGGCACACATGCCTCGGGGGTTGCTGGCACCTTTGCTTACTTCCCACACCAGCTGGAGCTCTTGCAACCCATGAACTAAGAGGTCGCTGGTTCGATTCCCAGTCAGGGCACATGCCCAGGGTTGTGGGCTGGATCCCTGGTGGGGGGCGTGCAGTGGCAGCCAATTGATGTTTCTCTCTCACAGATGTTTCTTTCTCTCTATCCCTTTCCCTTCTTCTCTCTAAAATCAATTAAAAAAATTTTTTTTTAAGAGTTGAGAGAGAGAACAAGCAAATAAAAGCCAAATGGAGCCTGCATCTGAGCTGAAAGGTAATAAGTCGAAAACTGCATCTGAGCAGTGCTACGCCATCCAACAAAATCTGCATTTACGGAAATGTTCCAAATATACACTGCCCATGACATGTAGCCTGAGCACCTGAAATATAGCCAGTGTCAACGAAGAACTCATTGTCTACTTAACCTTAATTACAGCCACACGTGGCCAGCGCCTCTGACATTGAGCAACACAACCCTAGATTCTTTCATCACGCCCAGGACCTGCCCGCTCGCTTCCTGCCTACCTGTACTTTAAAGGGGTCTCCAGTGATGCGAAGAGGCTTGTCTGCTCCCGTAGGCAGCGGGCCGTCCTGGATCATGACCATTTTCACACCCGTCCGCTCCTGTGGACACACACATAGGTACACTCCTCACCGCCATGGATGAACATGCAGGAGGGTACAAGACGCTGCTGGGGGCCGGATCACGTCCACAGAAGACATGTCCTTCCTACCACAGAGCACTGCCCTCTGACCCGTCCATGAGGCTGGCCTCTGAGACTGTGGACATCCAGGCCGTGCTAGAGAGCTTCCAAGTGTGACACAGAAACATTCCCCACTCTCCTCCTGTCCAGTCTCTAGAACATCTAGATACAAATGAGCCTTTTCTATGCAATGCCAGGCCCTCAGCTGAGCACTCAATCGAATATCACCCAGTAAGGGCTTGTGCCCAGCACGCGAGGCCGGTGTGCCATCCCCGGTGAGGAGGCTTGGACAGGAAGCTGCCCAAGAGCGGTCCAGAGCTGATGAGTGGAGGCCACAATTTGGATTCTGGGAGTCCAAACCCTGAACTCTTCGAGCACACTCTAGAGCAGCGGTTCTCAACCTGTGGGTCGCGAACAATGAAAATACATCCTGCATATCAGATATTTACATTATGATTCATAACAGTAGCAAAATTACGGTTATGAAGTAGCAACGAAAATAGTTTTATGGTTGGGGGTCACCACAACATGAGGAACTGTATTAAAGGGCCGCAGCATTAGGAAGGTTGAGAACCACTGCACTAGAGTGTCTTCGCAGTACGAGGACTGGGCTAGGAGGGAGCACAGAGGCGGGCCACAACCCCTGCCCTGCAACTTCAAAAGCCCCAGAGCTTGGAAATAAAAGTTTGTTCATAACTGATTTGGCAGCAAAACTGACCTGAACTCATGGAAGCATATTTCTAGCCTCTCCCGAGTGTGGCTATTGTTCTGTTTGGCTATGGAAATAAGCATTTGGCTACAGGGTGCAGCGCGGAGCTGGCTGGGGTGTTAAATTCTGAGCCGTGTTCGGCCCCACGAGTCTCAGATGAGGGATTCTACAGCCAACAGCAGCTCATGTTCACGGAGCACTTGCTCAGTGAGAGGCTCGGTGCTAAGGGTCTCATTTAAATATGAAATAACGGGTATTACTTCAGCTTCATTACAAGTGAGGCTGGCACTTCCCTGCGCTCACAGACGAGGGCCCAGCCCTTTGAAAAATGCATGAACACATTTAAGCTCCCACGACTGGCGCAGGCAGTGCTGTGGCTCTGGATGCACACTCTTCACCGAGATGTTGTCACGTGATGGTACCAGAGCTTCACCACCACAATGGCTGCTACGAGTTCACGAAGCCCCAGGACCGACATCATCGCTGGCACCAGGCCTGGCTACGGTGTGTCCAGAAAACAGCAGTCGAAAGGAGGAAGCATGGAACCACTCGGGCAGGGGTTGAGGGGAGCTCTGGCCCGTGGCAGGCACAGCCAGGTCAAGCGGGGGAAGTGAGTTAACGACAAAACCTCCCAAACGAGGAAGGTGAGGAAGACAAAGGCCTCTGCTCAGGGTTCACATACCTGCAACTGCTTTATAGTCTCCCCGCCTTTGCCGATGACCAGACCCACTTTGGACGCGGGGATGAGGACCTCCTGGATTGTGCTGTTGCCGTCTGTGTCATTATGAAAGCCAGGCCCATTCCGACAGCGGCCCACGATCTGCCCCAGGAGTCGCTTGGCTTGTCTTTGGGAGGGAAGAGAACCACAAGGACAGTGGCGTTAAGTGAACGCTGCCCCGGGGAGCACATGGAGGAGTCAAGGCAGCCCTCGTCCAGCTCCAGCTCCTGCCCCCACAACCCGGGAAGTCTCTGCCATCCGCCAAGCTACTGGGCTGGAATTTAAAAACAATGCACACAATACCACGTCCCGACACGGCCCCCTTTCAAGTGTGCCCTCTGCTTGTGCCCGGGTCTTGTATTCACTCCACCAACATGACTCTTCTCCTGTTGGAATGTCCGCTGCACCGGTGGCAGGGACCACCGCTGAACCCTCTGCATCTCGCTGTTCCCCAATCCAGAACGTATACACTCAACAGATATTTGTTAAGTAAGGACATGAGAGAAAGAAATGAGAAAGATGGGAAGAAAGAAAGCAAGGGTTAGTAGTCATTTGAATGTCCAAATGCCAAATTTCTCCATCACCAACCAGACTGCCCTGATTTCTGAGCCGATTTTAAGGCTACGCATCACCAAGTGGGTTTCACGGGAGGAAAAAGGAGGCGGCAGTGCCCTGGCGCAGTTCCACAGCCACACACACCTGCTTTGCGCTTTTCCCGTTGGATGTGCGGCCCCGCATCTCATATGCACTGCTATTTTGTGCTGATTTATCAGGAGGTGGAGGAAAGCTACAATGTTGAAACAGCACATCTCAGCCTAAGGAGGTCATCTGTCAGGCCAATTTCCTTTTCTGCACCAGAATCTCCCCTGGCTGTTACGTGCATTATTTATTCTTCAAATCACCAGCACAACCTATTTTTTGGTTCCTCTAATAGGAAACATTTCTGCTACTAAACAGACTGGCTGGACTGTGCACCGAAAAAAGCAAAATTGTTTCTTCCTTAAGTTATAATCCGCGGTCTCCACTGCTGGGGCAGGACAGGAAGCAGGACTAGAAGAGTGGGAGGAAAGAAGAAAAGGCAGGAAATAGATGTGCCTTTAGTGGTCTTGAGTCTTTGTGTGTAGAATCGGCCTCGTGTGTCTTCCCCGTTACTGCAGCTTCTTAATATTTCGCTTGTGTACTAGATTAACCTGTGCCGGAAGCAAAGTGCCTGGACACCAGAAACCATCTCGCTTGCCCTGTAATGCACACCTGCCAGTCTGATTTATTCTGGTCCACTGCTTGCACTGTTACAGCAAAACACGAGTTTAAACTCATCTCGACTCCCTGAGAAATGGAAACAAGAAAAGAGCCCTACCTATTGAGCTGGACATAAGCTCAGCGCCCCTAGCCCCAAATGCAATGCTGCTCAACAGACTGAAAGAGGAAAGTGAGCAGAAGCGAAGTTAGTACATCCCTCTCCCCAGGAGGCTCTTGGGTTTATGAGGCCTCCACCTGGTACGAGGCTCCACCACGCAGGAATGCCACGCTAGATTTCAGGTGGTCACAAGGGCCCCAAAAGCCGAAACGCCCTGGCCGGTCCATGTGGCCCTCTGAGTGGAGCAATGGCCAGGAAGTCAATTCACTGGGCTCACAAGTATCAGAAGAGCAATGGGGTCACACTCAGGCAGAGGACCTGGCACCATGATGCCCAAAGGTTCACCAAGTGAGAGGCTCACTACTCCACACCTGTTCAGGTAAAGGAGGTATTATGAGGAAAAAGTGGGGTGATTAGAGCATTCAGGCGGGTGGAGGCACACTCTTTAGAACCCGGTGTATGAAGTAGGTGTTATGACAGCTGTGAGGACTCTGCAGGGTTTTTAAAAAGGTGATACCGTGTGTGTTTAGGTCACAGAAAAACTCCCCTGGTGTGGCAGCCTCCTAGATCCTTCTCTACAGAAGCACCTGCTTTTGTGGCCAGACTGTAGCACAGATCGAAAGTGTTCAATAACAGTTTGCCCTTCCACTTCTCCCCGTTTGGGGAAGGCGGAAGAAGAGTGAAAGGAGAAAGTAAATAAAATAAACTTACTCAATACTGTCTGGGGTTCCGGTAAGTACACAGGGCCTCTCTGGAATCCCAGAACTCTCTATAAGAAGAATCAAGAAGACGAGGTGTGTTGGTGGGCGGGCATCAGGCAGCCATGCACCTTGCCTCTGTGTAAGGCGGTCTCTGGGCTGGTGCCTACACCGGCCCCACAGAAGCCCAGGCTCCCAGAAAAAGACAGTTTGCTTCTGCTTGTGGACAGAATGTTAACTGGTAGCTGTACCCTAAGATTCTCAAAGTAGAAACAAGTCCCTAGGGGAAGGTGGGAGAATGCAGCAGAGGTTTGTGAGCTGATCCTAATTCCCAGCTTCAACTTCACTTCTGACCCACTGTGTGCTAGTAAATGTGTGAGTCACTTAACCCGCTATTCCCCAGTTTCTCTATTTGCAGAGTAGTTTACTGGTGATTATTTGCAAACAGCTCTGAGGCACACTAGTAAGAAATGTCATGGACTCGTATCCCACCGCTGCCACCAAAGGGGAAAAAAAAGAAATGTCATGGTATGCACACTGGACTACTGCCAGTTACTGTGTGATATCCTGATCAGCGACGTCGATGTAGAACTGGTTCTGGGCCATTTGACAAGAAAGGGAAGTCTTACTTTCCGACACCACACATGACACGTTACTTTGTTCCTAAAAACACTGCCTCTTAACATTTTTACTCAAAAAAGAGAGAAATAGCTAACACCAGTTACTGCCTTCAAGACATTATCCTTTAAAATGACAAACATTTCTCTAGTCAATGTCCTTTAAATGCCCTCCTTCACTATGGAAAGAGATGAAACTCAAATTAGATAAAACGATAAATAAAATATAAGCTCTTCTTCTCAATCTGCCTCTCTCCATAATGCAGTCAAGATGGACCCAGCTGGGAAAGGTCCTCAACTGTGTTCAACACGTGCTAATTCAGCCAGAGCCGCCAGTGCCTCTTTCCACAAAGGGCAGGGACGGTGCGAGCCAGGGGAGCCGGTGAGCCATCCCCAGGAGTGACCCCAAAGCCACAGGCCCCCTGCAGGCCCCACTGTGTCTGGCATAACATTCTGGTGCAGAAAACAGAGGTCCTAGAGTGGTGGGTGTTTGAGAGGGGCCACGCCAGGCCACAGAACTGTGGAGGGTCTCCAACGAGGTCAGAGGGGCAGCCTCGCCTCCGAGCCTGCTTCTGCTCTGGTCCCCTCCTGGGAGTCCAGCTCCAGAAGTGCAAGGAAAGCAGCAATCACATATACTTACCCAGGTTCCTACATTTCTAGCAATAAGCAAAGTACTGAATCTGGAAAACTTTGCATAATACTCATTTCTACCAAACTGAGATCTATGAAAAAAGCAGCCCTTACCTGAAGCAATCTGAATTTTGCAACCAGATTCTGTTTGAATCCGTGAAATCTGCTCACCTCCCCTGCCAATAACTGAAACAAATTGAACAGGGTCAGAATATGCCCCCCATCCATATTTAACCATGCATGGATGACTTACTTCAACCAACATTCACACATGGCTCACAGCTAGGCAAATCAGGCTGCCTCAGCAAGCCCACAGCAACCAAATGGGAAACACAGCAGACAGAGGGTGCCCGAGCTCGAGGAAGGAGAGTGGGGTGGTGGGAGAGTGCAGGGTGACCTCCGCCTGGACAGAGGCCTGCAGCGCTAGGGAACTGGAAAACAGTGTGCAAAAGCATTCTACTAAAGGTGATGCTCATGCTGAGGCGGGGAGGGAAATAAAAGGGACAGACAGGAATTAGGGGGAAAGTGCAACACGTGGATACTTACTGAATCCAACCATTTTATCAGGCACTTTGAATTCTTCTGTTATTACTGCCCTAAAACAAAGAACATTTTGGAAAACTATATAGAAGAATTCTGAAGCCACTTTAGGTTCCCCAAATTTCCCATGCTGACCATGTTGGAAGATAAGGCTTAAAGAAATCGTGCCAACTTGGCCAACAGGTCCATACCCATCTACGAGGGGCACCATCTGATGAATCTCTTGGTCAATCACTCTTTGAAAAGATCAAGCCTCGCCCTGGCCGGGCAGCTCAGTTGGTTAGAGCATTGTCCCGAAATGCCAAGGTTGTGGGTTCGATCCCCAGTGCGGGTGCAGACAAGAATCAACCAATGAATGCATGAATAAGTGGGACAACAAATCCATGTTTCTCTCTCTCTCAAAAGAAAAGAAAAGAAAAAAGATCCAAGCTTCCATCACCTTGTGTCAGCAGAAGAAACCTCTGGGCGTTCATTAAAACCATCCACTCCTCTCACACTGCCTTTTCTTCATACAGCAACAGTGTCCAGGCGTGGGGCTCAGCGCTGAAAGGTCATCAAGGCCAGGACCCTTAAAGGTCCTTTGGGAAGTGGGGGGAACTTAGACTTCTTGCTGGTGTCCTTTCCAGATGGAGAAATACTCAGCTTTTCCTCGGCACCCGTTTCCCTATCTTTGTGTTGCTTTCTGGCCTCCCTCTAATTTTTCTGTCTTTTAGGGTGAGACGCCCCAAATGGAGCCAGTATCCAGCGGAGGCCTAATCAGTGTTGACCAGGACAGAATAATGACCTGTTACTCTGCAAAGTACTCCTGTTAAATGCTATCCCCTCCATTATCTGCTTGCTTTTTTTTTTTTTTTTAAACAACTATTGCACTGGCTCTTTCAAACAAACCGTCAAATTTGCCATATAGAGTATTGTGGACAATATCCAATTTGCCCAACACCCCGGGAAGCAATTAAATCTAAACATTTATCTTAGGAGGAAGCTAAATGCAAGTAGTTTTTTTTTAAAAAAAAGATAAGCATTTTTAAACATCTCGCACACAGCTGGATTTTTACCCATCATGGAAAGAATTGAATAAAGTGCATGTTTTTAGGGAAAGTGCAGCACTTAGAAGAAATGCAATAGCATAAATAGCACTTGTCACTGTACCATCATGATGAGAGCAAACTGTCTTTTCCTCGTGGAGTTTACATCCTCAGGTTTATATATGCCCAGAGATTCTCTCTGCCTCTTGGGATCTTCAGTTCACCCCGAAATCAGGCAAGTCTGGGCTTCCTAACCAGTAACCCTGTGGATGCTGGTGCTAAACCTTAGTGGGCCTAACATCCTGCAAGGGCCCCTGCCAGGTGAAAGGCCACAGTGTTCCTGTCTGCGTAGCCAAGAGACTGCTGCTCACGTGTGTAGCACAAACTATCTATTCTCAAAAATAATACTGGGGAATTTACTAGAAGAGGTTCAACACTATCACAATACAAAATGTCACAAAACTCAGCCCCCGGGAACAATTTTAGCAGACTCTCACTGAGGAGGAAACATATCAAGATGAACTGCTTTGGGCCTCTAGCAAGACAAAGCTCTATTTTAAATGCAAGGCTGAAACCTGTCTAATGCACAAAGTATTATCATTTTGGAAAGTAAAATCCTGATTAATTAAGGTCTTATAGGAAAGTTACATTTGATACTAACAACTTTATTTAAATTACTTTAACTCATTAAAAAACAAAGCAAACAAGGAAACAACAAAAAACCCAGGATAAATCTTCTGATTACCTGATGCCTGGTGATTTCCAGAAACTCGCTAAGAACTGTGTAGCATACAAGAGGACATAACTATCCTTGCTGGTGAAGGTTAAGGATATGGTACAGTAATGGGTACAAAACACACAATTTCATCCATTACAAGGAGAAGCTAAGGCACAGTTTCCAGTACATTTTATCCTTTTTAAAGGGTAACAATGTGACCACAATACCCTAGCTTACAGACTGATCTTTTTCAAGCCCAGAGGTCTTTTCATTTTTCTAATCCTCAATGTTTAAGGGAAGGCTGTGAGAGGCAACTGAGGCAGGGGTCAACTGGGCACTTATCCAAGGTTCTCTGGCAAGTCCCTATCACTATGGCGGGGTGCGGGGGGGGGGGGGGGGGACGACACTAGGTTCCTGGCCTCCCAGGCTCCTGATTCCTTGAGGACCAAAAGCTGTACCTTCACTTGGAAAAGGACCTGTTTTCTGAAGTGAAGAAGTTAAGGGTTCATAAAACACCGAGAAAAACGTGAAAAGAGGGAAAATGTCATTGTCTCATTTTAAATGAAATGTATGTGAGCAGAATGAACAGCTCCAACATTCTAGAAGTCTTTTAAGTTTACATGCACTAACGGCTGATCTTTAATACGCTGTGTTAGTTTATCCTTTGAGCTTAAAAAGGGCTACAAAAACTTGAGTCTTAAAGATTAGCCCATGGTTTTCCACACTCTCAACCTCTGACTTTCTAACACTCTAGTACAGATGGTGGATCAATAAACAATTAGAAATGATCAATAAATAATAAAACATAACCCACTGCTTACCTTTGATGTACCAAGGCCCCTAACTGGTTACCTACTGTGGCAAAGAGAAAGAGAAAAGAAAAATCAAAGCATTAGCACGGATAAACTAACTTCATCCTTACACAAGTTCTTACCATTTCAAGGGGAAAAGAAGAAAGGCAGAAAGAAAGCAAATAGTAATTTAGGCTCAGTGGCTGAAATGAATGCGTTATATGATATGAAACAGGAGGGGACGTCTTGATCAGCACAGTCTCTAACCCAGAGTCCAGCTGAACGCAGGATAAGAAATTGATCTGTGTGTCCACATGCTGAGAAGCCTGGGAGAAAATCCTGCTTGCCTAAATCCCTCTCACTTCCTACCTCCCTCCTGCTCTGGATCCAAACTCAATGTAAAGATAGCGAGGGTTCCTTCTTTCTCTTTTTAAAACAAATGAGAAGATCTGACCCGCTAGCTCAGGAGCATTGTTAGGGACGGCCCCATGGCAGCTGTAGTCAGTAAGACCATGCACATATGCTCCTGCTGGCCACCGGGCGCCCCCATTCGCCCCACCCTCCCAGGAGCATAAACTCAAGGAGAGGATCTGGCTTCCTCCCTCCTCGGGCCCCTTCACTGACCCATCCCGCAATCTGTGAGACGCTCAGAATGAACAACTCCTGCCTTTCAAGCCCATTTCACAGGGACAACAGTGCCAAACAGCCTCTGATTGTGAAAACGGGCTCTGTAGTCACATCCCCACAGAACCACCTCAGCTCTGCTTTTCATTTCAGTTCCTCCTCTTTCAGTTGTCGTTGAGTGTCTCCGTCACTGCTTAGCAAAAACGATTCTGTGGGGTTTCTCTCCTGGCAAATGCAGCCCAGGAAACACCGTCAGCAGACAGTGTCACAGTATAAATCCTACACATATTACAAGAAACGGAATGAGCCTTATAATGTGCTAACGAGAGCATTCAAAAACATGACTAGGGAGAGTTCTAAGCAGGACAGATAGGAGATAAGTGCGAAGGATCAATGACATGAACCTCAGAACAAAGAGTGACATGGTTTAGCATCTGAAATACAGGACTCCAATTGCTCTTTCTTTTGCTAAAACTTGACCGTCTTTCTCTGACTGGACAGGAACTGGTCATAAAAAGAAGCCAGATGCTGCTATTTTAAAAGGAGAAGAAACACCTAGAGAAACAATGCCAGCAAAAAGTAAATGAAGCTACTGAGTCAATACCATATTTCTTCTGGATCAATAGCAAGATAATGGTCTGCAGCCAAAATATTGACATTATATATTATTAACCTGCTTATCTCAGGGATAAGAGTTGTTTTTCATCAACTCTTAAATTTTTCTTTATGCATTCCAGTTTGCATATGATAAACACTCTGGCTTGGGGACTCTCACTCCACATGAAAACTAGACAATTAGCAGCTGAGGGGAAAAATCCTCACCACACACTCAGCCCCTGAATGTGTGAGAGAGGAAGGTCCATCACCTAAGGCAGTGGGAATGACAGAAAAAGCCCAGACAGAGTGCCCTCCAGCTGGGTTAGCTGTCCCGTTGAAGGTCAAGCTCAGCTTCCCTGCTACTGCCAGAATTCTTCTCTTAGGAGCACAGAATCCACTGAAGACGGAGGAACTAAAATGGCTGGAAATGATGAGAACACAGAGGAGAGGTGCCTGTTCCCTCAACAGAGCACCTCGGCCAGATCGTGCCTCCTGGCCTGCGTGCTGTGCAGTGAAGACTTGTCAAAAGGCTGACGATCTTCAGCTATTTCAGACAGAAACACAAAGAAACAGAGTAAAGGGCAAGGCTAGCGTAAAGAGCTCCATGAGATCTGGGGAGCATTTGAAGGCTCCTGGTCAAAAAGGCATTTGAAATTTTGTACTTATCACAGAAAAGGAAATTTCTTTTTGGTGACAAAAGTGTGTGTCACAGGTACCACGCACGGTGTCATTTCTGATGGCCAACTGCTCTGCTGACAAGTGAAGGTGCTTACAAACCAAAAACATGAGTGCACACACCATCAGCACACAAACGGATGGACTGCTGAGAGCCACACCACCCAGGAAGGAAATCAATTCAAATCCAGACCCAACTCAGTTAGTGGACTCTTAAGAATAAATGCTCTCCATCCTCCATGCCCATGCCGTAGCCAAGGCTGAAACGCTTGATTTAAAGTTGTACTCCCTTCAAAAACATTCCCATTTGGTGCCTAAAAATGAAAAGCAGCAGTTAGGCAAGGGGCACTGGGCACTCTCTCAGCACACACTGATAATGTCCAACTCCACGAAAGGGGGGTGAGGGACTGGGGGGTTCTGCTCAGTCTTCATGATGAAGGGGGTCAAATGAGGGAGGCATATGGGAACACCTATAAAGCTCAATTTAATGGTAACTACCAACATTTTACTGCAAAAAAGAAAACTGCTGAAATATCAGCCCTATTTCCCCTAATGGCGCATGCTGGCTGACAACAGTTCCTCTTGCCTCGAAAATTCACCTGCACTCAATTCTAGCACACATGCGTAAACACACACACAGGTGTAGTTCTCATTTATCTTGCACACTACATAATGGGAAGCCCCCTGGGCTATGGAAAAATGAGCTCCCCATAAAAAATATTCACACTACAATGTGAGAAATTCTTTCTGAAGAGTAATACTCTGCCAATTTCAATAATGATTTTTTTGGGGGGAAAAAGGCAGCTGGACACGTTTACCCATCAGTGAGGAGAAAGTCTTCTTCCCCCAAAAGAAACGCTAACAAGTGTCGCTGGGGAACACACCCAATTTTATAACAGGTATCAAATGTAATAGTTAACCCCGCCCCCTCAAAAAAGCCCGAGGAACAAAAGCACCCTCACTCCTCTGCCAGCGCAGACAGCACGCTGGCCTCGCGCACAGCAGGGACCAGAGGCAGGTGAGTGGCGGTCAGCAGAGAAATGTCAGCTGTTTTTGCAGAACTGACAAAAATAATAAACAAGCCAGACCTTCCTCTTCAGGTTTTGAAAACAATCCTCCCGTGCTTGGCTTGGATTCCAGACTCCTCTGACTCTGAAGCTCGCTGCAGCCATTTCTGCAGTTTTCCAAGCGATTTTAAAAAGCTTTTCTCCCAAGGACAATACAAAGGCTTCCTGTGTTCTAAGCAGCAACTCTCGCCCCAGGGCCGCAAAACACTGACATGCTGAGTTCAGCTGCAAGTCCCTAGACAAGTAATCTGTTACTAATTCTGCAAATTATTATTTTTAAAAGTGAGAATAAATTCAAGTTGCTCTCAATAAGGCCCCTTACTTGCAGTCTCATATGCTCTTGCGAGTGGCAAAGAGCACCAGCTCTGCTCCCCAAGGCGCCTTCCTCGGTGCCGCAGCGGCATGCACCCCCTTAGTCCTGCGGAGCCCTGAGAGGCGGCGCTGTTATTACCAGTCCCACTGCGCCCACCAGGAAGGGGCGCACACACCCAAGCCCTCAGAACAGTGCACGCGAGTGCCTGTGCCCATGTGCACTCTGTTCCTAGGGTGCCTTCCAGCGGCTGGGAGCTGGGCCCCGTGCCAGGTGCCGGGATAAAATGGTGAGCAAGATCATCTCTGCCCTCAAGAAGCTTCAGAGACCAGCCGGGAAAGCAGAAAGCTCCATGATGAGCAGAAACCTGACCTGGCCCTCCAGGGATGTGGAGGTGTTAGGAACCCCAGTTCAAGTGCCCACTGAAGGCCTGACCCAAGGGTCTCTGTAGTCAAATTAAGAGGAAAAGTACGTCTACACCACTGATTTGCAGCACTATGCCTATTTTCATTTAATCCAGTGGTTATGACATTCATTTCGAGGGTCATGACCAACAGTTATACATGTTTTAACATATGTTGGCTAACTAGTTCTGGTGGAAATATGAACATTTGTCACATGGTAAGTAATATTTAAAAAGTTTGATAATAACTTGTTATAATCCTGATGATAACCTCATTAAGTAGGTATTATCTCAATCTGAGGTAAGAAAACAAAGGCTCAGAGAGGTTAAACAATAAGCCCAAAGTCACACAGTTATCGGGCAGAGCTAGGATTCAAGCGCTGACCCACCAGACTTTGGAGTCCACATTTTCAAGCAGGCACGATCATGGCCTTTGAGACAGAGACCCCAGGTTTGAAGTCTTCCTGGTTCTATCAGGTATCTGCTTGGTCAGATCATTTCTCAACATCAGCTTCCTTAGCTATACAATAAGGAATTTAAGCACCAACGTTCCTTCCAGCAGCGAAGGAACCGAACAGATTAACCGATCTATACAGGGGCCCCCAGCACTCCATCTCTAAACCTGGCAATCACTCATCTCTTCTTCATTCCAAAGGGTTATATAAATAAGCTCATACAGTATGAACCATTGGGCTGGCTTTTTCACTCGGCACAACTCCCTGGAGATGCGGCCAAGCTCTGTGTGTATCACCAGTTTGTTCCTTTTTACTGGAGTAGCAGTGGGTGGACCAGTTCGTTAACCATCACCTGCTGAAGGACATCTGGGCTGTTTTCAGTGTGGGGCTATTATGAAGATTTGTGGATAGGTTTTGTGTAAATGTAAGTTTTCTCTTCTCAGGAATAAATGCCCAGGAGTAGAACTGTGGACCAAAAATGTAAATGCATGTTTCGTTTTATAAATTTTCTAGAGAGGCTGATGTGGTTTTAAAAGCTCCTCAGGTGCTGCATCTGAGCATAGCCAATGGACACAGACAGTAGGGGGGTGAGGGCACGTGCTGGGGGATGGAAGCTGCTGGGGAGAGATCAATGGGGGGAAAAGGAGACTCATGTAATACTTTAAACAATAAAAATGTTAAGTTAAAAAAAAAAAGGAGTTTTACCAGATGTACAAACAAACAAGCTCTTCAGGTGGTTCTAACTCGCAGCCAGGGTAGAAAGCCACTCTGGGTCACATACTTTCTAAAAGGATTTTGAAAAAACTATAAATCTCCTTTTAATTTGATATCTAAAATTTCCCCCTAGATTAATAATTGCAAACAGGTCTAGATCATTCATTTTTGTGGAACATGTCTACTATTTGACCTAGTTGGCTAAGCCAATTGTCAGACCAACCAGTAAGATCATACTTTACCAAGAAAAACCCCCTCACTTCATTTCCCATTACACATATGTGTTAATATACATCCACATGATGACCACTTACTTCTGAATTATAATCCTAAAATGAATGGATGGATGAAAGGGGAGGTGACTGCATGAGCCTTTGCCATGAGTTACATGGATAAAATCAAAATCCAATCCTGTCACTACTTTTCTTTTTTCTTTAAAAAAAAAAATGATTTCAGAGAAGGGACAGGGAGAGAGAGAAATAGAAACATCAATGATGAGAATCACTGAACAGCTGCCTTCTACTGGGGATTGAGACTGCAACCTAGGCATGTGACCTTGAGCGGAATCAAACCCGGGACCCTTCAGCCCGAAGGCTGATGCTCTATCCACTGAGCCATATCGACTAGGGCCTGTATGTCTTTCTTTCTTCTTTTTTAAAAAAACCCATATTTTATTGATTTTTTACTGAGAGGAAGGGAGAGGGATCGAGAGTTAGAAACATCGGATGAGAGAGAAACATCGATCAGCTGCCTCCTGCACACCCACTACTGGGGATGTGCCCACAACCAAGGTACATGCCCTTGACCGGAATCGAACCTGGGACCCTTCAGTTCACAGGCCGACACTCTAGCCACTGAGCCAAACTGGCTAGGGCGGGCCTGCATTTCTTAGCAAGACTCTCATGCTTTGTTACCTTGGGATTCCCCACCCGTTGAGGTGTTTGAGGAGTTTATACCCCAGGTGAAAAGGGCACGCTTCGAGCACAGACACAAGTCTCAGAGAGCTCCACTTTAGGGAAGAGCGTGCACAGAAGGAAGAGCTGGAAAAGGGTTGCTATAAACTCCCAGGCCCACCGAACCCCTGGTGGGTCTTCATTCACCCAGCCGAAAGACTGCTGCTTGAGAGCTAGGGCTCTGGTTTACTTTATCTACTTCATAAAAGGCCAATCTGCCCCTCCCCCTCCCCCTCCCCACCTCCCAGGAACTGAGTTTGCGTCTTGGCTCTTTCTCCCTGCACCATCCATCATTACCCTCCACTGAGGGAAAATGCCAACATCTCTGAGATTCATTTTTCTCTCTTTCCAAAGCAGAGACTCTGGTACTTGCGGGCTCCTGCCTGAGTGGTGTGGGCTACAGGCAGTCTGAGTGCCCCTTGCCCACTGGCAGCAAGAACTTTGGCTCTCACTGCTGCCTTCCTAGAAAGTCTGGAATTTTAGAAATCGTTCTTCCTCACTCTCTTTGTCTTTGCCCTATGCCACAAGTGCTGGAAAAAAAATTAAAAAACACCACTCGGAAAGGGCCACAGAAACCTTCTATTCCAGGTGGGTGGAGGCCAGGCTAGTGGGGCGCCTCGAGTAGGAATTCCGGGTCCCAGCCACAAGATGAGGACCCTGCGGCCGTGAGAGGTGAAATGGTCACCTAAGGCCCACAGCTAATTAAGTAGCAGAGCTGGGATTAGAACTCAGCTGTCCCACCCACCTCCCAGATTTCTGATCAGGATTAAAGTAAGTCTGCAGGAGCAAGCCCCCAGCGACTTCTTAAGGCACATCACTGGATGCCAGTGGTGGTAAAAGGAAATTCTGGACTAGATTATCCAGGGGTCCCGGCTTGCCTGGGTGGCTACATGAATATAGCCTTGGAGTAGATGAAGACTTGAAAACGGATAACTGAGGAATGGGTATGGAGATGCATTTATCCGAGGAAACGACGTGTTGTAACACAGAAGAGGAGAAAGTGACAGCATCAAGAGTACAGTACTTCTGCCCTAACTCAGCGCTTCTCAACCTGTGGGTCATGACCCCTTTGGCGGTCGAATGACCCTTTCACAGGGGTCACCTAAGACCATCCTGCGTATCAGATATTTACATTACGATTCAAAACAGTAGTAACATTACAGTTATGAAGTAGCAACGAAAATAATTTTATGGTTGGGAGTCACCACAACATGAGGAACTGTATTTAAAGGGCCAAAAGGTTGAGAACCACTGCCCTAACTGGTTTGGCTCAGTAGATAGAGTGTTGGCCTGCAGAATGAAGGGTCCCAGGTTCGATTCCAGTCAAAGGCATGTACCTTGGTTATGGGCACATCCCTAGTAGGGGGTGTGTAGGAGGCAGCTGATCAATGTTTCTAATTCTCTATCCCTCTCCCTTCCTCTCTGTAAAAACTCAATAAAATATATTAAAAAAAAAAACACACAACAGAGTACAGTACTTTTCATCCGTGGATATATTTTTTATGAGACCTTTTTGTTTTTTAAATGTAATTTGTCATTTCATAATAGTTGGTGATTTCTCACTGACATGTAAGATAAAAATATATGAAACTGTGGACTTAATTGTAAAGAATCTTTCATTTGCCCGGCTGGTGTGGACCAGTAGTTGAGCATCAACCTATGAACCAAGTGGTCACGGTTTGATTCCCGGTCCGGGCACATGCCCAGGTTGCGGGCTCCATCCCCAGTAGGGGGTGTGCATGAGGCAACTGATCAATGATTCTCTATCATTGATGTTTCTCTCTCGTCTTCTCTGAAATAAATAAAAAATACACTTTTTTAAAAAAAAATTTTTTTCATCTAAATGTTTCAGTCATTTTCTTTTTACCTCTATGTCAATGTGCAGAATTTTTTTTTAAGTATTCTTTTTTATTGATTTCAGAGAGGGAGAAGGAAAGATAGAAACATCAATGAGAGAGAATCATTGATCGGCTGCCTCCTGCATGCTCCCCACTGGGGATCGAGCCCGCAACCTGGGCATGTGCCCTTGATGGGAATCGAACCTGGGACCCTTCAGTCCACAGGCTGACACTCTATCCACTGAGCCAGACAGGCTAGGGCCGTGGTCGGCAAACCGCAGCTCGCGAGCCACATGCGGCTCTTTGGCCCCTTGAGTGTGGCTCTTCCACAAAATACCACGTGCACGTACAGTGCAACTGAAACTTCGTGGCCCATGCGCAGATGTCGGTATTTTGTGGAAGAGCCGGTATTTTGTGGAAGAGCCACACTCAAGGGGCCAAAGAGCCGCATGTGGCTCGCGAGCCGCAGTTTGCCTACCATTGGGCTAGGGCAAAGTGGATTTTTTAAAAAAGAAAAAAAAATTCTATTCCAATTTTCCTGTAAATACTTCATTTAATAGTACACCCAAAAATTCTTCTTCCGTCACCCACAGAAACATCATGGAGATAGGAGCAGAAGGTGTGGGACTACTAAAAAGGTACCTGCACCCATCTCAGAGAGAAGCCTTTGGCAGAAAAGGCAGGCACGTTTCAAAGTTGCTTGTGCACGCCCCCCGCCCCCCGCAATGGCAGAAACAGTGCTGCATTCCCCGAAGTTCTGACTGTGGTGTCGCATTTTACAGAGAGGGCAGGGACAGTGAGGTTTGTTTGATTCAAGTAAAATGCTCCAGAGGCCATAATTACCTCAGACTCTCCCGGGGTAGAAACCTGGAGAAGATGCTCCCACTGCCCCTAGAAAGACGGAGGGGACGATGAGAAGAGCGGCTTTGCCATCTGTCAGCCAGCTCTGGGCTAAACATTAGAAATCACTCGTTTTCTCAGCAAGGCAGTTAGACAGCGGAACCTGAGACAGGGAGACTTGTTTAAGGAAATCAGGGGTCGGGGGAACCCTCTGTACACCTCTCTGACTGCAGATTAAGAAAGAGTAAGAGTTAATCATTTGACAAGGCTGGTTTGAGATCAGAGGTTGGCAAACTGAGCCTGAGGGCCAGCTGCCTATTTCTGTAAACAAGGAGGCCCTGGAGCTCAGCCACCGCATTTGTTTACGTGTGCCCATGGCTGCTTCCAAGCTCATGGCAGGGCTGAGCAGGTGGGGCAGAGACCAGGTCCTGATTTAGATTAAACTGAAATTCACAGTTTTAAAACACTTCGCTAATGCTGTTCTCTTACATGTGGAGCTTACTTTTCAGAAAACTTTCTAAATGCAAATCACAGGAGACAAAGGAGAATTAAGCACTGAGCATCTATTCCCTCCCGCTGTAAGGCAGGCTAGAAACAGAGAACGCCTCTATGGTGAGTGAGGGCCTGTAGGATCTGGCCAGAGAGGGACACCTGGGATCCGCAGAATAAAGCAGGAGAGGACATGTACCCTAAGGGACAAATGAACCTTAGAAGTTCAGAGCAGAATGAGAGGACTGATGAGGGGACTGTAGGAAAAAGGGCGGAAGAGAGGGAAAGGAGGAAGGAAGGAGAACAGGAGACAAGAGAAGATAAAGTGGCTGGGTGGCACCTGAGCCAGGCACTGAAGCAAGTCAGAAGATGAGGATGAGGACAGGCTGCTAGGAGGAAGTCTTACCTGCCAATTTTGAGACCTATGGGCTGAGTAGGAATCAGCCAGTTAAGAGCTGGGATGGAGGACATGTTTCTGGGAGAGCAAAGTGAACAGATGATTAGGCTGTGAATGGGGGAGAGACAGAAGGGCAGGGAGGTGACGGCCAGGTTAGGCTGGACCTCCCTGGTGCTGGAACCTGCCCCAGGCCTCACAGGAGAGGCAGCAACTGGTCAGACTGGCTCCAGTAGTGGCAAGAAGAAAGTATTGGACGGAAAGGGTGCCACACCCGACACCAGCAGGGAGATTCCCAAATTGGAGATTCTACACCTCAAAGACTGTTAGAGAGCGTGGGTGCCAAGACTGAAGATGCTACCAATTAAAGTTATGTGACCCCAAACTGGAGGGCAGGGCGCCAAGAAAGGCTCTGAAGGCTGAGCTCTAAACTCTTCCTGCTGGGTTCCAGGCGGCTGCTGACGGGCAGTCTCACGGGCGGCTCAAACTGCAGGAACACCACTCACGCCAATCCCATCTGCACCAGGAAGAAACCTGTCCCCTGGCTTTCTTGCCTAGCACTTGTTCTAATCCTCCTATTCATATACCTGTCTGTATACCTCAGCGTCCTGAATAAACGCTGGGTTAAGGTTCTTTGTGGTCAACTTCAAAGCTGAAATACTTTCAAACAGACCTAAGTAACACCTCCAAAAACGTCTAGCGGACTGAACTTTAACCTCCTGAAGGTTAAAGAACTCCAACTCACAGGAAAGTTAGAAAGTTCACATTGCTAAAAGTGTTCTGGTGAACTTCTGTCAAAAAAAACCCCTAGGCCAAACCAAACAAAACACTGCAAGCCTTTGGAAATCTTTATTGCAAAGAAAAAGCGATGGAATTCCTGCTTGTTGTTTGTCTCTGCTTTTCTAACCTTTCATCTCACAAACAGCAAGACTGTGCCCCTTAGAAAGCTGTGGGGCAAACACAAACACTTTCCTTGACAGGATCTGTTTATTCACATATTTATTCAGGAGAACAGAACTGGCCCAGCGACCTATCCCCATCAGAAGACAGCTGACAACAGAGGCTGAGGCAGGCCCCACTGCCCAGGGTTCTCACTAAGATCAACAGCAAATCTCAAACTCTATATGTGGGGACCAACGTGGAGGAAAACAATTCCCGTGATTCTGTTATTGAAACGGTGCTCACAAGAAGAGGATTGACTTCATCAAACTGTAATGCAGAATGCAAAAAGCCGGAGGGACATTTCCTGTTCTCCGAATACATCTGCTGTGTAAGACACAGGCATCCAGAGATGCCAGAGGCCGGACATAGTGCCAAAAGGTTCTCTCTCGGTTCTTTCCTACTAGAAAGATTGCTTACTATTTAGAAGAAGGAAAGAGAGAACTTGTGTTCATTTTCTGATTACAAGGATTTAGTCCCCAAAAGGCAGACATGCAAAAAATCATGGTTCTCAAAAGGGAGGTGAGGGAGCTGGGTGGAGGAGGGCAAAGGGGAGAAAATGAAGGTCCTCTGTAAAAGGGTCAACAACCACAAAATGTGAAATAAACAACATGATAATGAACTGAACTTTCAAGGGAGGCCCTGCACTTACTGGTGACTTACTAACTACAGCTGCTTGCTTCCTAGGTCTCTTTACCATTAAGTTCAGAACCTTTTGCTAATTTCTTTCAAATGGGTATCAAAGGATAAATGGGAGAAAAATGTCTGCGAAATGCCAATGGCTACATTTGCAAACATTTGGGTGTTCCCATGCAAAGAACACAGTGAATACTCGTCACTGGGTGCAGTTTCCACTGCAACTCGACTCCACACAGTGGGTGAAAACAAGGCCGAGAGTTGTGAAATGTATTGATCTTAGTTTCTGGAAATGGTGAGCCAGGGAGGCTCTGTCCATTAACAAGATACGTGTTCAGTGCCAGACAACTTAGTTCTACTTTCCTATTGATGTCTCATAGGAGAAACAGAAGCATAATTGCCCTAAAAAGGTAAAAAGCTTTTTGCTAAGGCAAAATGCAGATAATGCCATTAGTCATATTTGGTCTAAGAAATCACTAACACCAGTCAAATAAAAGAAGATCATGGGGTACTATTTGGAAGCAGCAGTTTAAATGGTCACCGTAGTTCCAATGGCCTGGAGTAGACTTTTTATGTGTGTGTGACCATAAACATAAACCGTTGTTTTTAACAGAGAAGAACTTTTACACCCAAATGTTATCCCCTTAAAATCTTCACAATTAGTGTGAATCTATACAATTATTCCAAAAAGGTTCCCACATCCTATATAATAAAAGCCCAGTGACCATAACGGCACAAGAACCAGAATGATTGCTCGACCAGTCGCTATGAGGTGCATTGACCACCTCTCGGTCCCTCCCCACCCGGCCCGCAGGCTCTGATCACAGGATGGCGAATGGGGAACCAGGGTGGGTGGCGGCGGGGCGGGACTGGGACTGGTGAGCGGGCGGAAGATGGCCCTGATCACACGCTAGGCCTAGGGACCCTACCTGTGCACAATTTTGTGCGCTGGGCCTCTAGTCTAAAAAATAATGGCGATCTCCTCTTTTAGAATCCCAAGGAGACCAGAGAAAAATCAATCACTCAATCAAGCCAAATTACATTTTTCCTATGTATATAAAGACATGCATTTTTTTAGAAAAAGGGATTACGTAATACATACTGTTGCACACCTTGATTTTTTTCACTTAATGTATCATAGAAATATGTACACGCATACATGGTTGGATGCATATGCAGACTGACAGGGCAGAAGGAGAAGACACTGGCCCACCACTATGTGAACATTCACGTACCATCTAGTATATTTCACAATCCCTGTTATAGGCCTACTTTATGGAAGACCAAATCAGATAAAGGAAGGCCAAGTTCTCTACAGAAGCACATTTGGTATATTCTCTGCCAGGGTCCTGGTGATAGGCACTGCTAATTGGTTTTAAATTTTGGGGGATGGAGTGGAGTTGAATATATAAACAAACCAGCAAAATACAAATGAATGAATGAATGAAAGAAAAATAAATGTTTCTAGAAAGAACTTGTCATAAATGGGAATGATGAAAAACCAGCAGATAGAACAGAGAAAGGTCATCTCCCTCCCCCCTTTCCTTTCTTTAAGGTCAAGACACGGCCACAGCTTCCTCAAAGCTATGCATCAAAACTTAGCTTTATTTTGGAGGAAAGTGGAAACTTCAATTCTTACATGTGTACTGGAAGAACGGAGGGCTGAATCCAGCAAAACTATCAAATCTGTCAAATTACTTCCAAGCTGATGCTCAAAGGCCAAGTCTTTCCCTGAGAGCAGCTAAGAAGATTCCTGTATTATCAAGGCAAATAAGAACTCAAATGCCGGAGAATTGCTGAGAAAAATCACCCTAAATACGTCCCCTCAGCCATTCCGCTGCAGAGTGGTGCTGGAGAGAGCTGTTAAGGAAATGGCTGGCACAAACTGCACTGACAGGTTCACTACCACCTGAAAGGCAAAGATACCAACAACAACTTACCTCCATCATCCAGGGGCCGTTTTTGTACTCCATATCCATACACGGAGGGGTCCACTAGAGGTGTGGAATTATTCAAGTGAGGAATTGAATCAATTTTAGCAGCAATCTACAGAAGAAGCAGATTTAAATATTCAGGAACCAATCATGGCTCTATTCGAGGGAGAAAGACGAGTCCTCTTTAGAGGGCTGTTTTTTCACTGTCTCTCCCTGCCCCCGCCCCAACCTACATTAATGTAAGGCAATGTCATGGTAGTATAAACACTTTTCACTGTTAGCTGAGTGTTCTTTTGGTCTTAATAATAATGTGTCTTTAGAAATAAAATAGTACCAAAAATGTGTCTTTTACAAGCAATTAGTATTTCTAAGCCATCACTTAAAATAGAGGCATACTGCATTTGAAGGGAAAAAGCAGGCCAAAAATAAGAAAAACTCTGCTCAAAAGGTTTTATCACAGGATTCCTTTAAGAAACGAATTCCCCAACAATATTTAAAAGGCCATGTTTGCTCAACTGACAAGGCTTTAGGAATATATCCATCCTATTAACTGTAACATCTATAAAAGTGATGATGCAATCTACAGATATAAGGCAATAAGCTGCTCTTCGCTGGAAGTGTCCGAACAGCAGGGGGATGATTGTCCAGGCTATGATAAGATTCCTGCACTTGAGAAAGTAAGATAATCTCTGAGATCTGTTTCAACTTTTAACATTTTATTTATCATCAGTTAAAGAACAGAACATAGCTATTAAAACATTTCCCCCCAAAACAAATGCTACATAGACTCCTTACTTATTTACTTTGTTCTCATGAGGAAATTATTGTGATCTTCACAATAAATCAACTCTTTGATATAATCAAAGGAATGTCTATAGCAGTTGCTCTTGATTTTACTCCCTGAATTAAGCCTAGCACACCTGTCTCAGAGAGCAAAGTCTTTAGTGGAAATTCTGAACTTGTCTCAATGTGCCCAGAAGTGTGAGACCTTCCAGGACCAACATAAAGATAAATTACCTTAAACAAACAACTAAAGACAATCGCAAAAACCCCAGGCAAGACTTAAACGTCCTGGAGTTAGGGCCTGTCCCTTCCGTTTACTGGTTCTGTGATATTGGGCAAGTCCGTTTCTTCTCTGCTTAAGATCCTCTGGGTATAATACCACCTGCTTCACAGTTTTCGAAAAGATAACAACATACTCTGAACACAAAAGAGCTTTGTACACTGAAAAGCACTTCACAAATACCAGGGCTGTAAAACAAGGCAAATCACCCAACAAATGGTGATTGCCTACTATGTGCTAGGCTGTCCCAGGCACCAACATTCCTGTGGCGAACAAGAATAACCAAGCCCCTGTTCCCTGGAGTCAGCAGTCGGTGGGGAGTCACAGGTACATAATAAACTGAGCATTTCAGGTGGCAATGAGCATGATGCCAATAAAAGACAATGACATATAGAGTGCTTGGGAGAGCTACTTTATATAGGGCGATCAGGGCAGGACACTAGGAGGTGACGTGTAACCTGAGACCTAAATGAGGAGGAGTAGCAGCTGGCTACACAAAAATCTGAGGAAGAGCTGTCCAGGAAGAAGAAACAGCTTATACAAAGGCCTGAGGCAGGAGCAAGTTTGGTAGGTATAAGCCTAAAAGAAAGAAGTGAATGTCACTGGAGTAGAAGGAATTAGATGTGTTCTAAGAAGTGGGCAAGAGCCAGCTCACACAGGGCTTTACTGATCCTGGGAAGGGGCTTGGATTGTCTAGGAAGGGTGATCAGAAGCAACTACAAGGCTTTCTAAGGGAAGCAATGTGCTAATTTGTTTTTAAAAGATCCTCTTGGCCAAGACAAATAGATTCTAAGTGGACAAGAACAGGAACACCATTAGGTGTGCTAATAGGAGGTATTCTAAACCAGGGCAAACTATGGTTGGTAAGCCACCTGCTTTTGTAAGGAAAGCTTTATTAGAACAGAGCTACACCCATTTGTTATCGGTAAGGAGTTGCAGAGACCATATAGTGTGCAAAGCCATACTATCTGGACCTTTAAAGAAAAAGTTTGACAATCTCAAATACTAAAGATAGACAGCCGATAGAAACTCCACCTCCTATATCCAAGCAAGCCTCTACGGGCAAGTGGCCATTTGCCCTTAAACAAAAGGCCATATACACCCTGCCTAACAGCATTCTATCATCTACTTGCCAGCTTGCTCCCTTATTTGTTTTGGATAAGCTTGCAGAGGTTGGCTACTTAAGATGCAAAAGTTACCTGTAAGGACTCAGCTGGTAAAGCAGGTGGGTTAAAAGGTGAGAACACGCAAGAGCTTATGTCCACAGAGACCCTCTCGTCTGCCACAATAAACTGGCTAATGTAAGGGTTTTCAAAATTGGCCTCGTTGCCCTAGCTGGTTTGGCTCAGCAGATAGAGCGTTGGTCTGCAGACTGAAGGGTTCCAGGTTCAATTCCTGCCAAGGGCACGTGCTTGGGTTGCAGGCTCAATCCCCAGTAGGGGGCGTGCAGGAGGCAGCCAATAAATGATTCTGTCATCATTGATGTTTCTATCTCTCCCTCTCCCTTCCTCTCTGAAATCAATAAAAATATGTAAGAAAAAAAAAAAGACTGCTCTAGTTGTTTTTTAAAAGACCGACCAAAACATTCTCAGAAGACATGATTACCCCAAAACACAAAAGAAAAGGGTATGACTATCAGTGGAGTCCCTCAACAGTGTGCATGTGACCTCACTCTCAAAGACGGGGCCTCAAAATGTGCACTCTACCCGTCAGGCACTCTCCCTGCTCCCTTCTGCTGAAACCTCATCTTCCAAATCTTTTTCCTTCCTGCCAAACCAGCTAAATGCTATTCCTGAGTCCTCGGCCTTCCTTATTTTCCTCCCACAGCCAATATGGTAAACGTGCTACAATAGTTTCCTGTTCCTAATATTGATTATATCAGTAAGTGTCCTTCCAAATTTGTGACTGGGACTTTCAAATGTTTTTTTAATCCACTATTTTATTTTATTTTTTAATTTTTTTAGAGAGAGAGGGAGAAGGAGGGACGGAGGGACAGAAAGAGGGGGGGAAGGAGGGAGAGACAGACATTGATTTGTTGTTCCACTTATTTGTGCATTCACTGGTTGATTTTGCATGTGCCCTGACCAGGGATTGAACCTGCAACCTTGGCCTGTTGGTGCAACGCTCTAACCTACTGAACTATCTGGCCAGGCCAGATTTGTTCTTAAGTCATGTTTGCTTCAGGCATCTATAACTAGGGTTATAGATGTAATAATGGTTAAGAGGTGTAGCTCTGAAGTCAATAGACTGCATTTAAACTTTGGCTAAACAAATGTTAGATACAAGTTTAACATTAAAATATACAATTGCATCACAATTGATATTTCATTGTATATTACAATATACCATAAAATTCAACATGTTCGTTTCTTCATATAAATGTAAGTTTATTCTAGGAAATATGAAATATCTACTAAAATAACCAGTTGAAATGTAATGAGCGCTCACTATGTGCCAGGTACTCTAGGAGCATTTGAAACATGCTATCTCATTTATTCCTTACAATGATTCTCTAGGAGGCTGGTGTTATTTCCATTTTTTAAAAAAATATATTTTTATTGATTTCAGAGAGGAAGGGAGAGAAAGAGAGAGATAGAAACATCAATGATGAGAGGGAATCATTGATTGGCTGCCTCCTGCACGTTGGACTGAGCCTGCAACCCAGGCATGTGCCCCTGACGGGAGTCGAACCTGGGACGCTCTATCTACTGAGCCAAACAGTCTAGGGCAGCGGTTCTCAACCTGTGGGTCGCAACCCCTTTGGGGGTCGAACGACCCTTTCACAGGGGTCGCCTAAGACCATCGGAAAACACATACATAATTACATAGTTTTTGTGATTAATCACTATGCTTTAATTATGTTCAATTTGTAACAATGAAAATACATCCTGCATATCAGATATTTACATTACGATTCATAACAGTAGTAAAGTTACAGTTATGAAGTAGCAACGAAAATAATTTTATGGTTGGGGGTCACCACAACATGAGGAACTGTATTAAAGGGTCGCGGCATTAGGAAGGTTGAGAACCACTGGTCTAGGGCATTATTTCCACTTTTAAGATAAAGAAAAGTGAGGTTCAGAGAAGCTGAGTGACCTGTCAAAAACCATGCATCTTGTAAGTAGCAGAAATGGTATTTAAGCCCAGGCATGCCTGACTCAAGTCTATAACCACAGCACTAAGCTACCTCTCTTTCCTCCACCTAATACTTTCTTAAACATATTTCACTTCTCAAGGACTTAAACCTAGTGGTTCACAGTACACAGACCTCAAGCAATTCCTCACATCGCAACTGATCATTCTAAACAGCAGCTGCTAAGGAAAGTAGGGTACATTCTCAGTTAATGGCATGGGCCAGAAAACAAGCCACCGAAGCCAGAATATTCCTACAAAACCAAGGCCACTTCAGTTCTTATCTGAAAGCATGACCTTGAGGGGACTCTGCTACCGATTTTCTACCACTTCCATTACTGTTCCCGCTTTGGAGCGTAGGTGGGGAAGAGAATGGGTTATCTCACTACCTGCGCTACTTTAAGCACAGAAAAAGATGAAATATAAACGTGATAGACTTAATTTAACCTCCACTGCCGGTAGCCAGCGAAAATACGAAGGAAGGGAGCACTGGCCCAGGAGTCAGTCAAGAGTTAGGTTTTCCGGCCAGATCTTCCAGTGTATGACCCTGGGCAAGACCCTCAATGGCCCTGCTCCTCGGTGTACACACCTGTGAAATGCAGGGACGAACTAAACCAGTGTGTTCCACAGAGGGGTACACAGGTGATTTTGAAAGGCGCATGGATGAATATATATATATTTTTTACAGTTACCTTCAATACATGGCAAAGTTTTTCATTTATGACAATGATTTAGCTTCCTTTTTGAAAAATATTTCAAACAAATCCAAATTTTAAAATGATTTTAAAATATTAACAGAATATTGAAGGTTCACTGCTATGGCAAAAATCACAAAGATAGGACACAAATTACTGAAGTTCACAAACATGGCGATTAATTATTCCCAGTGCACACCTTTAGAACTAAATTTCTCTGTTGACAGGTTTTGTAATCAAAGCTCATCCTATAAACCCAAATAGGAAGCTGTGACTGTGTCCACAACTTTACACTGATTAGAACTTTATATTAAATGGAAACGGGCAAAGCCATCGAGCACCACCAAGTCTTCCACACACGATGTCCATGCTATCAAAATAGCTGATGATTTTCAGGGATCCAATAAGTAGAGGTGGAAGCTCACACCACCCAGGGAGCAGGAACCCAACTTACCCCCCTGAAACCCCTTTTCTACAGTTCCCCAGAGTGGCCTTGCTCGGGACCTGGAGAATGCACGGGCTGGACTGAGAGTCTCTGCTCCCCACGGCCGAGCCGGGGGCTAAGAGAAGTTCAGAGGGCAGGGGCTGGAGTCAGTGCACAGGGGCAAGTCCTAGTTCTGCATCCCACTACCTGGTGGGTCACAGTGAAGACAGCACTATATCAAATTTACTGCACTAAAAGCCTGCTGTTGCCCTCACTTAATCTTCACAGTGACCTTATAAAGTAGCTACTGTTCTCATCACTGTGGGGTTTGGGGCCTGCCTGGAATTGTATCCATGGGGATAACAGTAACAATGTAGAGCAATGCCAGGCACATGGTGAGGAACAAGACCGTTTGCTATTTTAACCTTTAATTGAAGAATAATGCTCCAGAAAACTACACGGATACGTGTATAGCTCACTGAATTTTCACTAATGAAAATGCCTGTGCAACTAGCATCCAGGTCAAGAAACAGAACATCACCAGGGCCCCAGAAGCCTGCCTCAGGCCCCCTTCAGCCACTACACAACCCCACCTCCCCTAAGGGTAACCTCCTAACTTCTAATATTAGCTATTTTAAAAAATTACTAACATCAATGATCTCCATTTTACACATAAGGAAACTTAGGCTTAAAGAAGGTAGATAACCTGTCCAGTGACTAAGCTAGTAAGCGGCATAACCAGAACTTGAGCTCATATAGTCTGAAGCCAAGCTCTTAATAACCACTTCACTACTTTACCACCTGGGAATTTCGTGACTATCAAATGAGAGAACATCTATGAAAGTTGTGCCTCGCACCGAGCATAACACAAGCTCAACAAATGGTAGCAGACGTGTTGGCAGAGATGGGGCCCCGGTTGGTCCTGCCCTATTTACTGGCATTGCCAAAACAAGGAATTCTATATACCAATCAAGTAAGATATCAGCTCTTCTTAGTACCTTTTCCTGACAACTTCGTGCTGCCCACATTTGGGGAGAATTAAATACCCCCTTCTCTGTGATTGCAAAGCACTTGATAACCTAGCTCTAAATAGCAGAATCTCACTGAGAAAGTTACTGGTTCCACTGTGTCCTCACAAGGAACTCTCTGAAGAGTGGACCTTCTCAATCACCTCAGTAACCCTGGGACAAAGAGTCCTTCACTGGGAGCACCAGGGCTCAGCTTGATAAATTCTTAAATTTATATACAAAACCAATGCATATTTCTGAGGAGTTCAAAGTTTTCAAGAGTCTTTGAAAGGTCCATGTTCTGCCTGGCCGATGTGGTTCATGGTTGCAACCCATAAACCAAGAGGCCGCCGGTTCGATACCCGGTCAGGGCACATGCCTGGGTTTTGGCCTGGATCCCCAGTGAGGGGAGTACAGGAGGCAGCTGATCATTGTGTCTCTCTCATCAATGTTTCTACCCCTCTCCTTCTTAAAAAAACAAAAAAAAACCAAAAAAAACAATAAAAATGTATCTTAAAAAAATAAAAAGGTCCATGTTACCAAAGTTCAAGAACAGCTTCCCTAATGCATGGCAAAACGCTTGGTTCTCATTAAACATTTGCTAAATTTGCCCTAGCTGGTTTGGCTCAGTGGATAGAGCCTTGGCTGGCGGATCAAAGGGTCCCAGGTTTGATTCCAGTCAAGGGCATATTATACCTTGGCTGCAGGCTCCTTCTCAGCCCAGGCCCTGGTCAGGGCTCACGCAGGAGACAACCAATCGATGTGTTTCTCTCACATCGATATTTCTCTCTGTCTTTCCCTCTTTCTTCCACTCTCCCTAAAAATCAATGGAAAAATATCCTTGGGTGAGGATTAACAAAAAACAAACAAAACATTTGCTAAATTTAAAGTGCACATGGAAAAACCCGTCTGTAGGAAAAATGCTAAGATGACCAGCTGAGGCTGCAAGCCGAAATACTGTTCCAGCTGTTCCCCCACCAAAGACCCTAACAATGGCATGTCCAGCAGCTCTCTCCCCTCCATTCCATCTAATTCCACCAGCATCCTTTCAATGCTTTGTTCAAAGACTGCTGATGTCTCACTGAAATGAAAACTATGCAACTACCTCTGCAAAGGAACCCAAATCCTTCTCAGAATGCACAGGACATGGGTCCGAGAACAATGTATATATTATTTGTGTGCCTCTGAGAAAACTGCTTTGTTTCCCTCTGGCGTATTTTCAAATATAAAATGAGAGATATAACCCTTGTCCTGAATATCGCACCTGGTTGTTGTGAGAATTTAATCCACAGTAAGATAAAACCAGCTGCAAAGTTGTCTGATTTATCTTTGCACTGTCCCAGCATCCAGCAAGCAGCCCTGGACTCAGCAGATACTCAAATAAGTGGCAGGTAATCTGAATCACATCACTACTTCCATTAACACCACTCAGTCTTGCAAGTGATTTGTTCTCATCTGGTATTAAGATAAAAGTGCCTCCAATAGAAATATTGGCTATTCTTTCCCAAGTGTCTTTACAACGAAACTCAAAATGCAACACATTTTCAAGAGAGACAGTTCTTAAGGGTAAAAGGACTGCACAGAAAAGCTAGGGAGAGGAAAGTTTGAACAGACACCCAATACAGTAAGTCCTCACTTAACGTCATAAAAAGGTTCTTGGAACCGCAGGGAAATAACATATAAAGAAACTAATTTTACTGTGCTAATTGACATAAGTAAGAGTAAAATTCCTATGACATCTCATCAACATTATAACAAAACAATATTGAACAAAAAGATGTTATTTGAGGACCTGCTGTATAACATATTATAAAGCAAAAGAGCCAAAATAATATGACCAATTTTTTTTTTTTCAAATCCAGCTCATGGCCTTGTAGAGACCACTGAGATTATTTAGCTCAACATTTCCTAAGTTTGATCCACAGAATGGAATTTGGTTTTATGAAAAGAGGGTATGAAGTGATTTAACTTCAGGACATTTAGGCCTTAGTGCACATAAGCATATTAAAGGCTCTAAGAAGCCTTGTAGTAAAGAAGCCAATTCACCTTTATTTAACCCTGTATTCCCCATGGAAGACATAGTAACAGCCTGTAAATCAAATGTTGGGAAAGACTAACCTAGCCTAAGGTCACGCAACTACTTGCAGGAGCCTTAGATTGCCCAACTCTTCTCCCAGTTTTTTCCATTATAAATTTCAAATAAAACCTAGAAATGATGGGCTCACAATTGAAAAAGGATAAGAAAAATAAAGGCTGTGGATAGGCACCCCAACGGGCAGTGTAAAACACGAGCAAAGTGGTAGGAATGAAGGCAACCAGAGTCAACGCATGTGCAAAGGGGCAGAGGCCCCCAGTCCTGCCGAATACAGTACTGCCACTGCAAAGTGCGGGAGCAGTGCGGGAGCTAGGAATCTCCATTTTTTATGTGAAATCATTCTGGTTCCTAAGTGCTGGCACTGTGTGAGTCGAACAAGGCATGCCTGCAGGCCCACTGGGAGCCTTCCCGAGCCCGTGGGCCATGGGTTTAAGAATTCTGGTCCAGGTAAATCTGAATCTACAAATAACTGGGACTTCAGAGAGTCATCCCTTCCCCTCTGAAATCAATAAAAAATATATATATATTTAAAAATAAAATTTAAAGATAGTCTCAGATGAAAATGAGAAAAGCCTTAGAGGCACACACACTATTCACTTAGAGTCCACCTTTCAATACCAAACATGAGGTTCAGTACTTGCACTAGTGTGGTGACCCAGTCCCGTCGCCAATTCTTTAACAAGGGCTCGCTCTTTGCAGGGTACGCTGCTGGGTCCTATCAAAGATACAGAAGCAGCCCATAGATTTCCTGTAGACACTGGTTTTCTTCAAGTGTCGGAGGAAGCTAACACGAACACACATGCAGGAGTAAGTCCCTGGTGAAATGACTTGAGGTACTGAAGCACTGAACTAAGAGATGGTCTCAGTGGAGTATAACTGAAACTGACTGAACAGGCAGCACACTTGACTTTGAGTCAGAAGCGTCATACGTTAAGGCAGGGTGTCTCAGGGAGTACCCAACACCAACGAACAGAGGCTTTTCCTTGTAATGGTGGATGCACATTCCCTGAAGCAGATCTGGTGCTTGTGTACAGCACTCATGCCAAATCACCTACTGTCCAGGCTCAAAGTGTGAGCCAGCAGCCCTGGGAGGCATTCTCTGGAGGCCCCTCACTAATCAATGTATTTTTTTAAAGTGCTGGTAAAGAATAGGTTCTAATGTTACTCTCTATTGATTCTACAATGGCTTGATCACAATCATTTGGGTGCAGAATCAACATAATGCTCAAATCCCTGAGGCACCAATTACACTATATTCATGTGGATAAAATACTCTGGAGTTACGCAATACAGAGGCACTGACTGGGTCTAGAGAACCTTCAAGTCCTAAAAAGCATTAGCAGTTTGGCCAGATCCTTTCTTCTATTTACTAGTAGTTGATGACCGGCAGACAGTTGGTGGAGCTTATGGAAGGCTGCTGGGAGGCTGTAATACACTGTTGCCGGGGTCCAACCCCAGCAGGTCCAGGGGTCCCCAAAGGTGTGGACGGAGTCGGCGAAGAAGGAATGACACGGAGACAGCGTTCAGTTGATCAGCAGCCTAGCCAGGATCTCCAGCCAAGTTCTGGTCTTGATCTCCAGAGAGGCTCTGCTTCGGATCTCCAGCGAGGTTCTGTAGCCATGTTCCCTCGCTAGGTTCTCCAGCCAGGTTCTGTCCAGGCTCTCCAGTCAGGTTCAGTGTCCAGGTTCCAGTCAGGTTCTCCTGCCAATCTCTGTAGTCAGGTTCAGTCCAGGATCCCTTGCCATGTTCTCCCGCTAGGCTCCGTCTCTAGGCTCCAAGGCCAGTCCCTGTCCAGGATCCTCCGGCATGCTCTCGCCAGCGAAGTTCTTCTGTCTCTAGAGGATGTTCTGTGTAGGTTCTGTGCCTAGGCTCTGGCTCTCTTGGTCCTGTCTTCTAAGCCCTGTGTCCTTAGTTCTGTGTTCTGAGTTCTGTGTTCTAAATTCTGTCTCTTTCTGTCTTGTTACAACTGTATTTATACCAGTTGATTCAATCCTATCAATCTCTATTACAAAGGTTAGGGCGTTTCTTATCTCCATTCCAGGGAGTAAAGATTATGTAGCTTAAGCATGATTGTTCGTAGTTAAAGGGATTAATTACCCGCCTGGCACTTAGTTGAGGGGTTTTATTCCCTCCCTAACTTCAGGGGAAAATCCCTACCTGGGGATTCAACCTTTCTCGGAGAGGTGACCTTGGTTAAAACACAGCGCCAAGAAGGTGAGCAAACATATTAAGAACCGTATGCCATATATGCCAGATCCCTTGAAACAGCAAGGATGGACCGGCTCCCAGCACACTGTGATTTCACACTGTCTTGTTAACATGCAAATGTGCAGGCACTTGATGACGGATGCTCCTAAACCAGCAGTGGGCTTTCTGGAAAGATTTTATATGCTTAGAAAACAAGGTAAAACAGATTTTTATCTCCTCATCCATAATCTCCATGAGGTCCCCTTAGAACCTAGGCCAGTGATGGCGAACCTTTTGAGCTCGGCGTGTCAGCATTTTGAAAAACCCTAACTTAACTCTGGTACCGTGTCACATATAGAAATTTTTTGATATTTGCAACCCTAGTAAAACAAAGACTTATATTTTTATATTCATTTTATATATTTAAATGCCATTTAACAAAGAAAAACCAACCAAAAGAATGAGTTCGCGTGTCACCTCTGACACGCGTGTCATAGGTTCGCCATCACTGCCCTAGACAGAGAGGGTAGAGGTGCGGCGTAGCTACAGAACAGGATAACCTATTTTGGCTTTGAGTCCACAGCCCACCCTTATTAGGATCCTGCCCTCTCTAAACAAGTTGAAAAATAGTACTTTATTTTTGCTAACCTGCCAATGACAGGAGAACTGAACATGATGGTTTTTTTAAATACCCAGCAGTATTCGATATTCATCTCTGGGACTGAATCAGATCATATTTCCACACTTGTGTACTTCCCTACAGAATGGCTGGATTATCCATCTGTGCCAAACACTGAAGTATAACTGAAACTGACTGAGCATTCAGCACACTGGACTTTGAGTCAGAAACATCGTATATTAAGTAAGCAAAAGCACAAGGAGGCTTCTAGATGCTAGCAGGGAAGTTGAGTAGATAGGGTACTGAACCCTAAATACCCAGACTTAATAGAAACTGCAGGTTCAAATCCCAGCAGGATCAACTCATATGCTATTATCATCTTCTAGATAAACTGAGCACCATAGAGCTTCCTGCTCTCTGACAAACTGACGAGGGCCTTATAGACTGTTGCTGGTGTTTATGAGGGCACATAAGAGGGGGAAAGCTTTGCAATCATTTAAATAAATACAGTTTTTACTCCCAGTTACTGCTGGGGGAAAATCGCTGTGTATACTACAGAGAAGTAGAACCACATCACCCAGATGCCCAAGCAACATGAGATCCTTTCAGGTAAGTTTTACTACAAGCATACAATATTTTAGACTTCCAACATGCCATTCTCGCCCAATGTAAATCTATAAATCAATCTAAAATTACCCACAAACCTGTTTTTTTTCTTTAGTTTGTAAAGGCCATCAAATCCTTGGAGATAGTATCGACCTCCAGCAGTTAATATTCAGACGTCGCACACTTACAGCAGTGTCTTCATTGGGCTTATTCCTGCTCCAGTCAATGGTGCATTTCAGAGCTGGGAACATTTCCAATGAAGTTCCTCTGCTAGCAGTACAACCACTGCTCCAACAACCCACATTAGGTCAGCATGTAACAGAGGGTCGCCCTCCCTCCTGAGTAGGTTGTCCAAGAATATGAGCTCAACCACTGGCTCAAGAGAAGCAGAAAGTGTTCTCAATGGTTCAAAATTCATTTTCCGTTCAACTAGATAGGCCTTCTGCACACCGAGGATCTGAGCTCTTTAGGGTAGAGACTATAATTCTTCCTGGACACAGGAGGCCAACAAGGTGACTGTCACACATCAGCACTGAGTGAAAGCCATTCCATACTAGTAGCCAGTGAGAAACAAGGTTCAGGACCTTGTGCGGGAGAGGAGAGCATGTAACACGCTGGCACGCAGAGAGGTGGAAGGGGAGCGGGAGGGCATGTTCATCCATGACAGCCACTGGTTGGCTCTGAAGTCTAAGGATGATGGATACTCACTACTGTACTGGCTGGTGCCTAGGCAGTAAGGAACAGGGCATCAGGTAAAATTTTAGGTGGAACCAATAGGTTTGGAAAGTTCTGGGATCCAACATAATGTCTACAGGAGCATCAGTATTAAAATGAAAAGTCAGTATCTGGGACACGGGGAGGGTTCCCTCCCCTGGAATACTGGAAAGAGATGTAAAGACCACATCTTCAAGTGACCGAGTGGATCTTCTAACACAGTGAGTCCTGCGGCTTTCTGTTAGGAATCAAGCAGTAATTAGTTACAGCCCAACTTTTACAACGTCAGTCAGGATGCCTACAATTCAAGAGGAAGAGACGATGAACACAGCAGAAGTTTAGGTGTTAGCGCTACCTTGTAAGGTTTGCCCACAATACATGGCTGTGTTCTGTTCGAAGTCCCACGCCCGAAGCCCCATATGGCAGGCCCGATAGTCATTCTCCAGGGAAGCACGTAACCTCTTAAAATCAGATTATTGAACTCTGACAAAATGCACCTCACTGTCAGATGGGCAAGTTTCTCTGCTGGAATGAGCCCACATCACCTTCTCCCGAGAGTGGAGAAACCATGGCCCAGAAGGGATTTCTACCTCTTACGGACCACCCACGTCCACTTCACACTCTCCGTGCTCCCCTCTCCAAGGGGACCCCCCAAAACAAAGTACTCCCGAGTTAGACGAAGTCCCAAGACGATGTTTTCCAAGTATAGAAGCTACTGGGCCTGAGACAGCCGCCTCCTGTCTATACCCGGGTCCTCACCGTGAGCTCCCCAATCGCGAGCCTCAGAACCCCGCGCTGGCAGCCCCGAAGGTCCGGCTCCCGCCCCACGCGATGGGGCAGGCGTCCGGGGCAGCCCCGTCCGAGAGCCGCCCGACAGGTTGGGCCTGGGCCTCGCGGAGGCGCCTCATGCCCGGGCTCCTCTGGCTGCAGGAGCCCCAAGGAACCGCCAACCCCGACGGAGGCGTCAGCCGGGCTGCCGCCCGCCCCCAGGCCGACCCCCTCCTCCCCTCGGGCTCGGGCCGGCCCCGCCTCGGGCTCCCCGGCTCCCGCCAGCCGGCCGCGCGCGTACCTGCCGGACCCGGTGCAGGGCGTCCACGAAGCCCTCGGCCTTCATCCCCACCGGAGCGCTCTGCCCCTGCACCAGCTCCGCCATTACCGCCCCCGCCGCCGCTCGGCTCCCGGTCCGGCCTCCCCCTCCGCTTGGGGACCCGTAGCCGGAAAGGGAAAGCTGCCCCACTTCCGGCGGAAGGGAAGACGGGACACTCGACGCGAGAGAAGCCGCGTCGCGTCTGAGGGACCGGTCAGGCCACGTGACCGCGGTCCGGCCGGAAGTGG
Organism: Myotis daubentonii; assembly: GCF_963259705.1. Taxonomy (NCBI): domain Eukaryota; kingdom Metazoa; phylum Chordata; class Mammalia; order Chiroptera; family Vespertilionidae; genus Myotis; species Myotis daubentonii. The sequence continues at coordinate 78,355,544 of NC_081850.1, read as the reverse complement.
GGGGCGGGCCCTACGCGCGGGGCCGCCGTCGGGTCTGGAAGGACAGGTCGCGGCCCCGCCCCCCAGGCGTGATTTGGTCCAGGTTGGTCCAGGATGCTCACGGGCTCCTGGGGCTCGGATGGGGCCCGAGGCGTCCGGCTGGCGGCCGCTTGAAAACTGAGAGAGGATGACGTGGCTCTCCCAAGACAGCACCCAGCAGGGCCGGCTCACGAAGAGCCTGCCCCTGGCAGCCCTCCCAGGCCTGGCCATTGGTTTGGGAATATTGGGAACTGAGCGCTTTGAAATGGCACCGTGAGGACCCAAAGGGAGGCTAGAGGACAAAGGACCACAAATGTCAGTGCCCCATGTTTGCAGGGAGTCGCAGGTCTGAGTTCCTGCACTGTCATCGGTTTGCTGGAGGATGGGCTAACAACACACCTGGGGTTGCCTAGCGACACACCTGGGGTTGCCTAGCGACACAGCTGGGGGGGGACGCTCCCAGTGGAAAACCAGCATGGCGTCCTCTTACACATCACTCACTCTGGGACTCGGAGGAAGCAGGAAATACCGCAGGACCACCTTTGCTTCCGTGCCTGTTGAGTCAAGACTGACGCTATTGCAAGAGGGCTTCTTGGGATGCTTAACGTTTTGTCCACGGTAGTAGCTAGGTATAGATATTTCAAGGCAAGCGAAGGAGTCCTAGTGCAGGAACACACTGAGCCTTTGAGGCGGACCTTAGAAATGAGCACACAAAACCCCAGAAAAGAAGCAAGGCTTAGGGGCTTCTAAAGACACCTTGTTGGAGGCAAGTATGATACCAAGGAGTTGGATTATAATGGAGAGTCATGTCAAGCATTTTATGCCTAACTTGAAGTTACGAAGGCAGATAGGCACTGAGAAAGGGGAATAAAGAAGTAAAATCCGCCTGGCCGGTGTGACTCAGTGGTTGAGCGTCCACCTATGACCCAGGTCACGGTTGGATTCCCAGTCAGGGTATATGCCTGGGTTGTGGGCTCCATCCCCAGTATGGGGTGTGCAGCCGATCAATGCTTCTCTCTCATCATTGATGTTTCTCTCTCTCTCTCTCTCTCCCTTCCTCTCTGAAATCAATAAAAAAATATTTTTTTAAAAAGAAGTAAAATCCATTGTGACTTCTCTGGATCCCTTGTTTCAGCATGCAGGGCCAATAACTGGCCGATAATTAAGAGCAGTTCTTCATTTGTTAATGACTTCATCACCAGACTGTGAATTCTTTAGGAACAGAGTCTGAGTTTTATTTGTCCCTTCATCTCTAGAGTTTGGCACATAGTAGGTCTGTAGGAAACTTCTTTAGAACTGAGCAATGCCAAATTAGAAAAATTCCTAGATTATGGGAAAATAAAAGAATTTGGCAAAATTGCAACATGGAAGATGATCATTTTCAGACAAAATGTTCCAACCCATGTAGGAAAGCAGGTAGTGGGTTTGTTGCTATTACTGTGCTCTCCTAAGGCAGGGCTAACGCTTGCCAGCACATCTGTTTGTGCCCCAGCCTGGGTGGGTTGACTGTTTTAACTTTGCTTGTAAAAGTCAAGGATATGTCATCAGCCTTCAGGAACACGGATGGCTTCACTGACCCAATTTTAGTGATACTTGTGTTTTGAATATATTTATTTTTAAATCTCGTATGTTTATTCATCTACATTCCAGGTGGTTCTCTCGCTGAGTATAAATAGTGAAATCAGGGTCATTGGCCCAAATATAAGGTATGTTAACGTTTGCTCCAAAGACCACAGAATGTCTGGGTAGGAAGACAAGGTTCTGTTTCTCCCTTTAACTGGTTGACCAGCTTTGGGCAACTCACTTATTTCTTGGGGCACATCACTCAAACCCCTTCAAGTCTGCTGTTGTATGTTCTACTATCACCCCGGACTTTATCATCTTCATGTTTATCACCACTGCTTTTACGTCACCATTTAATTATTTGTTTATTATCTGTCTTGTCTGTTATGATAAAACCTCTACTGAGACACACTGTGCTTGCCTTTATCATTGCTCTCCCTACCACCTAGCACAATGCCCGGAATTTCGTTGGCACTAATCCATTTCGTGTTCACTTTTGCATAAGGTGTGTAGTATGGGTCAAATGAATTTCCTTTTCTTGAGAATATCCTATTGTTTCTGCACTAATTATAAATGGGATGAGCCTTTCTGCATGGAATTGCTTTTGTGCTTTTGTCAAAAAATCAGTCACATATGTGCAGGTCTATTTCTGTTCTCTCCATTGACATATATGCCTATCTTTTCACCAACACCATGCTGTTTGATTACTGTAGATTTATAGTAAATCTTAAAATTAGGTAGGCTAAGTCCCCCAACTTTATTCTTTATCAAAATTGTTTGGCTATTTAAGCTCCCTTATCTTAGCAAAACATTAGCTTGTTGATATCTACAAAAATCTTACTGAGATTTTGATTGAAATTGTGTTAAATCTATAGATCAGTTTGGGGGAAACTTATCATAACAATTGCAAGTCATCCAATCAATCGACATTATGTATCTCTGTATTTACTTTCATTTTCTGTTATTCCTTTCACCATTGTTTTGTAGTTTTCAGGATAAAGATCCAGAATATATTTTGTTAGCCATAGACCTAAGTTTTTACGTTTTTTCTACTATTGTAAATGGAACTCTTTTAAAATTTTGATTTTCAATTGTTCATTGCTGGTATACAGATATTGATCTTTTATATTAAACTTTTATCCTTAAACTTTGTTAAACTGAAAACAAAAACAAAACTTTGTTAAACTCACTTATTACTTCTAGTGGCTTTGGGGGGTAGATTTCTTGAGATTTTGCTATGTTGCCAATTAGGTCATCTACGAATAGAGATGGTTTTAGTTCTTCCTTTCCAATTTGCATGTTTTTTATACTTATTTCTTGTCTGTGGTGAGAGTGGACATCCTTGGAATGGTCCTGATCTCAGGGAGACGGCACTCATTATTTTACCATTGTGCTTGGCGGCCCTTGGAAATTTTTTGGAGACATCCTTTATCAAGTTAAGGAGTACCCCTTCTGTTCCTAATCCGTTGAGAATTTTTACCACGAATGAAAGCATTTGTCTAATGCTTTCTCCACATTTATTAAGATGATGATAAGCGTTTTATTTTTTTAGTCTGTTCATGTGGTGAATTACACTGATTGATTACACTGATTGATTTTCAAATGTTGAATCAGTCTTCCTTTCCCATAACAAACCCTACTGAATCATGATGACTATCCCTTTCATTGCATTTTATCCTTTTAGCTGGATTCGATTTGCTAATATTTTGTTGAGCGTTTTTGCATTTATGAGGGATCTTGGTCTATAGTTTACTTGTAATTTATCTGTCTGGCTTGGTGTCAGGGTAATACCGGCCTCATAAAGTGAGTCAAGAGGTATTGCCTTCTCTTCCATTTACTGGCAGATGCGCTGGTCTTATTACTTCCCTAAATGTTTTTGTAGAATTTGCTAGTGAAGGCATCTGGGCCCAGAGGCATTTGTTTGCTTGTGTGTTTGTTGTTAGTGTTTTAACATTTTAACCATGAATTTTAAGAAATCCAATCGGACAATCTCTGCCTTTTCATTGGTGTGCTTAGATCAGTTGTATTTAATGTAATTATTGATTTGGTTTGACTTGGGCTACCCATTGTTTGTTTTCTATTTGTCCCCTGTCTGTATTGTCACCTGTTCCCCTTTTATGTCTTATTGTGGATTATTTGAAAAATGGTTAGGATTCCAGTTTCATTTACCAATTAGCTTTCTGGCTATATTCGTTTTGTGTGTGTGTGTGTGTGTGTGTGTGTGTGTGTGTGTGTGTTTTTAGTGATTGCTCTTATGTGTATAAAAATCAGGTACGTTTAAACAGTATGTAAGTGAGACCAAGCTCTATGTATCCTTCTGTAATTTGAGTCCTTTTTTGTTTTGTTTTGAGGTTTATCTAAGTCCACATATGTAGCCATATTTCAGTTGCCTGTGCTCCATTATTCCACTATCTGAATAAACCAGAAATTATGTATCCTTTCTCCTGTGTATAACCATTTAGATTGTTTCCATTTTTTTCTCCATTACAAATGTTGTTGCAAACAAGCTATCTTGAACTTGTCTCCTGTGTCCTTGGGTGAGAGATCCTCCAGGACCGTGGTCAGCAAACCACGGCTCCCGAGCCACATGCGGCTCTTTGGCCCCTTGAGTGTGGCTCTTCCACAAAATACCACGTGCGGGCGCGCATGTACAGTGCGATTGAAACTTCGTGGCCCACGTGCAGAAGTCGGTATTTTGTGGAAGAGCCACACTCAAGGGGCCAAAGAGCCGCCTGTGGCTCGCGAGCCGCGGTTTGCCGAGCCGCAGTTTGCCGACCACTGCATATGTGCCCGGGGGGGGGGGGGAAGTTGCTGGGAGTGGGAGTGAGTAGGGAATACGCCCTCCACTTTGCTAGAGGAAGCTGACTGCTCTCCAGCGCGGACAGTATCTCCAAAGTGAGGCACACGTCCCACCAGCTGGAGTGAGCTCTTGCCACTCCTCCTTGCTGACTAATTTTTATTTTTTGAGATCTAATGAACTAAAATGTTAAAAATGAATTTTAAAATTAAAATGTTCTCCTGTGGTAAAACATAGATAACATAAAAACGGCCATGTTAACCACTTTTAAGTGGTTAAAGTACAGTTCAGTGGCATTAAGTGCATTCATATTACTGTGCAATCATCACCACCACCCATCTCCAGAACTTCTCCATCTTTCCAGAATGAAACTGTCCCCGTTAAAACTGAACTCTCTGCTTCCCCGTCTCTGAGGCCCGGCGACCACCATTCTCCTTTCCGTCTCTGTGAATTTGGCTGCTCTCGGGACCTCCTATCTGTGAGTTCACACTGTTTATCCTTTTGTAACCGGCTAATTTCACTCAGCATGGTGTCTTCAGGTCCCATCCATATTGTAGCATGCGTCAGAATGTCCGTCCTTCTTAAGAATGAATAATATTTCATTGGATGAGTAGACCAAATTTTGTTTTTTGCATTTGTGTGTTGATGGACATTTGGATTGTGAATAATGTTGCTATACACATGGCTGTGTAAGTATCTCTCTGATGCTTCAATAAAAATGAATTGTAATTCGTGCTCTTTTCATAGGATGAGCACATACTAGCTCTCTGGGAAGGTAGTCCCCTTGAGATGTACTCAGAAAAGAAAGATTGGCACCTGGATAGAAAGAGGTCCTATTTCACCCTCATCCAGGCATGGTTAGGTGTCTGGTGGGCAGGCTTCCCTATAATTATTCACAGGGAGGTTCTGAGATAGATCTCACTGAATGCCATGTCCTCCTAGCAACAGGAATTGTCCTAAGGACCATGCTCCCCAAGCCAGACCTGACCCTTTGCGGTTTTGTCCTTATTCACTGCTAGCAAAATAGTTGCCACTTGAGGTAGGAAGAGCTTTGTTCATCAAAGGAAGGTAGTCAAAGCATAGCACAGCCAAGTATTGACCTTTGACCTTGGCTGTTCAAGATTTGCAGGTGCTTAGCTGAGAGCCAGGGATGGTGGAGGGAGTGGATTTCCAAGGAAGATGTGAGAATGGGGTGCTGGCCTCCTCATTCTACAGATAGGGACATCAAGACTCAGACGGGCCGAGGAACTTGCCACAGCCACTCAGCTTTCTCTTATACGGAAAGAGTGTCCTTTAAGGGATGGTATACGTTTTCTTTTGTTGTGTAACAGATGACCACAAGTTTAGCAGCTTCTAACAAACCTATCACCTTACCTTCTGTAGGTGAGAATCAGGTCACAGTGTAGCTGGGCTGAAGTCAAGGCGTTCACTGGGGCTGAGGTCTACTCTGAGGCTTGGGGTCCAAGCTCACGTGGGTTTTTGATTCATTTCTTTGTGGCTGTCAAACTCGTGGAGGCCAGCGCTCATGACCCGCAGGAGCACATCTCTCTGACAATTCATTTTCGTTTAAGGGCGCACCTGACTAGGTCAGGCTCACCCAGGAGAATCTCTCTTTTGATGAACACAAAACGAAGTCCAGGCTTTGGTAAACGAATCCCAGGAATGCTATCCCACAATATTCGTAGGCCTCCTCTGTCCCTACGAGGGGCGGGGGGGGGGGGGGGGGAGGGACGGGGGGGGGGTGGCGGGGGGAGGGGCACAGGGGGACAGGGCTCTGCCATCTTAGAATTCTGTCCACCACAGGGACCAATGAAAGTTTCTCTTCCATGTCATAAAATAAGATTTGTGGGTTTGGGAGGAGCAGAAAGGGTGATCAGCCATTCAGTTTTGCCTGGAAATGGTGTCTAGGGAATGTGCGATTTTTTTGTGCTAAAATCAGGAATATCCTAGGGAAATTGGGGTGAGTTGGCCACTCACGGAGTCAAAGACACAGACCTATGAAAGCTAAAGAGCACCCCCTGTGCACCAGTCTGCCTCCCTTAGCCGCCCCTGATTGAGCTTTGTGCTTTCAGGAGGGAAGGACAACTCGACAAATAAAGTGAAAAGGATGTGAGCAAGTGGGAGGCCAGCAAAGGGGTGCAGAGCACTGGCTGCATCCCTGCAGAAATCTGGGCGTGGAACTAAAGCTACTAAACGCACTCAGTGGCTAATTCACTCCGTCAATGAGTTTTAAAGTATATATATATATATATATATATATATATATATATATATATATATATATATATATTTCTGAATAAAAAAGCAACACCTGGCTTTTATAAATCGTCCCAGGAATGCCTCATGCAGAAAACTAAGGTTCCCTGTGCTCCCACCTCCAGAAATCTCTCCCAGTAAATATTCTCAGAGACCATGCTATGAGAAGAAAACCAAGATCAGGACTTATATGCAAGCATATAGGCCTAACCAATAAACACAGACAACAGGGGGGTGAAGGCATGAGTGGGGGAGATGGGGGGTAATGTGGGGATAAGGACACATATGTAATAACTTAATCAATAAAAAATATTTAAAAAAGAAGAAAACCAAGATCAGACATGGATCCAAGCACAAATGAGCTTACAGTTTTGTTTTAAAATAATGCATAATAGGAATAGTACAAGGCTATAAGTAATGCTAAGAGGCATCCATAATATTCAGCACCCAGAAGAGGAGGAAGTCACTTCAGCATGGGCACGCACACACACACACGAGAGAGAGAGAGAGAGAGAGAGAGAGAGAGAGAGAGAGAGAGAGAGAGAGAGAGAGAGAGAGAAAATTGGATGAAAAAGGTGGCATCTCAGATGGGACACATGGATATTTGCAGGCAGTCCTGGTGAAGGGGGAGAGCGTGAGCAAAAGCAAGGAAAGGTGGCGTCCATGCGGACAGCAGCTTAACTGACCTGGAGCCTGGTGCGGGGACTCAGCGTCACTGAGACCCGCTTTCTCTCTCTGTCTCTGGGCTCCGTTTCCCCGGCTTGATCCATTCCCAGCCGCTTCTGTAATGCTCAGGTGGGCACTCCATGCTCAGCGGGCATGTGCCCTTCCGGGCTTTCCTGGTGATTATCACAGCTGCCCAAGATTCGGGGCTCAAGAAAAGAGGCCTTGACAACAGGCCTTGCAGTCCCTGAGCTGCCTTCCCATGATCTTGTAGAGAAGAAATAAACGCAGCTCCAGAGCCGCCCTCCCATTGGCCAGAGTTGATGGGTAGCGGGGCTGAGTGGAGAGAAGGATATTTTAGAAGCCGGGGCTTGAGGGTGATTCAGGCAGGGATGGGTTGTGGTTTGTTTGCGAAGATAAAAGAGATAAGCCACAGGGTGAGCAAAGGTGAGTGTGCCAAAGTCAAGTGCCCCCGCGGACTCACACGTAGTGTGTGTCACAGGCCCTATGTCACGGTCGCAGGGCTTGCCCAGCTCCCAGACCTGGGGTCCTCCTCCTCCTTCCTTTTGTGTAAAAGCAAACCCAATGCACCACCCCGACAAACCACTCAGTTTACTAGGTATTTCGGAGGATGGGTGCACAGACATGCACATGCATGGAGACAGTGAGTGTGGTGGGGAGACATGGCAGGGAATGTTGATTGCCTAGGACAGTGATGGCGAACCTTTTGAGCTCGGTGTGTCAGCATTTTGAAAAACCCTAACTTAACTCTGGTGCCGTGTCACATATAGAAATTTTTTGATATTTGCAACCATAGTAAAACAAAGACTTACATCTTTGACATTTATTTTATATATTTAAATGCCATTTAGCAAAGAAAAATCAACCAAAAAAATGGGTTCGCGTGTCACCTCTGACACACGTGTCATAGGTTCACCATCACTGGCCTAGGAGCAGCCGGTGTTGGAAACCCTCATCTATATTATATAATTTAAGCCTATCACCTTATGAATTGGGTACCTTTAGTGATTCCCATTTTTAAAAATACATATTTTATTGATTTTTTTCACAGAGAGGAAGGGAGAGGGATAGAGAGTTAGAAACACTGATGAGAGAGAAACATCGATCAGCTGCCTCCTGCACACCTCCCACCGGGGATGTGCCCACAACCAAGGTACATGCCCTTGACCGGAATCGAACCTGGGACCTTTCAGTTCTCAGGCCGACGCTCTATTCATTGAGCCAAACCAGTTAGGGCAGTGATTCCCATTTTACAGACGAAGAACCTGAGATTCAGAGAGTGAAAGGGACTCGCTCAAGGTAGGTACATTGCAGAGCTGGGTTTCAAGCTGGAAGTGCCTGTTATTAGGATTGGCATCTCCGGCGGGGCTGAGGGCTGGGTCCCAGCGGCTGAAGCCACCAAGCTGTGAGTCCTTCCACCTGTGGCAGGGAGCAAGGTGAGGCGAGGGCAGGCAGCAGCAGCAGGAGGTGCCTGTCCCAGGTCCCGGCCAGGCCTGCCTCTCTCACCTGAGGGTTCTTCCTGGGGCGGAGGTGCCCTGGGGGCAGATCAGTCCTGGCCCAGGCCCAGACCCGGAACACCATCCTTCAACAGAGACAGCAGCTTTGGCCGGTGCCTGGCTCTGCAGCGGCGTCCCCATCCATCACAGGAGGGCCGCGGGGCCGCGGGATTCCTTCTGGAAGGCCCGGGTGGAGGCAGTCCAGGTTGCTAAGCCCTTAACAATTTCTTGGCTCTTACTGAGAAATTGCAGGGGTGTCAGATGACCTGGCACAGTTTAACCCTCTGGAGGCCATGAAGCCAGGCACCATGGGGGCCATGGAGCGTGCAGGTGCCTGGCTGGGTAACCCGGGCACGGGAAGGTTAACCTCCGTCGCTTCCTGTAGGCACACTGTCTCAGAGCGCAGCCAGCTCAGGGGAGACGATTTGGTTAACTAATTTCCCTGCTGCAGAATGGCCCCTTTATCTCTGTTCTGGTTATTCTCACTAAGTAACCAACTGCCCCAAATGTCCCCACTTTAAAACAACCATTTTGTTTTGCTCATTATTTGCAGGCCAGGGATTTAGGAGAGGCTCAGCTGATGTTTCTGGTGGTGGTGGCGGCGGGTCGGGGGGGGGGGGGCGGATGGGGGGGCGGTGCGCAGGCAGCTGTAGTCAGAAGCTGGCGAGCTGGAACAGCAGGGGTGGGGGCAGGAGCCACTGCCGGGGGTGGGGTGGTGGTTCTGGGATGGAGGGGGGCTACTGAGCATCCTTGTCTCATCATGAAGTCTCAAGTCTCCTCCGTACATCTCTCCACATGGGCTCGATTTGGCTTCCTCACAGTATGGCAGCCTCGGGGCCGTTGGACTGGTCACACAGTGGTTGAGGCTTTGAGAACAGATATCCCATGAGGCAGCCCTGCGTGGTAGGCTCTGCCACACCTCTGCCCTCCTCTCTGAGCTGCAACAGGAACAGCACCCCTCTCAGATCCAAGGGGAGTGGACACACTTCTCGATGGGTGAGTGTCCAAGTCACCTTGTCGGTAAGCACCGGGTGAGAGCCATGGTTGGAAGAAGCAATGGCTGACATCCTGCCATAACCTTACCTCCCTGGGCTGGCCACCTGTTATCCTCCTCAAGGGAGTGGCCAGCCAGCTGCAGGTGAGACTGGGGACCTCGAGCCCAATGGAGCATCAGCGATTTCTTTTGCGTGGGGACGGGGCTGAAAGGGCTGGCTCTGGCCAAGCCCATAAAACCAGTCACCCCCACAGAGGGTTTTCTCCACGCCAGACACGCCGCTTCACACGCCTCGCACTCACTCTGTCATTCAAGCCTCATGCTGACTCTAGGAGGAGGGACCATTTGTGTCCACATCTTATAGCTGAGGAAACTGAGGGTGGGAGAGGTTAGGGGCTTACATGGCAAGTAGCTGAGTGGCCCCAGAAATGGACCCCGGGACAAGGATCTGGGTGCAAATAGAATGGGGGAGAGGCCACAGGGAGCAGGGCAGGAGGAGAGCCAATAGAGCAGCGGTCCTCAGCCTGTGGGTCGCGACCCCTTTGGCGGTCGAACGACCCTTTCACAGGGGTCGCCTAAGACCATCCTGCAGATCAGATATTTACATGACGATTCATCACAGTAGCAACATGACAGTTACGAAGTAGCAACAAAAATAATTTTATGGTTGGGTCACAACATGAGGAACTGTATTTAAAGGGCCAGGAGGCTGAGAACCACTGCAATAGAGGCTCCCTGAGCTGGCGATTGTTGACAATGGTCACAAATTCCCACGAAGAGGTGAGATCCACTTCACTAATAAAGCAGAAGTGCCACTGCACGACCTCTGAAGTGAGGTCATAAAAGGCAATGCGCCACCCTGCCTGGGCTCCTGGGACACTTACTTTTGGAGCCTTCAGCCGCCATGTAAGAAGTTTGACTGCCCTGAAGCCGCCATGCAGTGAGGAAGCCCAAGCTACATGAAGAGGCCACGTGTGTGCACCTCCGTCAGCAGCCCCGGAGCCGAGCCTTCCAGTCATCCGGGCTCAGTGCCAGGCCTGTGAGCAAAGACACTGCGGAGGATGCTGATCCCCAGGCACGGAGGTTGCCCCTGGCCGTTCGCTATTCAATCATTCCATCTGTGGAGCCCCAGATACCATGGGGCAGAGTCGAAGTGCCCTCATGTGCTCTGTCTGAACTTCTGATCCATAAACCTGCGGGCATGATAAAATGGCTGTTCTGTGTCACTAAGTTTTGGGGCAGTTTGTTCTGCAGCAATGTAACTAGAATAGGGGGGACCTAGGGCGCCATTGTTTTGGGGTCCCCTGAACGACCGTGTAGGGCACACCTCGGAACTGCCCTACCTCCCACCCCTCCGTGGTTTCCGTTTGCCTCTCATGTGGCCGAGCGCACTGTCCCAGGCAGAGAGAGGAAAGAAGCCCACGGATTAGCCTGGGCTGGACCGGGCTTCCTCACAAGATGGCAGCCGCAGGGCAGTTGTGGAGGTGGGGCCTGGGTACGGGCTGGCCAGTCAGGGCTGCTCGGGGTGGAGTCCTTGTCTTCATGGAGCCCAGCCCTGCTTATAGACTCCCGTGGGGATAATGCGAGGCCCCGGACACAGGCTGGAGTTGCTCTGTGACGTTTACATGTTGCATGTGTGGAGCCACACATGAATAAGCAAGGACGAGCGTGTCCCCTGACGTATCTGGAACTACCCTCTCCCCACCCCTGGCGGCCTGTGACTGTCCCAGTTCCTGCCCAGGCTCACGAGGGCAGGTCATGCTCCAAGATGTGCTTTGCAAGGTCCCTTCCACATCTGTCCCCCCAACCCAACGGGAGCCTCCTGGTGGGCTAGGAGGGTCTTCAGTCCCTGCGGCCTTGGAGCCCGGCGCCTGGGGCGGAGCCCAGCACACAGCAGGCGCCGAGTCATTCTTCTCAGCAAAGGAAGAAGAGTGGGTGCTCAATTATGTTCTCATGGGAACAAATAAATAGTGAGTAAATACATGGAGACGTCTCTGCACCAGCCCAGTCCGCACCTCCCTCCCTCCCCCAGAGCTCTCAGCATTTCCGCTGACAACAAGGCAAGTCTGTAAGTCTATTTTCTGGTTTATCTCGGCGGCCTTGGCCTTATCTCTGAGCAGCAAGGAGCCTCTACAGCAGCGCCTGCTTCTCCACGAGATGGACCGTCATAGAAACTGACAACTTGCATGTTTAAAAATTGATTTGAGAGAGAGAGAGAGAGAGAGAGAGAGAGAGAGAGAGAGAGAGAAACACCTCACCCCCACCTCCTGCCTGCCCCCCACTGGGGATGGAGCCTGCAAACTGGGCATGTACTAGGACTCAAACCTTTCGGTGAATAGGATGACTCCCAACCCACTGAGCCACGTGGGCCAGGACTTCCTTCCTTTTAAAGGTTGAATAATGCTCCATTGTGTGGATAGACCACACTTTGCGCATCACCCATCAGCGGGCATTGGGCTGGTTCCACCCTCCGACCACTGAGAATAATGCTCCTGCGAACATGGTGTACAAATAGGTAAGCTGCCTTTGAAGCCATTGTCAAGGTGGGGGCAAACCAAGAACTCCTACTGGTCCCGGCCGGGGGAACGGGATTCGGGAGCCACTGGCTGGCAGAGACCTTATCCTGCATCTGGGGAAATGGGGCTCAGAGAGGAAGAGCAGCCAGAAGCCACAGAGCCAGGAAGTGGAGGAGGCAGGGTTCGAACCGAACTGCGGCATGGAGCGCTGCTTCCCAGCCGCGGCCCGTGTCCCCCCTTCCCGAACCCTCGGAACCACGCGAGGGGCCTGCCAGCGGCCCGAAGCGATGCCGGGAGGCGGCTCCTGGGCGCGGGGCGAGCGGGCTGTGGGAGCCTGCAGCCGTGTCCTTCCTCACAAATGAAAAGCAGATGTGGTTTCAAACGCGGTGCTTCCGCTGCCCGTGCCGGGTGGACCAGGGCCCGTGGGCAGTCACGGCGAGGAAACATGTTATTTCGCAGCGATTGCGAGGCAGACGGGCTGAAAACACTGTGCACGGAAGGGCTGCCGCTCTGTGCTCCTGGGCATCGGAATCACGTTCCGCAGGCTCACACGTGGGTTCACATTTGGGGCAATTTCCCTCACGGTGGCGCAGCTCGCGCGTGGGCTCGGGCTGGTGGACACCATTTCCCAGCCGCACGACTTCCAGCCCTGGCACGGAGCAGCCTGCCCAGGGCCGCCCTGATGCTGCCCGTGGCGACGTCATCTCCAAAGCAGCTCCTGGGCGCTCGCGACTCATCCTCCCAGTGTCTATTGCCAGGTGGGCAGAGCCTTGACCCCACGCATGGGCTGAGCCCTTACTCTGTGCACCATCACCAACAGGCTGGGCCTCAGAGCAGCCAAACAGGACACAGGCTCGGAGAGACGATGGCCCGAAGTCACGCCGTTTCCCCGAGGGGCTCCTACAGGCTAGCAAGCAAGGCCGGGAGCAGGGCCGCGCTGTGGGCACCGGCGTCCTTCGCAGAGACATGTAGGGGAGGAGGCAGCTAGCACAGCCCAGGCTATGGCACAGGACGTGGGGGGCAGTGGGGCCCCCTGAAGCCAAGTGCTAGGAGAGCTGCTTTCCCTGCATAAGACCCGAGCCAGGGCTTGAGGTGTGGCCGCGCCGGGGACCCTGAAGGGGATGCTGGCCCATCTTCCTTAACCGGGGGTGGGGCAGGGCTAAGTCTACAGCTCTAGGGAGGAGGGAGGCGGCCAAGGCCAGGGCCACCAGCCAGGGGCGTCCCGGACACCAGGAGCCCACCTCTGAGAGACTGAGGCCTGGAGGGGAGCAGTGAGCCAGCACCAGACACAGGCACACGGGCATCCAGCATGGATCATGGGCACCGGCATGTGCTGGCTCACCCTGCAGCAGGAGGGAGCTGTGTGAGCGCTCTGGAGAGATTCACTCTTCACTCCTCACGAGAGCCCAATGGGGAGTGTGTTCAGAGATCAGCGGACCATCTTAACACATCACCCACAGCGAGAGCTCATTTCCTGCTCACATCACCAGGAACATGGGCGGGCCGAGGAGGAACAAGGGATTGGGAAGCGGCGCCCAGCCTGCCCACGGCGGTGGCGGCTTCTCCTCCAGCAGCCTCGGCTCTCACACCCGGGGAAGGGGCGTCCCATCATGGACACACAGTCACACGGCGCCCTCGCTCATCAGTATCTGCAGACCGGGGCGCTCAGCGAGGGCTGTCAGCCAGGGGAAAGCAGGAACTGGTCGACCTGTTTCTTGACTCAACCATCCCTGCTTGTGGCCCATGACGGACAGGCCCCGTCCCGGGCCCCAGAACCCACAGCCGAGCCCGCAGTGTGTGTGGCAGGGGTGGGAAAGCAGGGGAATGGGAAGAAAAAGACGCCTCCTCCCTCTGGTGCTGTCAGCAGCGTGTGCATTTAACGATGCTCAGCCGGCCCCACCTCCCTCCTGCCTAAAATGCCCCCCTGCCCTCCCCCCACGCCCCACTGCCCTCCACGTCATGCCCTCAACTCTGCAGGGTCTGCCCACTGCCCCCAGCCTCACCCTCTCCCATTCCAAGCACCCGCCTGCTCAATGACATGCGCTCATGGAACATGTTTCCCGTCTCCACGCGTGTTAGTTGCGAGGGCCGCAGTGAAAAGCACCACGAACCGCGCGGCTTCGACAACAGGAATCCACTGTCTCCCAGCTCGGAGTCTAAGGGCTGAGACAGGGTGTCCGCAGGGCTGGTTCCTTCCTTTATTTTTATTTTGGTTAATCCTCACCCAAGGATATTTTTCCATGGAATTTTAGAGAGAGAAACACATCAATTGGTTGCCTCCTGCACGTGCTCCGACCAGGGCCTGAGCCAGGGAGGAGCCTGCAACCAAGGTACGTCCTTGACCTGAATCGAACCCAGGAGCCTTGGGTCCACAGGCCGAGGCTCTATCCCTGAGCCAAACCGGCCAGGCTGGGTTGGTTCCTTCTGAGGGCTGCAGTGGGGGTGGGGGGTGGGGGTGGGAGATCTGTCTTGCTTCCCGCCTTCTGCTGGTTAGCTGGCAATCCTTGGCGTTTTGGGGCTGTGGCAGCATCATCTCCTCTCCGCCTTCATCTTCCAGGGCCTCCCCCTCTGTGTGTGTCTCTGTCTAGTCCTATTGGATTAGGGTCCCCTCCTGCCCCTGTCTGACCCCGTCTTGACTAATTACCTCTGCAATGATCCCATGCCCAAGTGAGGTCATATTCTGAGCTCCTGGGGGCTAGGACTTGAACATAGGAATGGGGGGGGGGGGCGGGGGGAGGGCACAATTGGACTCCTAACACCAGCCTTTGGCCATGCTGTTCCCTCGGCCTGCAACTCCCTTCCTCAAGTTGTCTAGCAGGCAGCCTCCAGTTGCTTCCGAAGTCTGCTCGAGCACGTGTCTTGGCAGAGGCCTCACAGTAAGGGGCTGAGGTAAGCGACCTCCCTCCGTCAGGCCACACTGTCCTTGCACGGCCACCGGCCAGCACATCAAATGCTTAGTAGCGATCTGTCCGCCTTTGTCCTCAGTAGCTCATCATCTCCTCCTGCAGGGCCCGCACACAGGAGGGGCCCTGGGTCAATGCCATGAGGCAGGAACTGAGGGGGAAAGAAAGATGGAGAAGCAGGACGGGGTGGCAAACCAATGATGCTGAGGAGACTTATGTGGTTCCCCTGGTTCTGATAGAACCTCAAGAATCAGTGTTGTATAGGAAGGAAGGAAGGAAGGAAGGAAGGAAGGAAGGAAGGAAGGAAGGAAGGAAGGAAGGAAAGAAGGGAGGGAGGAAGGGAGGGAGGGAGGGAGGGAGGAAGGAAGGAAGGAAGGGAGGGAGGAAGGAAAGAAGGGAGGGAGGGAGGGAGGGAGGAAGGAAGCAAAGAAGGGAGGGAGGAAGGGAGGATTTCATGTTGTGTCTGGCCAGTGTAGCTCAGTGGCTGAGCGTCGATCTATGAACCAGGAGGTCACGGTTCAATTCCCAGTCAGGGCACATGCCCAGGTTGTGGGCTCCATCCCCAGTGTGGGGTGTGCAGGAGGCAGCCAATCAATGATTCTCTCATCATTGATGTTTCTATCTCTCTCTCCCTCTCACTTCCTCTCTGACATCAATAAAAAAATATTTTTTTTTTTTTTAAAAAAGAATCAGTGTTAAAAAAAAAAAAAAAAAGAATCAGTGTTGTGTGTGAGGCCTAGATTTTCCCTGGTGAATGGTGGGGTGGGGGTGGGATGGGTGTGGGGGTGAGGGTGGGGGTGGGGTGGAGCAGGGGTGGGGTGGGGCGGGGGTGGGGGAAGGAAGGAAGTGGGGGAGTCCCAGGGCTCAGGGGGCAGACGTGGGGACATGGGTGGGGGTGGGGATTGCAGTGCGGGGAGGGAAGCTGGACACCGACAGAGCCAGGCCCCACCTCCCGCAGGAGCAAACCGCAGCCCTTAAACACTCCGCAAACAAACGCATGATATAAATCTGTTTTTGAAATAACAACAACGATAAATAAAAAGTGAGTGGATGCAAGAGCCAAGAGCGAAGGAAAGGGGGCTCAGCCGGGCCCTCCCCCGGGACGCCAAGGGGAAAAGCACGTGGAAAAATTGAAATTAGTTGTGACAGCTGAAATTCTCTGCTCCGCAGACGGCATTGACAGGGGACTGAAAAATAATAAGAAAAGGGAGAGTGGTTCGGGTCGCCGCGGAAGGGGGAGGCCGGGGGATTTCAAGTGACACAAGACGCATAATTCCAGCTTCTTAGATTGCAAAAGCTCTTCTTACCTAAGGGGCCTGCTGCCTTTATTTTTATCCAAATGGCTCAATTACCGCAAAGCCCCACAGAGAAAATTACCGATGTTTGCCTCTATTTTTCTCCTCTTGTCTCGACAACTGTAGATATTTTGTTTTCCTTCTTTCTCTTGCTCTCTCTCTTGCTCTTTTTTTTTTTTTATCTTGGCTGTTGGGGGTGAAGAGAGAAGGGGGTGTTCAGATGGGCTGAGGGCTGGAGGCTTTTGAATTGCTTCTCGAAGTCCACATCACACACACACACACACACACACACACACACACACTCACACACATACACACACACTCGCACACATACACACACATACACACACTCACACACACACACACACATACACATCTTCGGCCACACCACAGCTCATCTTGTGAGGGTCCATTCTGATGTGTGTCGTTTGGGTCTTGAGCTTGCCTTGGCTGGACCTTGACCTGACTCCCCACCCCCTCCTGAGGTCGTCCTCCTCCGTCCTGGCTCCTGCTCGCTGTCCGCACAGCAGCTTCCTTCGGCAGCTTCTCGGGGGGCCTTTGGCCTGTCTGCCCGGCGGGCACCCCCTCCTGTGGCTCTCTTTCATCTCAGCTGTTTCCAAACCCTGCAACGGACACAGGCCGGCGCGGAGGTGCCCACGCCCAGGCTTCTTCTCGGGCCTCTGGCTGTCATTTCCGGAATTGGTGCCCCGGGGAGTCCGGCCTGGAGACCGCTATGCGCACACCGGCCAGGCACAGTTCTGAGCCTCAGAACCTGCTGTAGCTTCCTGAAAGTTCTATGTTCGGGGCTCTGGGGCTCCAAGGAAGTGTCTGAGCTTCCGGCCCCAGGACCGTGACAGGTGGGGACAATAGGGAGGGGCACTTTTTAATGCATTTTACCTCTACTCACCTGTGGGGCTGTGCCTCTCTGCATCCCACTTCCCTGACACTCACTACCTGTGCCGGGGACAAGGCCACAGCCCCCCCCCCCGGCTCCTCCCACCAAGCCAGGCCCCTCCCTTGCCTAGAACCCCTTCTGGATCTTGGGATATAAGCCAAGTCTTGCCCACAAGGTCTTGCAGGTCCAGCGCCAACCTCCCCTCCAGCTTCAGCATGAATTCCCTCCCTCATTCCCAGCTCCTTCCGCCCTGAGCCTCTGCAGCTGTGCACCCTCCCGCCTGCCTCGCTCTCCTCACCCACCTACTCCCACTCAGCCCCAGATGTCACCGAAATAAAGGTCCCTTCCTCCAGGAGCCTCACAGGTCCCTCCTCCCCACCCACCAGGCCAGGGGCGCCCCATTCCGAGCTCTCAGAGCCCCTGCACTTGGGGTAACATGCAAGTTACCCAACAATCAGAAGGGATGCTGGCGCCGGTTCCTGTGGCCGCACACCGGGCAGGCTTTACCCTCGCGTGGGTGGGCACGGTGAGGCGTGGGTGGTGGGTCCTGGGTGAGGGACACGGACAGACAAATATCCCAATCGTTTAACAATCGTTGCTGCCGAAGACGATCCACTCGCCTGTCCCTGTCCTCCGCGGGTCTCCGCCCACTAGTGTTGACGGAAGAATTGTCTAAACACGTAGGGAGTTTTTATGAGGTCACTTGAGCCAAACGTAGGAGAGCAAGATTCCAAATGCGCCAAGGAAAAACAGTTTTGCAGGAAGGCCACGTGGAGACGGGAGAAACTGAGGCGGGGCCTGGCTTACCGCTTGCCCTTTAGAAGGGGGGTCTTAAAAGGTGGTCCAGGGTTGGGGGGAGGGTGTGAAGAGCGGCATCTCCATGGTGTGCAAACCTAGAGACTCACAGACATGAGGGACAGAGCTTGCTTGAGGCAAAGAGAACTTTTACTAAAGAAGTTACGTGCCCTGGTGTGACTCCCCACCTTGACCTGCCCAGGACGCAGCATCCCGGAGCCAGGAGCACACACCCTGCACACACCACACCCTCCCTGCAGCGTGGGGCGGGGGAAGCGGAGGGTGGGGCTCAGCCAAGGCTTTTGAAGAACAAACGCATCCTAAATAGGTCCTGTCACTCAGGGCCGACTGCCCGCAGCCTGCAGGGGCCGTTCCAAACATGCTCGCTGCAGAGCCTCCCAGCGAAATCTTACACGGGCAGCCCAAACGTACAAGCAGCGGCAGATCGGCTCCCTCTCCGGCACCAGCGCGGGGTGGGGAGCTGGGTGCAGGGCTGCGCTGGGGCCACTTGCCTTTGGGTTAGCGTCCTCCAGGTTGCCGTCATGTCTCTGAGGAAGCCCTAGCATTCCGGGACCTCACTTTGAGTTGCTGGCCTTTGAATTGTTGGCCTAAAGCTCAAGTTTAAATGCCTGACGTTCCGGGTGCGCCCTGCCTGGTGCGGCCAGCGGGTCACCCCAGTCCCCTCACCTCCCAGCTTTCCCCCGCTGCACCTGAGTCACTCAGAACGGGCTGTCGTTCTCCAGCTCCCACTGACTCGCACCCTTGGGTTGTCCTACACACCGTCCCTTCCTTGTCCAATGCTTTCCACGCAGCTAACTAACTCCTATGCATCCTTCAAAACGCACCTCCCTCAAGGAGCCTTCCCAGGGCCCCCATGGGTGATTTAAAAAAAAAAAATTTATTGATTTTTTACAGAGAGGAAAGGAGAGGGATAGAGAGTTAGAAACATCGATGAGAGAGAAACATTGATCAGCTGCCTCCTGCACACTCCCCGCTGGAGCTGTGCCCGCAACCAAGGCACATGGCCTTGACTGGAATCGAACCTGGGACCCTTGAGTCCGCAGGCCGACGCTCTGTCCGCTGAGCCAAACCGGTTAGGGCCCATGGGTGATTGTTAACTGTCCTGCCTGCCCTGGGCATACCTTGCAGAGAGCATTTACCACCTGCCTTGTATGACCACTGAGCCGTACGAACAGGCAGACCCTGGTAGGAATTCAGAACTGGGGCCTTAGTCTCAGGGAACTGGGTTCAAATCCTGGTTCTCAGCTCAGTGCTGTGGTTCCCTGGGCGAGCTTCCTGACTCACCTGAACTCGGTTTCCCCCTAGGCAGGAATCGCAAGGCCCACCGCCCAGAGTCGATGTGAGAGTCAGAGGAGGCTGTGCGCGGAGCGCGGCCTGGGGTCCAGCATGCGTGGTCCATGCAGCGGCCTTCCTGCAGGTGCCTGGGAAGTCCCATTTGGGAGCAACAGATGCCAAGGGTGGGCTACACAGAGACAGAAGCTGTGGCTCTGCCCTCAAGTGGCTGACAATCCAGGCCCCGGGAGCCGAAGTCTAGACGCAGGGCAATGAAATCACGCAACACTATTTAAACGCAGGCAGGAGGGCGCGAGTCCATCCGGCTGGATCTGTGTCTTGGTCCCAGACAGACAGATGCTCAATAAATGTTTGTTGAGATGAAGAGAATTGGTTGAGCTCAGTGGAAGGACAGAACATGGGGGCTGTCGAGGTCTAGGGAGCATTTGTGGGGAGCAAGACGCTGAGCTGGGGTTTAGGGGGTGGGCAGGATATGGGTGGGTGAGGGAAGGCACCGTTGGGGCTGGGGGCAGCTGGAGCCAGAGCCCGGGCAGTGCTGGGGGGCAGGCGGGGAGCACCCCGGTTTTATAGACTCTTTATTCCTACTCTGCTGCAAACTACCTGAGCTGCTTCAGAATCATCTCATTATCTTTCTCTTCTCCCGACCTTTCTGTATTGTCTACATGTTTTTCATAATGAGCTTGTGTTCCTTTGAAAATCTGAAAAAGCAATTAAGCCATTTTCATTTGCGAGGTTTCTCTCCCCTTTAAATCGCCGTCACAAAAGACAGTTAAAGTGAAGTTTACAAAGAAAAAATAGAGGAGGCACTGGAGGCAGCATGAAGGGGGCGGTAATTATACCAGGAACCTGGGAAGCGTGATTATTTTGACCAACAGTTCACTTTGACTTTGAACGAACTTCCAAAGACAAGGCCAAAGGGGAGCTGGCGGAGGCGGAAGATGGGATCATAAAAACAGCCCGACTCTCACGGCATGGCCAGGCAGAGCTCAGGAAGCAGCGAGTCACCCTAGCGGCTCCGTTTGCTGAATGAGGCTCGCGTCTGGCTGCCACCTCTCCGCGCCCCTCGGGGAGGTGCCACCCTGTCCTCAGGGCGCAGGTGAGAGAATTGAGGTTCGGAGGGTTTGAGCATCGCATCTGAGGTCCAGGAGCAGGAAGCGGCGGAGGGGGCTTCACACCCGAGCATCTCAGACCCCTGACCGTGCGTGCCAGCTGTACCGTGGCTCTCCAGCTTCCCGGCGAGGGGCCGGTGGCACCTGCATGGTGGCCCAGTGGACAGAGCTGTCCTCCGGCACAGGCGCAGGCACAGGGGCGTGAGGCCTTGCACCCTCAGAGGCCCCGGCCTGACAGCTGTGAGCCGCCGCCTGGGCCTCCCTAATGGAGTCCCGGACAGTGCTCTGCGGTGACAGCTGAGCCTAGAGATAGCAGGGTGCGTGGCTGCCCGTGTGACAAACCTGTAATCCTCTGATTTCTGAGACTCTTCTGCGCTTAACCCCTGCCTCTCCAGGCTGGGCAGCGGCCACACCAGGAGGCCGGCGAGTGAGTGAGGGGTCCGAGAGCCAGAGCGTCAGAGCAGAGAACACTGGCGTCTCCCTCTTCCCATCGGAGGGAGGGTTGGTCACTCCTGACCCCCAGCCAGTGCCCGCGTGGGTGGCCGGAGCACCAGCGGAGGGAGAGAGAGCTCCTGCCCTTGACCTCTGCCCCCTAACTCCTTCTCCACCTGGACGCAAGGAGGGGTCTTGGAAAAAGAGAAGCGGGCGAGAAGGCCTTGCTGGTCCTGTCCTTCCCAGGGCTCCCCACTGCCCTCAGGAGAAAGCCCGGCTCTGCTGTGGCCCAAAGGTCCCTCTGACCCAGCGCTGGCCACTTCCCCGCCTCTGCCCACACCCTGCGCTGGCTCAGTGCTGAGCCCAGGTCTCAGCTCAGCTCGCTCTGACTCCTGGAACTGGGTCAGGCTGCCCCATTATGGATCCACCCGTCCGAGTCTCTGGATCACTAACTGTACCAGGAAGCCTTTGGGAGCTGGAAGAGACCTTACAAGCCACAGGCCAAACAGCTCTTGGGGTGAATGGGGAAACTGAGGACTAGAGACGGGTCCCATAGCAAGTTGGTTGAGAGATGGGAGAGAATTCTGCGATCCTGGCCCCACCCAGGAGACACCCCCCCCCCCAACACCCAGTGACCGCTGCCTCTTTTCTCCTGGGGGAGCCCCCTGGTGCAGAGGCAGGGAGGGAGGCGCTCAGCACCCTTCCCCACGAGCTGGGCTCCACTGGGCGCTGGGGGCTTCTCCCAGAAGTGAGGCTCAAGAGCCAGGCTTGAGGTCCCCTCTCCAGCCCTCCCCCAGCCCTGCTGGCAGCTGCTTAGCACAATTAGCCAACAAGTGGCTGTTCTGGGGAGTTACTGCTGATGCGTTTTAAGTGGCTTTCTGAGTGGAAAATGTTCGGGAGGAGAGTCGGGCAGACAAAGGGAGCGAGTGCATTAGCCTTTATCGGTCCGTTTTGCACACATCTGACATCACTCTCGGAGGCAAGTCCTGCTCAGCCCTGGGAGGATGATAAAGGGGCAGGAGGGAGAGTGCGGACAGCCAGACAGGCTCGCTCGCACCGCCCGCCCTCCGGTGGAGGCGTAATGGCCAGAGACACTGAGCAGCCTGGGCCACAGATGGGGCCTGCCCTGGCCCGGGGGGGCGCTTCAGGTGGAACGGAATAACGGACTTAGCCAGCATTGTATGATGAGAGGGTAATGCGGCCGCCTCTTGCTAATGGCTGCCCAGCTGCAGGGAACGCAGCCTCTTCTGACGGCGCAGACAGTCCAAGGACGAACGTCAACAGGAGCGATGGCAGAGGGAGCGCCCACCTGGGCTGAGGCCTGGAAAAGGGCCTGGCTCCTCGCCACCCTCACCCAGGGCTTCTGCCCCGGGGTTGGTAAAAGTACCGAGCAAGGAAGTAGCTGCCCCCGGAGGGAGTGCTGGCGGGGTGAGGGTCCTGGGAGCAGGAGGGTGTGGCGGCAGACAACGGTGACACAGGGGTAGACAGTGGGACAGGCTCGCTCGCACATCTCGCTGCCCCCCTCCCCCCCCCACTACCCCCCCCCCCCCCCAGTAGAGGTGTCATGGCCAGAGACACTGAACCACCTGGGCCACAGATGGGGCCTGCCCTGGCCCGGGAGGAGGGTTCCAGTGAAACAGAATAACCGACTTGGCCAAGCATTGTAACGCCTGGGGTCAGAGCAGCTTTCCTTAGCCTCAGTGCAACCCGTTGTAAGCTCCCCTTTCTCGCCAGGCCTCAGTTTCTGCTTCCATGAAAGGAGGAGATTTGATTTATTTATTTTTTATTTTTATTTTTTTAATTAAATCTTTATTGTTCAGATTATTACATTTGTTCCTCTTTTTTCCCCCCCATAACTCCCCTCCTCCCAGTTCCCGCCCCACCCTCCGCCCTCACTCCCCACCCACTGTCCTCAATCATAGGTGCACGATTTTTGTCCAGTCTCTTCCCGAATCTCCCACACCCCTTTCCCCCCAAGAATAGTCAGTCCATTCCCTTTCTACGTCCCTGATTCTATTATAATCACCAGTTCATTCTGTTCATCAGATTATTTATTCACTTGATTCTTAGATTCACTTGTTGATAGATGCATATTTGTTGTTCATAATTTGTATCTTTACCTTTTTCTTCCTCTTCCTCTTCTTAAAGGATACCTTTCAGCATTTCATATAATCCTGGTTTGGTGGTGATGAACTCCTTTAGCTTTTCCTTATCTTTGAAGCTCTTTATCTGACCTTCAATTCTGAATGATAGCTTTGCTGGATAAAGTAATCTTGGTTGTAGGTTCTTGGTATTCATCACTTTGAATATTTCTTGCCATTCCCTTCTGGCCTGCAAAGTTTCTGTTGAGAAATCAGCTGACAGTCGTATGGGTATTCCCTTGTAGGTAACTGGGTTTCTTTCTCTTGCTGTTTTTAAGATTCTCTCTTTGTCTTTTGCTCTTGGCATTTTAATTATGATGTGTCTTGGTGTGGTCCTCTTTGGATTCCTTTTGTTTGGGGTTCTCCGCGCTTCTTGGACCTGTAAGTCCATTTCTTTCACCAGGTGGGGGAAGTTTTCTGTCATTATTTCTTCAAATAGGTTTTCAATATCTTGGTCTCTCTCATCTTCTGGCACCCCTATAATTCTGATGTTGGTACGCTTGAAGCTGTCCCAGAGGCTCCTTACACTATCCTCGCATTTTTGGATTCTTTTTTCATTTTGCTTTTCCCGTTGGGTGTTTTTTGCTTCCTCGCATTTCAAATCATTGACTTGATTCTTGCGCTCCTCTGGTCTGCTGTTGTGAGTCTGTATAATATTCGTTATTTCAGTCCGTGTATGCTTAATTTCTAGTTGGTTCCCCAATATAACATCGAGGGTCTCATTAGTTTTCTTGTAGATCTCATAAAGTTTATCGGCGGCTTCTAAACAGTTCTTGAGAGACCTTACAAGTGTGGTTCTGAACTCTATATCTTCCATTGACAATTTTGTCCTGTTTCTTTGTCTCCGCATTTTGTTATGCTTCCTTGGTGCACCCCCTAGTGGTCTTTGTTCGCAGTCTTATAGTTAAACCTTGATTGTTGTAGCTAATCCCAGGGAGGGTTTGACCTCCAGGCCAAGTGGCTATGAGAATCAGCTGTGTCAGCAGTGAGAGAACTTCTGTCCTCTAGGGAGGTGCTAATCTAGCCTTTGCCTGAGGCTATCCGGCAAATGCCTCTGTGCAGGGCTTGGGCGGGGCGGGTCGCACAGGATCAACAGGGTGGGCCGGAGAGAGCAGTTATGGCGGCTCTCAGTTCTGTCCCCAGGGGCTCTGCCTCTCTGAGTCCCAGCACCCGCTGCAAAGCTCGGAGAGAAAGCTGCACTCGCTCTGACCGAAGCCAGACAGTCCTGCTTCTCCCGTTTGAGTCTGGGTCCCTAAAGACTCGCCTGTATCTGGAGCTCAGAGTCTGCGACTCCCTCCCGATTGAAAACGCCAACCTCGCCCTCCGCTGCCAGCCCGCTCCGCGCACTCCGCACCTCAGAATTTGACTTCAGCACTGCGCCTCCTCTGAGTGTCCGTGTGCGTTTCTCTTTCCTCCTAGTTGTAGGACTTCCACTCAGCCAGCGTTCCTGTGGTTCTGGGTGATGTCCGTTCAGTTTTTTAGTTTCATTTTTGAAGTAGTTGTTCAAAGCAGCAAACTCCGGCGTTAACCTATGCCGCCATCTTGGTTCTCCTCGATATTTGATTTAACCCATTGTTTATCCATCCATCTACCTGTTCACCCCCACATCCAATTACCCATCCATCCGTCCACCCTCCCACCCGATTATCCAGCCAACCTGATGAACAGGCATCATTTAAAGGGCTGTTTTGAGAGATGGTGACAACGTCTTGTTTTCCATACAGCTCTGCGTCCCTGCAGCCCACAGACACTCTCCTGCCTCCTGCGTTCAGGCGAGCTCTCTGCTCAGAAACCTCCCTTTCCCATCATGGCTGCCGGCACTTTCCCTCCTCTGCTCACCTGTGGATTGTGCCAGGGCTTGGTTTCAGGCTGTCCCAGGGCCTGCAGGCTGGCTCCGGGCACGGCCCTTAGTCCCAAGGGGAGACTCTCAGACACCAAAGCTGGATGCTCCTGATTACGTGAGGCCTCAAGGCCTCTCCTCTCTGGTTGGACCGGAGCACCA
Source organism: Myotis daubentonii (assembly GCF_963259705.1). Taxonomy (NCBI): domain Eukaryota; kingdom Metazoa; phylum Chordata; class Mammalia; order Chiroptera; family Vespertilionidae; genus Myotis; species Myotis daubentonii. The sequence continues at coordinate 78,330,334 of NC_081850.1, read as the reverse complement.
AGGCCCACCCCCCCCATCCCAGGATCTCGGTTCCCACCTGGAGCCGCTGCTCTCAGAGAGATCCACGGAGCCTTATCCTGAGCCCAGAGCTGGACAGACACTCGCTTAGAGGCCCACCCTGGTGCAGCGCCCTCTTCCCCAGCCCACGGTCCCACCTCTGCCTCCCGGCTCAGCCATCCCGCATTCAGCGTGGACTGCCGCGCCCCAATCTGTGGTTGGGGAAGTGGCCTCAGGCAGAGCGCGGGGTGGCTGTGGGCTCACCCCACGGTTTCCCATTTCTCGGGGAGCACAGTCTTGTGCTGCCTGAAAGCCGCTGCCTCCTAGGTTTTGTCCAGTTTGATGGACGTTTATGGTGGGAGGGCTGGCGGCGCACCCCTCCGCCGCCCCGGCCAGTGGCAGACGTTTGCCGGCAGCCATAGGGGGTTGCTTCTTCAATACGGTATCATTTCGGAGCCATTTTATTTACTTATTTGGAATCATTGTAGAGCCACAGAAGAGTTGCAGAGAGAGTGCGGAGAGCTCCCCTGTGCCCTTCAGCCAGCTTCCCCGCAGTCACGTCCACAGGCCCACCGTGCATTTGCCCAAGCTACGCCAGGAGCGTTGCTGGGACAGTAACTACAGATTTCAGCCGTTTTTCCATTCATTTCTCTTTACTGTTCTACAGTCCAACCCAGAATCCCACATGCTAGCTGCTCGCTTTTATTTTTTAAAAGAACAGTTTAGCCATTTTTAGAGAGAGAGGAAGGGAGGAGAGAGAAACATCAAGGCGAGAGCGGAACATCGACCGGCTGCCTCCCGCACGCCCACTATCGGGGATCAAGCCTGCAACCCGGGCCTGTGCCTGACCAGGAATCGAACAGCGACCTTTCTGTGCAAGGGATGACGCCTAACCCACTGAGCCACACCAGCCAGGGCTAGCAGCTCTATTTTAATAGCAGAAACCGGGAACCACCCAAATATCCATCCACAGAGGATACGGAAATAAATCGTGGTGCGTTCGTGTAATGAAATACTATACAGCCATGAACAGAAACAAATTACCGAGGCAGGCAACAGCATAGGCACATGTCACAGACACAGTGCTGAGTGAAAGGAGTCTGACGCAAGGAGACACTGACACTCCATTTGTGGGAAGTTCTCAGTGACGATGATGCAGGTCAGAACAGTCATTCCCACTGTGGCAGACAGGCCGGGGATAACACCTGGGCACTCTCAGCCTCCATAATCTCCTGCCCTGGACTGTGGGTGGGACCAGTGAGCTGCTTTTAGCCAACAGAACATGACAAAATGAAGGCGTTTCACATCTATAAATTAAGGTCCCAAATCAGCTTGATTTTGAGTAGGCCAGACTTAAATCAGATGGAAGCTTTAGAAAGAGACTTCATATATATATGCACATTTCTTTTTTTTAAAAAAAAATTTGATTTCAGGAGAGGGAGAGAGAGATAGATACATCAATAACGAGAGAGAGTCATTGACCGGCTGCCTCCTGCACACCCCACACTGGGAGTCGAACCCACAACCTGGGCATATGCTCTGCCTGGGAATCAAACCGTGACCTCCTGGTTCATAGGTCGACACTCAACCACTGAACCATGGCGCCTGGGCAAAAAGAAAGGCTTTTCTACTGGTTTGAAGAAGCAAGTTCCTGTGGCAGAAGCTGAGCGGGCCGCATGGCAAAAGCAGCCCCTAGCTGACAGCCAGCAAGAAAACTGGGACTGGGTCCTATAACACAAGGGGCTGAATTCTGCCAACAACTGTGAGATCTTGGAAGACAGCCCTGAGCGCCAGCTCGCAACGCAGCCCAGCTGACACCCTGCCCGCAGCCGTGGGAGACCCTGAGTGCAGGACCCAGGAAGCCCAGGAAGCCCAAGCTTGTGACCCACGGAGACTGTGAGATCGTCAGTGGATGCTGTTTCAAGCAGCTCAGTTTGTGGCCGTTTGTTACACAGCTTAGGTAACTAATACACCGTTGGAGGGAGAGGACTCAGAGGGGCATAAGGGGTTTCTGGGATGCTGGGAATGCTCTGTACCTGGATTCGCGTGGTGGTTATTAAGTAGTAAAACGTCATCAAGCTGTACACTTAAGATTTGTGCAATTTACTCTATGTAACTCGATAGAGCACCAGTCCCAGTTTTCCACCCCAGCTTCCCTCCCTCCCTGCACCCACCACCCTCTCTTCCCTATCCGGGCACCTAGGACCACCAAGGCCTCCGTCCGAGGGCCAGGCACCCCCTCCCCTTCCCGCTACTCAGGCAGCATTTAGAGGGCAGAGGTGGCCGCTCTTTTCAAATGACCATCTTTCCAAACTATAAATCGGAGCATGTCACTCTCCCTCCGCGTCCCCCCCCCCCCCCCCGCATCCAAAGGCCTCCAGTGGCGCAAGAGCCTGCGTGATTGGGGGCCTGCCCAACCCACCGCCCACTGGAGCAGCCCCCGTCCCAGCCACCTGCCTACCTCCGCCTCCTTCAGGTGGGATCTGTTCCGCTTGCTTCTGTTTCCGTGAGTTGCCACGTGCTGCTCTGAAGTTACTTCAAGTACTTTTTGGACACAGGCGAGTAGCCTTGCCTTCCTCTCCCCTCCTCCCTTCCCTGCTCATTTCCAGGCTCCTTAGGGTGAAGATCTGAAAGTGTGCTCACCTGCGTGCGTGCCGACGTGCACATGCGCACGTCCCGCCTCGTTTAGCTCTAGGAGGGCGCTTCTCACCCTCAGGTGCGTGTGAGCCAGCGGGAGCTTTGTTAAGATGCAGACTCTGGCCCTGGGTCTGGGGAAATGGGCCCGACTCTGCCTGTCTAGCCAGCTCCCAGCTCCCAGGTCCCCCGCCAGTCACGTGAGGACGGAGAAAACTTCAGACTCAGGACCCTCCAGCTCTTGCAAACTTTCTTCCCTAAATAAAGGCCACCCGGGACTCTTTCCCCTCCCCACGTGGGAGTCTGTGCTTGTTTCTCAATAAATTTCCACCTTTGCTATACAAAAAAAGCGCTACTGTTCTCTCTGGGGAGTGTGGGGTCTGAGCACAGGGTGGCTCCGTGCCTCTGTTTGCAGCTGCCCCAAGGCCTGGCACCTGGAGTCAAAGGCAGGGAGCTCAGCCTGGTGGCACCAGGGCCCGCTGTGGTCCTGCTGGAAGGCTGTGGGAGAGAGAAGCTTGGCTTCCTTCCTTCCTTCCTTCCTTCCTTCCTTCCTTCCTTCCTTCCTTCCTTCCTTCCTTCCTTCCTTCCTCCCTCCCTCCCTCCCTCCCTCCCTCCCTCCCTTCCTTCCTTCCTTCCTTCCTTCCTTCCTTCCTTCCTTCCTTCCTTTCTTCCTTCCTCCTCTGAGGATATTTTTTTCATTGATTTCTTAGAGAGAGTGGAATAGAGGGGGAAAGACAGAGAGAAACTTCGATGTGAGAGAAACACATTGATTGGTTGCTTCCTGCACACGCCCTGACCAGGGCCAGGGCTGGGGCCGAGGAGGATCCTGCAAGTGAGGTATGTGCCCTCGACTGGAATTGAACCCGGGACCCTTCGGTCTGCAGGCCTACGCTCTACCCACTGAGCCAAACTGGCTAGGGCTCTTTTAAAAAAATACATTTTTATTGATTTCAGAGAAGAAGGAAGAGGGAGAAGAGATAGAAACATCAATGAAGAGAGAGAATCATTGATCAGCTGCCTCCTGCATGACCCACACTGGGGACTGATCCCATAACCTGGGCATGTGCCCTGACTGGGAATCGAACCCATGACTTTCTAGTTTGTAGATCGACGCTCAACAACTGAGCCATGGCCAGCCGGGTAAGCTTGGCCTTCTGAGGTGCCAGCAATACCCCCAGTACCATGATGGCCACCTCTGCCACAGGAGACGGCAGAAGTGCTGGACAGGCAGAGAGCCCGAGGGGAAACTGGCGACCTCCTTGCATTTGCACTGTGACGTGAGGGGCCCCCAGCCTCAGTCTCCCCATCTTAACCGGGGTGGCTGAGCTCAGTAATCCCGGCTCTTGCAGGCTTGTCCCCGAGACGTGTCGGTGGAGGCTGGAACACCCAGAGATGCCCCAGCCTGGGGCAGGCAGACCTCGGCTCGGTGGCCGTCACGGTGGGTTTCTGGGGGCGGGGGTCCCTCCCTGCTATCCTAACCCGCCCACATGGGGCTGTTTTTCATGACACCATTGATCCAGCTAAACCAGGGAGATGCATTACATCTTCTCCCGAGGTCAGGGGTTGGGCAGCCCAGCTGGTAAACCGCCCGCGAGCCTGTTTTAAAGCCCTGCCCTGTGTTTGGGCGCCTCGGGGCCTGGCTCAGGAGCAGCCAGGCGGGTGGAGGCCGCTGAAGTTTGATACGGCTCTCAGGGCCGGCAGGGGCAAAGGGCTCCAGCCGAGGGAGGGGCAAATAGATCCATGGCAAACGGCCATGACCTGTGACCTCAGAGATGGCTTCGAACCATGTCCTTAACATGCCCTAGTAAATCTGAGGGTGGACCTGCTTCCCAGGGGACGGTGGGGCTGGGGGTGGAGGGAGGCCAGGAAGGGATGGCCTGGGATGAGAGGCCATGGCCCAGCAGGCTAGGCACCTAGCTCCGCCGGCCAGCTCGCTTGTCTGCTCCCCTTTGTCATCATGTCATGGGGTGCCGCCTTCACAGCTTGCTTTCCAGGCCCCGTTCCTATTGGGTCAGCCCTGACGGGGTGGGTTCCACGGGCCCACCTGGCGGCGGGGGGGGGCGGGGGGCGGGGAGACTGGGCTCAGACTTGGCCCGGGTGGACCAGCTTACTTATTATTTCAAAAATAAAATTCCTTGGCCCAACTTTTGAGGTGCGCTGTCGAGGAAATACAAATGGGTCAGTCTGGCTGGGGGACGAAATCAGGGGGGTCCGTTCAGGTGGGGGTGGGGCCCCAGAGGTGGCCAGGGGCCGCTCGGTACCCTAAGGAGCCGCAGGTGGGTTTCAGCTCGGGCGGGGCATGGCGTGATGCAGTTTGTGTTCAGAAAGCTCACACCGGGAGCCGGGGACGGGGAGCGGGGATGCTTGCAGGGCCAGAGTGGGCTGGTGTGAGGGAGCCGAGCCCTTGAACTTCCCTCCCAGCACCACTCCCCGCCCCCGCCATCTTCCCAGCCACTCACCTCACAGTTCCTGGGGTCGGTCTGTCAGACCTGAGTTCAAATCCCACCCCTGCCCCTGACTGGCTGTGTGGACGTGGGCAAGTGCCTTCGCCTCTCTGAGCCTCATTGTCCCCATCCTCACAGCTCTGTGTTCAAGGCCCAGCAGCACCTGGGGCAGAGCAGTGAGCGTGGCTGCCCGTGTTGCCCGCTCCCCCTGCAGGACCCTCAGCTCCCCGCTGAGGGAAAGAGTACACCTGCCTGGTGCCGGCACCGATGGGCCGAGCGCAGGTGTGACGCAGGGCGTGGGGCACCTGCCCCCTGCCCTCCTGGCTGCATTCACTGTCCTGGCTGGACCCCCGAGAGGCCTGGCCAGGAGTGAGGCGCAGCCAGAGGCCGGCGGCCCAGGCTAGGGCCTGGCTTTGCGACAACTGGCCCTGTATTTGGGAGCTGCCCCTTCTCTCTGGGCCTCAGTCTCCCCGTTTGTACAACGATTGGTGTTTCCCCAAAAGCAACAGGCACGGCTGGCGGCCCCCAGAGGACGCTGGCTTTTGTGTAATAAACAGCCCGGGACCCCCTGTGGTCAACGCGCCACCCTTCCGTTCCCTCCATCGCCTCGCTGTGCGGGAGACGGTTGGTGTCGGTTTGTCTTTCAGTGCCTCCTCGACGTTCCCTAAACTCGCTTTTTCCTTTTATGTTGGAAAATTGAACTTCTCTAAACATTGTGGTAAAATACACGTAACAAGAAATGTCGCCTTATCCATTTTTAAATGTGCAGCTCAGCAGTGTTAATAAACTCACTCTAACAGAGAGAGAGCGGAGACCCTTCAAGGAAAAATAGTAAGTGGGTGATGATAGTAAGTCGGCTCTCTGCAGGTGGCAGGTGGCGTGGCCGAGTTCCTTCCATTTCTTACATCTGGGACAGAGCCGACGTGCCTTCTGCACGCACCTGTGGTTGGCAGGCGGGCAGGCACAGCCCAGTCAGGAGGCATGGCGCTCGGGGCCTGGGCTCTGGCCTCAGATGTTCCTGGGTTCGAATCCTGGCTCTGCTGCTCACCAGCTGGGCGGCTTTAGGCAGGTGTTGTAACCTCCCTGGGCCTCTCCCGCCCCCCCCCCCGCCACAAAGGGTCAGTGTGGACATGGGGATCATCCCCAGGAGGTACTTCATGGGTGTCAGGGTTGCCATTATCAAGGTTAACGAGGGCCAAGCAGGGGTGATAGAGACCCGCTGGGCGGCACCACCCTGCGCACCCGGGAAGAGGTTGCTCAGCGCACTCCCGCCTTCCTGACATCACCTCTTCCTGATTCTCACTCTCTCCAGCCTGCCCCATGATGCCTGAGGGCACAGATTTTTCTCGAAGCTCCTTTCCTGTGGAAAGCTGCCTCCCTTGATGGTTTGGTCTCACTCTCTGATGCTTCTCATGACCAGAGAAAGGGATGGGGGAGCAGGCCCAGGGGGTCCGGTTACAGGTGGCCGGGCCTCACCTGTGCCCCTCCTCCCACAGGGCAGGGGCTGCACAAAGGGCCATGTCATTGACTGCTGCGATGGAGTGACCGGATTGCAGGCGTGGGGGGGGGGGGGCTGTGTGGTCCCCTTGTCCTCCTCTGGGCGGGGCTTTGATCAACTGCTCCCCCAGGGCAACCTTTGTCCCCGGTTTCTCTTTGTAGCCCCTGAGTCAGGGTTGCGGCTGCTGCCCGCCCGGATCCCAGGCACGGCCGCCCCTTCCCAGCAATCTGGCCCGGGACCCAGATAAAGCTGCCTTTCAGAGCTCAGCACCGGCGGCTGCAGGGGGCCTGGGAGGACAAAGCAGCCTTGTTGGGAGGCTGGGGAACAGGGACCCCATTCCCCTGAGACTGTCCCCTCAGGGGCTCTCAGGGTGCAGGGGGCCAGCTGCTCCCAGAAGCCGGGCCATCGGCCTCCCTGAGCCCCAGGCACAGGAGGGCAGAGGGTGGGGCTGAGGGCCTGGATCCCCGATAACAGGACTCCTGGGGCTGGGGGTGCCCTGGCTACCTCTCGATCTGACTCTTCTCAACCACAGCCTCACCCATTGCTTCCCGATGCTCTTAGATAAAACCAAGGCTCGTGACACCCTGAGTGACATGGCTGCACCGCCTCCTCGGGCCCCTTCATACCCCCCCTCCCGCCAGCCCATTCCGGCTCCTCTGGTTCCTTTAACCTCAGGTCTTGGTCATGCTGTTCCCTCTGCCGGGAAGCCCTCCCCTGAGCCTCTCACACGGCTGCCCCTGCTCACCCTCCTGGAGGCGTCCTCACTCCGGCATCCAGTGGCCCTCCGACCCCGCTCACTCCCCTCAGCGGGCCCTGTGCCCTCTAGTGCACGGGGACCTGCATGCTTCCCTTAGCCTGTCCCCAGCACAGAGCAGTGCCGGTGCCCGGGACCTGCCCCCCGAGGGGCATCACGTGGGAGGGGAAGGACTAGGGCCCACCTGTGTTTAATGCCACAGCTTTTCTAGGGCCTCCTGATCTCTCTGCCACAGCTATAGCCCCCCTTGGGCCGCTCCCACCCCGAGAAAGGGGGAGGGGCCGTACCCGTACCCCTGTCTCATCACCCCACACTGCGTCCTCTGAGTGGTGCGAAGGCTGGGGCTGCCTCCGTGGGACCCAGGGCCCGACATCTGTCTTCATGAACCGGGCCTGGCAGGGGCAGGGCGAGGCCCCGGGGAAGACCCGGGAAGACCAATGGGAGCTGGGGCGGGCTGTGATCAGGAGTAAATGATCGCACTGGGTGTGCACAGCCGGCACGGAGGGGGCTCTGGGTCCACAGGGCGATTTCTCAAGCCTCAGGGGGGAGTCGGGGCAGCAGGGTCCCCGAAGGGAAGGCCTCCGGTTTCACAGCCTCTTCATTACCGTCCTGACTGAGTGGCTGCTGGGTCCCTGGGAGCCCCAGTGGGCGTGGCTCATGTCATGATTAGTCATCATTGGTGCCTGTAGAATTGTACACCTGAAACCTATATAATTTTATTAACCAATGTCACCCAATAAATTCAATCAATCAAACAAACAAACAAATGAAAAAAGCAATTGGTGCTGCCCCCACCCCGGGTCAGGGTGCAGGGGAGGGGCCCGGGAGGAAGGGGGGGCTGGTGGGATCTCGATAACTAGCAAGAAGAGAACATCAGTGACCAGGAGCTTGTCCTGCTGTAAGCTCTTTATGCACATACTTTACTCCTCAGGGCGGCCATCAGGCCCCGAAGTTAAGTCACCTGCCCTGAGGTCACCCAGCAAGTCAGAGGTAGATTCAGTTCGGCAACTTGCTGTGACTTGGAGCTGCTGGCAGTAACAGGTGTGTGGGATTCTGCTGCAGGCTCAGTGCTGACAGCCAGGGTCCCAGAGGCACATAGGAAGCCACTAACTAGAATAAAGGCCTTTGTTGCCGTCGCCGATTTGGCTCCGTGGGTAGAGCGTCGGCCTGTGGACTGAAGGGTCCCAGGTTCGATTCTGGTCAAGGGCACATGTCTGGGTTGCGGGCAGCCAATCAATGATTCTCTCTCATCATTGATGTTTCTATCTCTCTCTCCCTCTCCCTTCCTCTCTGAAATCAATAAAAATATGTTTTAAAAAATAAGTAAGCAGAGGGCTTTGTGTTAGATGTGTCCCCTGAGCCTGGCACATGCCCTGGCATACAGCATCTGCTCAGTGAGGGTGTTTGAAACCTGCCCTGAGCGTCACCCGCAGCAGAGGGCAAGACAGACCAGCCCTGGCCGTCACGGGCTCACAGCTGTCGAACCTCCATGGTAAGGAAGGGTACGCCGGGGTAAGGAAGACTGTGCGGGGGACCCCACTTCTCTCCCTCCCCACCCTACTGTGCCAGCGCCTCAGTGTTACTGATCCAAAGTCAAAATGAGGGAGGCTGGCTGAGTGTGAGACATAAGAGAGGGGTGGGGACTGTGGCAACATCAATGGCATTTGAAACCTAGTGTTTTCAGGAAATATCGAGCCAGCCAGTAGGAAACCCCGACATACTTGAAGGCCAAGTTTGGCTCATGGCCCTGGGTTTGCCATGGCCAGCATTTTGGGTGCTATTGATGAGCAGTTTGAAGGCCAGAATCTAGTTTGGCTCTTTTAAAAAAAATATGTGTATGTATTTATTGATTTCAGAGAGGAAGGGAGAGGGAGAGAACGATAGAAACATCAGTGACGAGAGAGAATCATGGATCGGCTGCCTCCTGCACTCCCCACACTGGGATGGAGCCCGCAACCCGGGCCTGTGCCTAGATGAGAATCGAAGCGTGACCTCCTGGTTCATAGGTCGATGCTCAACCCCTGAGCCAGGCCGGCCGGGCTGGCCCTCTTCTGACTGCGGGTGTGACCTTGGGCAGATCACTGGCTTCGGTCTCCCAGTGCACGCTCAGAAGGGCTGGGTCGGGCCACCTCTGAGGCTCTGTGCCAGGAAGGTGCTGGGAGAGACACCAGCACGCAGCGAGGCCACTGCGGCTTTAAAAGCGCCTCCACAGTCCGGGTTGGGGGCGGCGGCGAGCCGCGCGGGCCACCTGCGGAGCCCTCCTCAGCTGGGAAGATTAGTCTCTTCCACTAGACAACACCCATTACCGTGTTCCAATAGCCATCACTTCCGCTAGGAGAGCTGCAGATGAGATATCGATTGTGCTGACCCCAGGCGAGCCCTTTCCCCAGCCTGAGAGGCGTGCAGATCAGCTCTGAGCCCGGCCCAGGCCCAGCCGCTGGGGCTGCAGCTCCTCCCACAGCCGCCAGGCACTTCCAGATCCCGGGGAAAGGGACAGCAGGCCCCACCGGGTGGGCGGGTCTAGGCTGGCTGAGGCCCAGCCCCTGAATCTCGATTCCACGTGCTCTTTGCTTCCAAGAGGGGGGGTGGGGAGAGGGCCTGTGCGATAAACAACTGCCAGTGAGAGGGGAGTTTCACGTGGGCCAGGTGTGAGGCTGAGAAAGGGCGGTCAGCTTGCAGCGGTTCTCAACCTGTGGGTCGCGACCCCTTTGGGGGTCCAACGACCCTTTCACAGGGGACGCCTAAGACCATCGGAAAACACATATATCATTACATATTGTTTTTGTGATGAATCACTATGCTTTCATTATGTTCCATTTGTAACAATGAAAATACATCCTGCATATCAGATATTTACATGACGATTCATAACAGTAGTAACATTACAGTGATGAAGTAGCAACGAAAATAATGTTATGGTTGGGGGTCACCACAACATGAGGAGCTGTATTAAAGGGTCGCGGCATCAGGAAGGTTGAGAACCACTGGCTTAGAGCCTCCAGAGGGGCCATCGGGCGGGCCCTGGGAGTGGGAAGTGAGAGGCGAGGCTGCTGTTGGGGCAGGACGGTCTGATGCCAGCCTTTGGGGGACAGGAGGAGCTTTGGGGCCAGGAAGCGACAGACCTCAACGCCACCCTTGTCCCCGTGAGACGTTAGCCTCTCCCCCAGCAGCCTGGCTCCTGGCAGCTCCAGAGGGCTGCTCCCTCTCCCTCTAGTCCGGCACCGGAGAACTGGAAATGGGAAGGCCTGGGCCGGGGGGCAGGCTCTGTGGGGGCAGAGGCTGTGTGCGCCCCTCCCTGCCCACGCTGCCCCTCCTCCCCCACACACAGCCCGGGGCAGGGCACATTGCCCACGTGTGAGCCCCAGACCTTCATGAAAATCAGCTGAGAGCGAGGGAGCGGGACAAGTGCAGCCTCCGTGGTTCACGCCCGCCTCCCTCATTCAGAGAACCTGCAGGGCCGGGAGCAGGCCCAGCCCAGAGCTCGCCGCAGACAAGCAAGCTGCCCCCGCCGGCCCTGCCATCCGTGCTGTGATGGGGGCAGCCCCGGTGCCTCTGAGCTTCCTCCTTTACCCAACGTGCCCTCATAGGTTTTTTAAAGGGCAGGCATGATTCTCCTTTTCCTTCTTGAACCTGTGATGTCCAAGCAGCCTCACCATGGTGCCAGGCAGCCTCGGGGGCACGGAAAACGCTCTGCCTTCATCTGAGTGGTGGTGACCCGGGGGAAGACTCACCCAGCCGTCCGCCCGAGGTTCATGTATTTTTCCCGGAGAAATGGGGTTCTCCCTTCCTCACGTGACAGCTGTGAGGCTCCCGAGGCATAAGGAGGGAAGAAGGGCCTTCTGGACTGTCCGCCCAGGGCGCCTGCGAAGGGCGCTGTCATCAGCGGCTGCTGCGACGGGCGGTGCCTCTCCGCGGAGGAGTGATGACCCTGGCTCTGCCCGGGTGGCGCACCCGGAGCCTCAGTGGGCTCTCCAACATCCCTGGGCGGAAGGGCCCACATGCTCCCATCCTACGAACGGAGGAACTCGGGCTCAGGGCGGCGGAGGTCTCACAGGGAAGGGGAAGCAGCCAGGTAGCTCGTCTGGTCCCTGAATGGCTCAGGCGGCCCCTCCCACCTGCCGCCCCTGGAGAAGCTTTTGCTCCTCTGGCCAGCACCGTCACCGCCCCAGCCTGGCTCTGCTCCCGCCCAGCGCTTTCCTGGCCCATGCTCTTCTCAGTTCTTTCACACTGACCACCCCAACCGCCCAACAATTACATTAGGAAACAATATTTAACAGCTTTATTAAGATATAACTTAGCCCGGCCATGGTGGCTCAGTGGTTGAGCGTTGACCTATGAACCAGGAGGTCATGGTTCGATTCCCAGTCAGGGCACATGCCTGGATTGTGGGCTCGATCCCCAGTGGGGGGCGTGCAGGAGGCAGCCGGTCATTGATTCTCTCATCATTGAGGTTTCTCTCTCTCTCTCCCTTTTGGAAATCAATACAAATATTTTAAAAAGCCCTGACCAGTTTGGCTCAGTGGCTAGAGCAGTGATGGCGAACCTTTTGAGCTCGGCGTGTCAGCATTTTGAAAAACCCTAACTTCACTCTGGTGCCGTGTCACCTATAGAAATTTTTTGATATTTGCAACCATAGTAAAACAAAGACATATTTTTGATATTTATTTTATATATTTAAATGCCATTTAACAAAGAAAAATCAGCCAAAAAAATGAGTTCGCGTGTCACCTCTGACACGCGTGTCATAGGTTCGCCATCACTGGGCTAGAGCAGGCCTGCAGACTAAGGGTCCTGGGTTCGAGTCCGGTCAAGGTATGTACCTTGGTTTCAGGCACATACCCAGTAGGGGGTGTGCAAGAGGCAGCTGATTGATGTTTCTATTTTATTGATGTTTCTAACTCTCTATCCCTTTCCCTTCCTCTCTGTAAAAAATCAATAAAATATATTTTTAAAAGTACTTCAACCTAATAACTCTGCAAAAATATTTGTAAGCCTAGAAATATGTGACTGAGAAGAACTACACTGAGCTTAAGCAGTGTTTGTAGCTGGGTGGTAAGATGATGGGTGGTAGTTATTTTTATAGGATTATTATTTTTTTAAGGACGATGAGCATGTCACAATGGTCAAAGACATAAACACACAGGATTTGGGGGGTCAGCGAGGACTTGGTTCTTGGCTCTGTCACTTGCTGGCTGAGTGAACGCTGGCAAGTCAGTTTCTCTGCAGAATGGAGATAAAAGCGTCTCCACGGTACTGCTTTGAAGACTCAATGAAATAATGTGAGCAAAGTGTGTAGCTTTGTGCCTGACACAAAGTTAATATGAAGTGACTCCTTTATAACTTCTGTAATCAGAGAAAAAGTTTTGAAGGCAAAGTTTCTTTGGAAAGAAACCCTCATTGACAAAGGCTGTGGAGTGGAGGTCAGAGCCAGGGTAGGGCCCAGAGCAACCAGCGCTCAAGTCTTCCCGGTAAAGGTGCTTTTGGGCCCTAACCGGTTTGGCTCGGTGGATAGAGCGTCGGCCTGCGGGCTGAGGGGTCCCAGGTTCGATTCCGGTCAAGGGCATGTACCTTGGTTGCGGGCACATCCCCAGTAGGGAGTGTACAGGAGGCAGCTGATGGATGTTTCTCTCTCATCAATATTTCTAACTCTCTATCCCTCTCTGTAAAAAAAAAATCAATAAAATATATATTTTAAGATGCTTTTGGTTGTAAGTAGCAGCAACTCTCTCACCTGAGCCAAACCGGTCAGGGCTCTCACCAAGCTTAAGTCCTAAATCCAGGGTGGGGAATGTCCGGCCAGCGGGCCGTATAAGGCCCGTGAAATCGTTTGGTCTGGCCTTGCCAAGGCATTAAGGGTGAGTTAATTCAATGTTTGACCAAATATATAGCCTTGCTTTTGGCCATTTTCCCAGGTGCAATTCCTGGGAGTGAGATTCTGATTGGCCCAGCTCTGGGTAGGTGTCCATCGTGTTCCAATCAGACAGGACCAAGGGGGCGGGGTCACAGCACACACGTGGCTAGTTGGGCCCAGTTTTGGGAAGGAGGTAGAGGGAAGCTTGTAGGCCAGGTGGACACCCGAAGCGCCCACTCAGTTCTGCGTCTGCTTTTTCTCTCCCTTCCCCTGGGGCTTCTTTTTACTGCGGGTTCTTCCTCCTCCATTCTCGGTAGCTCGCGGGGCACTGTGGGCGGGACAGCTCCCAAGCGCCACCTGAACGCTTCTTGGTTTCCCTGGCACGTGCCACAGGGCCACAGCTGGGGACAAATGCCAGGCTGCTGGCTATAGGTGGACCCAGGCGGGCATTTCTGGATCCCCCATTTCTTGCCGGAGGAGAGAGGGGTCGATTCTTCCACATAAACAGATTCTCACGCAGAAGGCGGCCTTTGGGGGCACTTCAATCACAACACACAAAGGCATGACGGACTACACACGTGCGCACACACGCCCTCACACTCTTGCCTCTGTCTCTGCAGAAATAAAGAAACAAAAGACTAACGTACCTTGTTTTTTATTTGTCATCTTATAGCTCCCCACCATAGCCACCCCCCACCCTTCCCCTCACTGACCACTTCTGTAGGCTACAGGGGACTAGGGAACAAAGCTGGGGCCTGGCACCCCCACGAGGCTGCCAGCCCCGCCCCGGAGAACAAGTCACAACTACAAATTATCACGACAATTAGCGCCTGTGCTTGGGAGATGGGCAAAGTGAGGAGGCCCAGCCTCATTGTCAGCTGGTCTATTTGCCGGCGACCTTGCTCTGGAGGCGATGATATTCCTTCAGCCTGTAGACCAGATTGGAAACAAAGAGAAATGTAAATGAACAATAACAACACGCACTCCCCTCAATTAATGCAGGCAGAGCTGGGGCCTGGGGGCAGCTGTTTGTTAAGACGTGTGTGAAGTTGTCCTTTTTCCTCCTTCCATTCCCTCTGCCCTCCAATCAGGATAATGCAATTAATTTATTTTAAGGGGGGGGGGCGCACTGCTTGTCATTGTTAAAGACAAAACATTTAACTGGCAATGGGAGACAGGAAGAGGCCATTATGAAAACCCACTGTGTTTGGAGACATTTAAAAGGTTTGTAGTCATAAAACACAGAGAGAGGGCAAAGGAGGCAGGGTGGTGGAGGTAGCTGACTCCCAGAGGGAAGGGTGTCCGGGGTGGTGGGGCTGGATCTGAAGACTCTCCCCACCTTGCCTGGCTCTGGTAGGAAATGGTGGTGTGTTCCTGGCGCATGTGTCCAACGCCAAGCCCCGTGAGAAGGAAGTTGGTGATTAAAACCCTTCTGGACTCAGCATCCCGGCTTCCTAGCTGTGTGTCCATGGGCAAGTTACCTAACCTCTCTGGGCCCGTTTCCAGAGCTGCATTTTGTGTAAGAATTAAATGAGACAACCTAGGCGATGCCTGGAAGTGGCTTAGTCTTTGGTAGCTGCTGGCAATCAATGCCCCGCTTGCCCCTGAGCATGCCAGCCCCAGGGTCACGCCCAGGCAGAGGGCCCGCTGTCCGGCTCTCCCCGCATGCTTGATTTCCATGAGCTCCTACCCCACTTTCCCTGCACCTGTGAGCAGGCACAGTTCACCACTCCACGTGGGAGTCCCGCGTTCTGAAGGGGTCTGAGAGAACCCCGCAGTCAGGGTCTGAACCCAGGTCTGAGGTTCAGATGTGTGCCTCCCCCTTGGGTCACGGAGAGCCACGTGGCTAAGATGGCTCCCAGCTGGACCTGCAGCTCAGGTATGGCGACCTGAAGGCAGGAGCCGGCCAGGTGACCTGCTGGGGCTCCCAGGGGAGTCCCTGCAGGTGGAGAGGGTGTCAGTAAACGTCAGATTCGAAGGGTAGGGCCCCAGAATCGGGAACCCACGTGCCCAGGACCCTTTCGGCTGTTACAGGTGTGCCTTCTGGCCCCGCTGAGAGCGGGAGCAGGCCCCGAGGATGCTGTGGATGGAGGGATGGGAAGGCGGGGCTTGTCCAGCGCAGGCAGCAGCCGGAGTGGTCAGGCCCCAGAAAGTCTGCTCCCCACGCCTGGGGCGCTGAGGACCCGTCAGGGCCCAGAGCTCCTCACCTCAGGGAGTTGATGTTGATAAAACCGGTGGCATCGATCGGCTCGTAATCGCCCTGCACGTTCATGCTGCAAGGAGAGAGCAAAGCCTGTCAGCACCCCCGGCCTCGTCCCCGCACCCGGGGGACACCCGGCGCTGCACAGCTGGGAAGAGCAGGTCCTCCAACAGCCAGAGCACCACGTGG
Source organism: Myotis daubentonii (assembly GCF_963259705.1). Lineage (NCBI taxonomy): Eukaryota > Metazoa > Chordata > Mammalia > Chiroptera > Vespertilionidae > Myotis > Myotis daubentonii. The sequence continues at coordinate 78,314,767 of NC_081850.1, read as the reverse complement.
GTAAACCGAGGACATGTGCTCGAGCCGGCTCCGCCCTCGGGGCTGTGGGGGGTCCAGGAACAGCGATGGAGTCCAGGGGCTGAGGGCCCGGGGAGCCCCGGGCGCACACGGGAACAGCCTGGGATCTGCACAGCGGGTCCCTCAAGCTTCAGGGAGGCTCCTGCACCCAGGGCAGGATTTGCCCAGTCACCTTCCACCTGTGTGTCCAACCAGCCAGACCGTCTACTCCACCCTCACACGGGACCCCCGCCCCACGCCAGGGTCATGGAAAGTGCGGGTCAACCGTAGCTGTACGCACGGGACAGATGTTTACCTTCGTTCCCCACCTCCGGCTTCCACCCCCAGAGTCGGTAGTTGGGAGCTCCCCCTAGTTGCCCTCGGAAACCCTTTTGAGCCGCAGTCCTGCAGGTTCGCTACCTCCTTGTGCGTCCTAGCACCCCGCTCCCCACCACAGAGCTCAGGGCCAGCGCCCTGCCTGCGCCCCGGGCTGCGGTCTTTCACTTGGAAATGGGGCTCCACGTGAAACCATACGGCTGGCACCTGGCACCTGGCATACGGACCGGGCAGACTATTGCACCATTCGTTCGTCCGCTCATTCATTCATTCAGATATTCATGAGGCACCGACTGCCTGCCTGCCAGGAGCCGTGCCAGGCACCGAGGAACCGGAGCTAGATAAGCACAGTGCCCATGGGCGGGCAGACGGAAGCCACCGATCACCTGTCAGCTCATCAGGACTGTGGTAAGCTCTTTGAGGACAAGTTGAGGGCGCTGTGGTCTCAGGTCTGACTCCACAGGGCCTCCCTCCATCCTCTGCGGGAAGGGGGACCCTCCCATTTCTCACGGGCCCCTTCTTAGGCCCTGCCCTGAATCAGCCCCTTGTCCTCCTGTCTGCAGAACTCCAGCCTCAGGACACAGCCGGTTCAAGGTTCTCCTTGACAAGGAGGCGGCCTGTCCCCTCAGGAGCCTTCTCCGGGAGAGGTGGGGCCGGGAGGGGAGGGGACAGGGAGTGCCACCATGCTGAGCCCCCCAGGCTGTGCCTCTGACTGGCTCTTTGTGGACTTTTTACAACAACAAAAGTGGGATCTCTGGCCTGCCCCCCACCCCAAACTTGTGCCCCCTCTGCCCTTGCCCTGACCTTCATGGGGCTTGAAGCTGGTACACAGAACTCCCACGCCCCCACCCCCCTCCTCTCCGCCTCTGCCGGCCCCTCCAGGGCCCAGCTGGCTAAAGCCTCCAGCCACCAACCAGCACCTTCCCTGTGAGGGGACACGACGGCAGACTTCAGAGGGCCTGCAGCGTGGCACCCCTCCCCGGGCAGAGGAAAAACTGGGCCAAACCAGAGCAGCAGCCTAGGTACACAGGCCTCGCACCCGCTGTCCGCTCCCGCTGTCCGCGGATCCCTGTGCTCAGCCTGGGGGCGGGGCTGGGGGAGAAGGCAGGAGCCCTTCCCCGCCTCCCAGCCTGTGCATCTGTCCTTCCACCCCGTCTCCTGTGGCAAAACAACCGCCCCCCCCTTCCCCAAATGGGCCCTCTGGACCACCCCACAGCCTCGCCAGGTGAGGGCCCCGGCGGGGCAGACTTGTCCTGCGAGGCCGAGGCTGCCGAAACGTTCCCAGGGACGTTTCTCAGGAACCGACAAACCTCTTTTTCAAACCGAGGTCTGGGGTTGGGGGGTGGAAAAGAGTTTACAATGATTTTTTTTTTTTTTTACCTCCCCTGACAGTCTACAGAAAACCTCTGTGCTTTTATTTCTGTTCATTCGAGTGGCTCTGACCTGCTCTATAATTACGTTACTTTCTACCTACTGTGCGCGGCATTTCCAGTTCTGCTACCTCTCGCGGCTTCCTCGCGGGGCCCTGTGACGCTGTCACTCATGGGCTTTCAAGTCAGCGATGTAGAAATCAGAAAGAAAAGGGAACTCGTCGGAGACACAGTGAGAATAAATGCTCCTGCTTTTCTCTTTTTTTCCCCTTTCCCTTTTTACTTTATTCATTTAATCTCCCTGAGTGAGACTCTAAGGCTTAATGAAGGGTTGGACAGATTATTAGAGGCTGTTGACTTGGAGGGGGAGGGAGGAAAGAGCCAGAGAGAGAAAGAGAGAAGATAATTTGACATTTACCCCGACTGATCTAAACTGATTCGGTTATATTTATGGCTTATAAAGTGTTTAGAAAGATTGAAGGGGGGAGAAACTCAACATGGCAAAGAGAGGGGAAGAGAAAAATTATATTGACTGCCAAACAAAACTCGTGCTGTAATTCTCACCTGGCCCCCGGGACGGGGGTGCGGGCCTCAGGCGGAGCGAAGCTGGGCCCGGAGTCAGGTGCAGCTGTCTGTCCCCCAGGGGTCTGTCCCCACCTCTCAGGTGACCCCCAAACAGATGCCTCGCTCCTCGGTCAAGGCCACTCTCATTCACGATGCAATCACAGGCACGGCTAATGAGCATCTGCTGGCTACCTACGACCCAGCCCCCTGGCCTCGCCACCCCGCCTGGCGTGTCGTGAGGAAGCCCCAAGGTTCTCTCCTCGCTCCTGTCCATCTCACTGACCCTACAGGCCCCTCTTGGGTCAGAGGACATCGAGATGTCTACCGCTGCCCACTGTCCCCAACCCATCTTCTCCTCGACGCGACCCGCATGTCCAGGTAGTCCTCTTGGCCTGTCTCGAAGCAAACCCACCCCCAAGCACGCTCTTTCCTCAAGAACATTCTCAACTCAGCATCTGCCACCAGAAGGTACCCGCTGCCCGTGCCCCAAACCCAGGCTGAGGCGGGACCTGCCCGCCTCCCTCCACAGCCGAGCCCTTTGGATTCCACCTCCTGAATACTGGCCAGATCTGCCTGCTTCTCTCCTTTCCTAGAACCATCAGCCTGGCCCAGGCCACCCCCAGGGCCCAGGCAGCCCTGGGTGCCACCCTCGCCGCTCCTACCACACTCAGATCCACTCTCTAGAGCAGCCGGAGGGGCCCTCGAAACACACCGATCCGATCACGCCCTCCCTTTAAGATCCGGCTCTCGGACCCTCACGCTCCGGCCCCTTGTCCCTCGCGCTCTTGTGGTGCCCGGAATGTTCCGGATTCTCCCCAGGCTCAAAGCCTTGGCACGGGACGAACTCTTTTGGAGATCAGCTCAAAGATGACTTCTCAGTGACCACGCCAGAGCGCCCCGGGTCTCCCTCCGCACAGCCGGGGCCACGGTTCCCAACTCTACATCCGGGCGATCCTTTGATTGGCGCCTCTCTCCCCACCCCCCTGCCCTGCCCGCGCACAGGCACATCTCTGATGAGAAAGCCAGTCAGAAGGGGCACTGGCATCAGGGCATGAGCCAGAGGGGGCAGGTGGGGGACACCTACCTCACCAGCTCCTCGTTGTAGAGGGACAGCGGGGACTCCCGGCCGAGGATGTACACCTGGCCCTTGAAGACAGACACCTGGACTTTCCCCTCCACGCGCTCCTGGGACTTGGCGATGCAGTGGCGGACGAATTCACACTCAGGGCTGTGCCAGAAGCCTGAGGGGAAGGAACAGGAGGGCGTTGAGTTCCGGCGCCGCGTGTCCTTGCGAACGACCACACCCAGGGATGAGCCGAGGCCCCCGACCTGTGACCTTGTGGGTCAGGAGGGACACTAACCCGCTGGGGTGAAGGGACCCCGTCCTTTGCCCACAGGGAGCTGTTTTACGAGGACAGGAGACCGGGCAAGACTCAGGCTCGTGTCACCCGGGCCCAGCAGCCGGGTGGCAGTTTTGGGGGCAAGAAGACCCTGTGTAGCCCTGACCGGTTTGGCTCAGTGGATGGAGCGTCCGCCTGCGGACTGAAAGGTCCCAGGTTCGATCCCGGTCAAGGGCATGTACCTTGGTTGTGGGCGCATCCCCAGTAGGGAATGTGCAGGAGGCAGCTGATCGCTGTTTCTGACTCTGTATCTCTCTCCCTTCCTCTCTGTAAAAAATCAATAAAATATATTAAAAAAAAAGAAGACTCTGTGTATGTGGCCTTCACGCCTGTGTCCCCATTTGTTGAGGGGGTGACTCAGTAGCCCCCTCCCGGGCTGGTGGGCTTCCTGCGGGTGGAGGCCCTGGGTTCAGGGGCTGCTGTGAACACTGGTGTCTTGACCAAGAGCCAGGAAGAGGCCCACCCCCAGGCTGGGCAGGCCCCTCAGAAATCAGCGACCTGACTTCTCCATGGTGTTATATTTTCATGCGCAAATGTGGGCCCAAGCTCTGACTCCTCATGAACAGCCCGTGAGAAACCTCCCCCAGATCACACAGCTGCCAGGGGCCTGGGCCGGAGCATCCCGCCAGGGCCCGAGAAACAGGAATACCCCCCTCCCCTCCCTCCTCACTGCACCCACCCGTCCCCAGAGCCCCCAGAGCCCGGAGGCCAGGGGAGCTGTGCTCAGTCCCCAGGAAGGGCAGGCTCAGACCGGGAACAGCGGCTCCTTTCTAGTTGCTGCCGAGGGGCCAGCAGGCGGCTGGCCAGGGTTGGGGGAGGGACAGGACGCTGGAGGGGTAGGGTTTCTCTGAAATGGAGCTGGGAAGGTGAGCCCACCTGGGCAGCTGTGGGGCCAGATGGCTCGTGATCTCCTGCCCTGATAAAAGGCCGGGTCAGCCGGGGGTCTGCGCTATTGTTGGGGCTCCAGGCCTCCAGGGGCATGGGCTGGGGCTCTCGGTGGGAAAGGGGCCGGGCCGCCTCTGGGATGGGGCCGGGGGCTTGCAGAGGTGGGGGAGGCCGGGCAGGAAGAGAAGAGGTCAGGGTCCTGCCCAGTGACCTGTCACTTGAGTTCACATCCCAGCTCCACCTCGACAAGCACGGTTATCTCTTGGTGCCTCAGTTCCTCGCTCGCACGAGGAGATGCTATTACTGAGCACTCCCCAGGGGGCTGTGTGGGTGCAACGAGAGGATGCAGGCATTTGAGACTGAACACGGCCTCCGCCAGCCCTCACTGTATCCAGGAGGCAGACACCGGAATGGGAGCTTGTGAGTGCTCCTGACTCAGTCTGGACCAGCGGTTCTCAACCTGTGGGTCGCGACCCCTTTGGGGGTCGAACAACCCTTTCACAGGGGTCGCCTAAGACCATCGGAAAAACACATATATAATTACATATTGTTTTTGTGATTAATCACTATGCTTTCATTATGTTCAATTTGTAACCATGAAAATACATCCTGCATATCAGGTATTTACATGGCGATTCATAACAGTAGCAAAATTACAGTTACGAAGTAGCAACAAAAATAATTTTATGGTTGGGGTCACCACAACATGAGGAACTGTATTAAAGGGTTGCGGCATTAGGAAGGTTGAGAACCACTGCTCTAGACCCTTGCGGGTAGGGGACCCCAATGGCACCCCCCCCCATCTTTCTGACTAGGTCGGGATGATTAGACTGTTAAGTTCCCGGGCTGAGAGATGGGCATGGAGACCCCTGTGGGAGCACCTGGCCTGGGCTTTATCACAGGGTCTCCAGTCTTCAGCTCAGATTTCTTTTCCCAGCAGACCCAGCCGGGGGTGGGAGTGGGGGGCAGTGAGCTTGGTGTGCTGCATGGGGGAGACTCTGCAGGTCCCAGACCTGGGCCAAGCACTGTACTAACGGGGATGACAACCCTCTGTGCGGGTTTACATTACACCCATTTTACTGCTGAAGAAACTGAGGTGAGGGGAGAGGAGGCGAGCCATGCCCCCAGATGAGATGGGTCCTGAAGCTGGGGTTCTGCCAGGATGACCTGCAGAGTGGGGGCAGGGTCTCCCGGGACCGAGGCTGCTCTTGGAGGGAGAAGGTCATGCAGGTAGACCAGGAGGTTTGGGGGTGGGGCAGGAGGAGAGGGAGACAGTGGGCATGATAAACAGGGCCTCTAGCAGGGGGCTGAGGAAAACAGGCTTCCCTGGCCTCAGTTTCCCTGACTGTGCTCCGAGACGGCAGGGGCCCCGGGGAAGCCAAGCGCCAGAGCGGAGTGGCGGGCTCTATCACAGGAGCTAAGTAGACCTGGTGCCCTTTATTTACAGGAGGGGAAACCGAGGCTCAGGGAGGAGAGAGACCTACCCAAGATCATAACCCAAACAGAGGCGAGGCCTCTGTCTCCTGATGCTGCTCGGAAGCCACGCCACGCCTTTGCCGTTACTTCCTACACCCGGGAACAGCGTGCCGTGCCAGGCACTGTTCTAGAAGCTTCGGAAACATTCACGCGTTTGGCCCTCACTACAGGCACAATCATTATCCCCACTTTGCAGATGGAGACACCGAGGCACTGGGAGGCCAAGTGACTTGCTCAAGATGGTCCCTGGCCTAGAACATCTCTGGGAGAAATCACTCAAGCAGCCCCTCTGAGCTGTTGGGGGGACAGGCTGCTGCCAAGGCCAATCTTGACATCTTTGGGGGGCAAGGACATCAGGGGCACCTGGCAACGTGAATATGAATAACGCCTGCCCGGGGCATGTCTCCGGGGCCCTCACACAGCCCCTGCTCCTCCACCCTGAGGTTTACGTCCTTTGAAACCTCCTAATAGCTGTAACTCATTTTGGGATTTAGAGCGCTCGGCGGGCGACAGAGCAAGAATACAGCCCAGGTGCTTGGTGGACATGAGCCCACAGCCCAGGGCCACGCCGTGCCTCAGACACCCAGGGCTCCCCGTGCCTGCGCGGAGCCCCAGGACCACCCCTGCTAGCGGCCCAGCCTCTGACCTCCCCCTGGGATCTGCTGGAGGGGCTGAGAGCTACGCCTCTGAAGCCACCTGTCCTGGGCCCACAGCCGCCCCTCCGCAGCCTGACCCCTCAGACGAGTGTCCTCACCTGAGGCTGGGGCCTGGCCCCTCCTCAGCCGTGGAGACACCCCTGTATGGGAGCAGCCCGGCCAGGTGCGCGCCCCTCCATCGCAGCCTGCCATGTCCTAATGGCTCTCCCGCTCCAACCCAAACCCGCCTCCCAGCACTGAAACCCTGGGAGCAAGGGCGTCCGCAGGAGACAATGGCATTTAAACACCTGTGTGTACCTGGGCAGGGGCCCCGCTTCAAAGCTGCCGGAAACAATGGGAGGAGAAACGCCGCCAGCCAATAACCACAGTCTTCTTGGAATGCCAAGATGAGTGACAGTGGTTAGGAGGGTCCCCTCCCCCAAAATCAAAATCTCCGGGTGCAGTAGGGGTGAGGTGAGCACGGAGGCTTATCCAGGGAGTTATTAACTATTAACTAGAGGCCCCAGTGCACTGAGTGGCGGGGGGGCCCTCAGCCCAGCCTGGACCTGCTCACAGTCTGGGAGCCCTCGGGGGATGCCTGACTGACAGCTTACACCGGCTCCCCGCCATGAGGCTGGCTTGTGGCTGAGCGGTGCTCCCCATGTGGGAGCGCACTGACCACCAGGGGGCAGCTCCTGTGTTGAGTGTCTGCCCCCTGGTGGTCAGTGCGCATCATAGCGACCGGTTGTTCCGCCGCTTGGTTGATTTGCATATTAGCCTTTTATTATATAGGATATTAACTTTCCCCAGGGTCCTGACATCCAGGCCCCTGTGCCTGTCAAGATTGGCCGCAGGCAGCAGCCTGTCCCCCAGTGGCTGTTTGGTGAGATTTTTCTAATCAGGGAGATATGAAGGGCAGAGAGCAGGCTGCCAGCAAAAAGTTTTTGGAAAGGGCTGGGCAGTCCTCTGCGCTCTGTGGGCCATGTGGTCCCTGCTGAGACGACCTGTGAAAGGAGCACGGCCCCACCCAAACACTCCTCAGTCACTGCACCCCTACAGAAACTTCCACGTGTCACAAAGGGGTATCATTTTAAAAAATGTTCCCCAACCACTTATATATAAACACTAGCCTTAGCTCATGAGCTGAACCAAAACCGGTGATGGGCCAGGTTTGAGGACTGCGTTATACAGCGTGGGGTCAGAAGGCCTGGGTCCCAACCCCGTGACAACAGGTAAGGCCCAGAAACTCAGTCTCCTCGCCTGGGAAGTGGGAACCCGCCCGCACTGCGTGCTCACGTCACCCACGCACGGGCTGGGCACGTGGCGGTCCCGGCGATTCCTCGGTTAAGGTCCGGCTCACACGCTGCCCGGGCCTGGGGCCGAGCTCTGGGTTGAGGCAGCCTTTCCCTTGCTTAATGTAGGAGCTCCAGGTTCTGCCTGGAGACAGCCTGGCCTAGGGTCACACCCAGCGAGGCCACTTCCTGTTGTGTACCTTTGTACATGCTGCTTCCGCTCTGAGCCCCAATTTCCTCATCTGTAAAAGGAGCTGGCTGCTCCTAGGAGAGTTGGGGGGACCCCCTGGGACAGCGCTCGGGGGACCGGCACCTTTACGCCCCGTGAGCAGGGCAGGGCCTGGCATCCCCTCCTCGCTCCCTCGTCTCCTGTCCCCACTTGACCTCCTTTGACCTGCTAGTCTGGGGCTGTGGCCGTGGGCGGGGTGGGCCGGAGGGGAGGGGCAGCGGCGGGGACTACGCACCGGTGTACACCAGCTCGGCGAACTTCAAGCCCAGGCCTTGCTTGATTTTGCGCACTTCCCGGTCCATGGTGAAGGCCTCAATGTCTAAATGAGCGTGGTAAAGGACCGTCCCCGCTGGGGTCTCGTAGATACCTAGCCATTTTTCCAGGCAGGGGGAAAAGGAGGAAAAAAGAGAGAAACACATGAAACCCAAACTGTCAGCAAATGACAAAAAAAAAAAAATAATAACGACTCGTCTGACAGGAGACAAGCCGGTCGGACCCATTCACTCCCAGCTTGCTGCAAAATGCATCTGTCATTATGTTCACGCTGGGGCCACGACAGTCCACGCTGCGGCTTGCGGAGAAAATGTCTGGATGCCCCCCCTTTGAAGAGGCCGCAGACGCTGGAAAATGACAGGGTTCGGAGCTGCCCCCCTCCTTCCCAATGCGTGCCCACCGGCCCGCGGCTGAAAACCTGTAATTAAACCGACGACGGAGGAGCCCGGGGCCCCAAATATCCCTTCCTCCCTTCCCCCGGGGAGCCTGGGAAGGGATGCTGTGCGCACACGTGTCCCCGCGTGTGCACGCAGGCCAGGCCTCTCTCTGCCTGTGGCGCCGTGTCTCTGCAGAGCGACCCTGGCCTTGAGCTGCACTCCCAGCACAAGCTGTATCTGCAGGGCCGGGCTGGGGCCCAGAAGTCCCCTGCCACTTGCACCTTTCCCGAGAGGGCTCAGCATTGCTGTGTGACCTAGGCCTGTACCGGCGGGGACACCGAGGCCTGCGCAGGGACCTGCCCAAGGTGGGGCTGGAAACTGAATTCAGGCCCCGAGGCCCTGGCTGGTGCTGTCTGCTGCGCTGGGTCAGCCGGCGATGCGGGCCCAAACCCACCGTCCTGCTCAGTGCCCTGCCCACCACCTCAGGCTCGGTTCCTCCATTTGCTGAACAGCCTGCCTGGACCAGACGGGAGGAAGCAGACCTGTGGTGATGTCCGATGGGCAGCGCTGGGCTCCACGGGAGGACACGAGGCACCGAGAGGCGGGGTCGCCCACGCACATGGCCAGAGCCCTGTTGGCCCAGCGCCGCGGCCTCTCGAATGAGTTCACCTGAGCATGTGCAGCTGACCCTGTTCAAACTGCCCCATCCGACCCAATGGATGCTACCCCCCCCGCCCCCCCCCGCCCCCCGCCCCCACGAACGCTACCCAGGAAGTGCCTTTTCCTCTCCACGTCACAGCCTGAAAGGGGCAAGTTTTCAGTTAGCCTGACAATGGACCACCATCGCCTTTCCAAACTCGCTGCCGCCTTAAAAACACACACCAAAAACCTCGAAAGGATTTGCACACCCGTGTTCATAGCCGCGCTGCTCACAACAGCCAAAAGGTGGGAGCCGTGGAAATGCCGGTCAGCGGCCGAGTGGATCGACATGGGTCCAGCCACACAAGGACACGTTCTCCCCCGGCCTAAAGGGCGCTCTGACCCCGGCTGCCGCGGGGATGTGCCCGAGGACACGATGCTGAGTGAGAGAACAGCCGCGGAAGGACAAGTGCAGCGCGATTCCACGGACCTGAGGCCCCCGGACGTCAGATTCAGGAGACAGAGCGGAGACTGCTGGCTGCCAGGGGCGGGGGGAGGGTTGGCGGGGGCGTTAGGGTTTAGTGGGGGACAATTTCAGTTCAGAAAGAGGAGAAAGTCCTGGAGATGGATGGCGGCGGCTGCACAACCATGTGAATGTCCCGAATGTCACTGAACTGGACACTTAAAAACGATTAAACTGGTAAACTTAATGGTATGTATATTTTACCTTAATTTTAAACCATCCTTTAAAAACTGCAAAAACTATAAAGGAGACTGTTTTCAACTCTCAAATCCAAAGGAGGTTGAGTCATGGGACCAGCCAGGAATTCCGCCCCCTGAGGACTCAAGTCTGGGGATCACAGGAAAGTCCCAACTCGGAAGCACTTGGCCTTTTAGGATCACCCCGTGTTCTCCCAACTTTTAGCTGCAAACCCAGGATTCCAACAGTCTCCAGCAGGCGCCGGGCACATGGACCGAGGAAAGCCCTTTGCAGAGCCAAACGTGTGCTGAGCGTTTGGGAACGTCCGCCTCCAAAATGGCCACAGCAGCCACAGTGCTAAAGCGGTCAGTGTTCCAGCCCCAGGAACTGTATCCCCAAGAATAAAGCCGTTTCTCAAGAGTCGCCTAAAGCAAGATCATGTCCAGGCCTACGGTCTCCTCAGCCGGGCAGACTCGGAACTCAGGATTCATTGGTTTGGGAAGACTTCTGATGATTAGTTTCACCACATTTTGAAAAAAACAGCCCACACACTGGCAGTCCACCCCCCCACCCCCCCGCCATCGTGGGCAGGCCGATACAGCCGGGCTCACTTTCATTCCTGGGGAACCTGTCCCCTCCCCTCCTCCCCATCTTCCTGGCCTTGGCGGGGCCAGTGTGGGGCATGGGGGAAGCTGTATTTGCAGGGCCGGGGCTGGGGCCCACAAGTCCCACGCCACTTGCCTGAAGGTACGTGCCCAGACCCTCTCTTCCTACTCTCACCCCACCCCGTGGGGCATGCGTACTGATGGCTTTGTCTCTAGGCAACTCCCCAGCATCGCCTCCCAATAGTGCAGAGAGGGCACAAGGCCGGTGGCGTGCTGTCCCCGAGTGCCTGGTGGGCAGAGCTACCCCCTCCTGAGCCCGCAGAACCGGCCTCCTGGCTGTCGACCCTCCCAGGCAGCCACGGGACACACCAGCACAATTAATATTCCTGCTCCTTTTCTACGAAGGTGTTAAAGTTAATTGTGACTGATCAAAAGCTTGTTTTCTGGTTGCTGCTGCTGCTGGTGTGTGTGTGTGTGTGTGTGTGTGTATGTGTGTAAGAGGGAGAGGGAGAGGGAGAGAGGGAGAGAGGGAGAGAGAGAGAGAGAGAGAGAGAGAGAGAGAGGATCTTAAGATCTCTGCTCTCCACAGGGGTAAGGGTAGATGATTTCTGTGTATTTCTTCTGGAGAAAAAAAATGACTAAAAAAACCGGTGACAGAAACCTGATGCTAAAAGACTATGAAGACTATGGATTTGGGGCTTTTGACAGTCAGCATACAAACCACTGAGCAAAAGGAGGAGGAAATGACAGCTGAGACTCGGCGTCGCGTGGAAGAGACAACAGACATCTTCGGAGTGACACGCACAGCGGTTCCAAGTGTCTATTTTCATCTCCCCGTGTTTGCAGGAAAAAGACAGAGGTGTCAGCAGTTCTCCGCGGAGCGGCTTCAATCACACCATAATTACTGCGGGGGGCAAGGGGGGGCGGGCAGGAGCTGGGGGCGGGGGTGCAGGAGACTGGACCAAAGAGGAAGAGGTGGGGACCAAAACAGCTGCTGCCACTTCCATTCTCATCGGTCCCCGAGGCTGCCAGGTTAGCCCAGACTGAGCAATTTGGCAGAATTGAGCGGGATCCGAACTCAGCCGGAGTCCGGGGGCGGGGGCGAGGGCACCTGGACCAGAGGCTCTGGTCCTTGGGGAAAGCGGAATCCAGAGGGAGAGATCTGGAAACACCCGGGGAAGGGAGGTTGGCTGGAGCCCAAGGACTCCCCTGGTAGGTACCAGGGCCAAGGAGAGAGGCAGTTGCTATGGTGACGGGGAGGCAAGTGATGGTGGGACTCTAACCATCCTCTATGCTCCTGGGAGTCAGGGTGGGCCTCTAGGGCTGGCTACTCCAGGCCTCTGCAAGGGCAAATGCCGTTGCTCTGCAGATCTCCCGCCTTTCTCCACCTGGAAGGTTCCATGTGTGTGAAGCTTTTGGTGGATGGGCAGGTGGGTAAGTGGGCAGTCAGCCCTTGTTCCTTCTGAGCCAGAAAGTAGAGGAATAAGGAGGAAGTTAGACGAGGGGAGGGATGGGTTGGTTGGAGGGAGAAGGTTAAAGAGTGAAAGAGAAAGAATAGAGGGCAGAGAAAGCGGGCAAGGAGGAGGAGGAGGAGGGGGGGGGGAGGAGGAGGGGGAGGAGGAAGGGGAAGGAGGGTTGAGATCTGGGGGGCCAGGCTGGGAGAGGAGCAAGGTGAGCGAAGGACATGAGCTGGCTCCTTCCCTGCTCTCCTCCTGCCTGCCTTGCCCCCCTGCTCCTCCCCACTGATTTCATTTACTTCACTTAATTAGCCCCCCTCCAGAGTTAAAAAGATAATGTGATAATGACGATGTGAACAGCCACAATACAGCGAAAGCTACTCCAACTGCGGCTTCCCCAGCCCCCTGCCCCCTGCCCCCTGCCCCCATGGCCCCCGATGCCACTGAGCCGGCCACCTCAGACCCAGCGCACCGGCACTGCCCAACTCTCTGACACCCCAACTCCTGGGGGAAAAACACACAGAAAACCAGCCAAATAAAAACAAGAAAACGAAACACAACACAAATAAACAAGCCCTTAACGAATTGCAATTATGAGCTTTGTAAAATCGATACAAGTGACATTTCCCCTTGTCACAGAGACACGGACAATAGTCCTCCTACTCTGCCCTCAATAGAGTTGGCAATTAGCAGCCTCTCCCATTACCGTAGACTTAATAGAATCCCCGTAGCGGGCGAATCCATAGTGTCCCAGTTTATTGCCCCGCTCTTTCCTTCTCGCTACAAAGCACTGGGCGTGGAGAAATAACAAGATACCGCCTAAAATTAGGAAACAGTTTTCTTCTCTCACCTCCCAAACCAAGTAAGAATATAGGTGACTTAGAACTTCCAAAGGGAGATGACAACATCACCTCATCTTCCCTACCGTGGAGGCTGGAGTTCAGAGAGGGAGAGCAACTTGCCTGAGGCCACACAGCAAGTTGTGTGACGGCATCCTGTGCTTCGAGGCCCCCTCGGGAACACACACACTACTTGGGCGGGGTGCAGGCTCTAGGGCAGGCATCTGTCCCTCTGGTGCGTGGCATTCTTACCAAAGAAGTCAGAGCTGCCTGCTAGGCTCCTGGCTCTGACCTGCAATGGTGATGGCGCCCAGTTCTGGGGAAAAGATGGAGTCTACCACCCAGGCTCAGCACCTGCGGTGGGCCAAGAGCTCTCCAGATTTGACCTAACACAACCCATTTCACAGGAGAAGTTGGGGTTCAGGGAGGCTGTTGCTTTCACAGTGGGGATGGAGCCAGGATGGGGACTCAAGCTGGGCACCAAAGCCTAGGCCCTCTATCCCAGTGATGGCGAACCTCTCGAGCTTGGCGTGTCAGCATTTTGAAAAACCCTAACTTAACTCTGGTGCCGTGTCACATACAGAAATTTTTTGATATTTGCAACCATAGTAAAACAGAGACTTATATTTTTGATATTTATTTTATATGTTTAAATGCCATTGAACAAAGAAAAATCAACCAAAAAAATGAGTTCGCGTGTCACCTCTGACACACGTGTCATAGGTTCGCCATCACTGCTCTATACCAACCTCTGCCAGGTCCCCAGGGGTTCAGCCCCCATCAGATCCAACCCACCACCCAACTGGCCACCTGGGGCACCTCCTACTTTTCCTACTCCTCCCGATCCACCTTCTCTAGCCCATAATCTACCGGTTGATGCCTATTCTCCTGCCACCTCCTCCTCCAGGATGTCTTCCCAGAATAGTCCAGACCAGGCCTGTATCACTACCTCCTTCAGTTCCAATTTGCTTGGCTCTCCCTGCCTAGCAGGAGGCCACCTCAGAGTGACCTCAGGCCAGTGCTTGGCTTCCCAATAAGGAAATTCATTTTCACCATAAATATCAATCTTGATAGACTGGTCAGGACTGCCTGATGCACGGAGACACATCCACAATCAACTAGTGATGCCTGCCAAGGGCACAGAAGGGGCATGACAATAAGGCCCTTAGTGGACCCCTCGAAGCTCCCAGGGGAGATAGGTTGCCCTGTCCTTTCAGCATCCTCCTGGGGCCACCTCCCCTGCTGCAATACCCGGGCTAGAACCTGGATGGGCCACACTCCAGACTAAAGCTCTTAGCCCGTCTGGATCTGGGGCATCCGTCCAGGGCCTGCCGCCCCCGTGCCTGTAACTTCGAGCCTCGCTTTCTCGTCTCTACATTGAGGGTGCTGGTCTCAGGCTCCCCAAGGTCCCTCCCAGGTCTGCCTCGGACGGCTTACATTGTGAGGGCTCCCAAGGGCAGACTGAGACAAAAGGGCTTTTAATCAGATGTGAATAGAGGTAAGAGACAAAGGTAAGAGAGGGTAAAAGGCAGCAGCAGCTAATCAGCACTATTGTTCTCCGCAAGGCCTTTCCAAGAGAGTTTCAATTAGGTTGTTTCCATCACAGCCCAGCCCCCCAGAGGAGAGGCCGAGGCCCCTTGCCACGCCCCACACTTCTGGAGGCAAACCCTAACAGCTCAGAGCCCCAAGGATGGCCTCCCCGCACACGCCTATTGCACGCACCTGGGGAAACAGGCCCAGGAATGACAAGTCCAAGGTCACTGGGCAGGGCAGGGCCGCGCTGGGGTGAGAACCCCAGCATCCTGCCTCCCGCACCAGCCCCTTTTTCCAACAGCTGAAATCTGCCATCAGCCCTCTTTGGATTTTAGGATATTCGTTAAACGTCTTGAAGGGCAAAGGCCATGGTGACACCTCGGCCTGGATTTATCTGGTTGTGTTATCTTTTTAGATCGGCCCTAAGCAAAGCGATATGAACATCTGCCAACACAGGGAACCCCAACCCCACGGCTGTATTTAAAAGTTCAGGTACCCAGTTCCAGGGCTCTCACTATTGAAAGCTGGCCCCCTCCCGCTTGGAACTCCCAGACCCACAGGGAGCCAAGACCCCCTGGTATGGATGGGGAAACTGGGTCCTCGAGGGGAGGGTGTGGTGGCGATGATGGGGTGAGATACTAAGAGAAGAAAGGGGAGCCTGCTTGGGGTCCAAACTCTCCTCCCTCCTGGCCTGGCCAGAGGCGGTAGGGGCTGGGCAGTCTAGCCGAGGTGGCAGCCCTGGCCTAGAAAAGCCCCCACCCACCACCTCCGGGCTGCTCACAGCGCCTGTGCAGCCCACGGCGCCCTCTCTGGCAGGACCCCCCTACCTGCCAGCCGGCCTCCGTCCTGCCTTAATGATACCAAATCAGCCCTGCACCGTCTGCCTCAGAACCGGGCCCAGAAGAGCCTGCCCTCCTCGACCCCCAGGCTCCTCCCTGCCCTGGGACAGCTCTTCCCACAAAACCCTCCGAAGCCAGTGGCAAGGCACCCTCCACCCCCATCTCAGGAGGGAAACTGAGTCTGGTGGGGGTGAAGGGACTGGCCCAGTCACCGGTGTAGCAGGGGAGTCGCAATGCCTGAACGGGACGGGGACCTCCGGGGCCTCCGGGTCCGAGGCCGGCCCCAGGGGGGGCAGACTCACCCCGGGACTTCATGCCGATGAAGCGGTTCTCCACGATGTCGATGCGGCCCACGCCGTGCTTGCCCCTGTGGGGAGAGCGGGTCACTCGGGGCCGGGCGCTGCCACGGCCCGGCCTCGACGCCACCACCCGCGGCCGCAGTTTGGGCCCATCTGGGCTATGCCCGCCCCAGGGCCACAGGCAGGACGCCAGGCATTCCATTCCCTCAGACGTCCTCAGACGTAGAAGACTGTACACGTGGGGAAACTGAGGCCCAGGCACGGAAGAGGTCGCTTGTCACAGGGTGAGTTTAAGGCAGCGGTTCTCAACCTGTGGGTCGCGACCCCTTTGGCGGGCGAACGACCCTTTCACAGGGGTCGCCGAAGACCATCCTGCAGATCAGATATTTACATGACGATTCATCACAGTAGCAACATGACAGTGACGAAGTAGCAACGGAAGTCATTGTATGGTTGGGGCACAGCATGAGGAGCTGTATTGAAAGGGCCAGAAGGTTGAGAACCACTGGTTTAAGGCGTAACTGCCGTGACCTCCCCATTTGGACCTTGCGTGGCACCAGCCCCAACCTCTACTCATCGTTCCTGGTCCCAGACCCAGCTGAGAGCTGGAGGCGCCAGCGGGGCTGCTCCGAGGTGCAGGAGACCCCTGGGGCGTTACCTTCCAAGACAGGGCCGCAGGGACCCCAACCAGAGACAGGGGGGCGGTGGCCAGGCTGCCTGTGGGGCGCAGGCCTGGCTCCGGGGCCCCTGGGCAGGACCACCAGCCGCAATGGCCGGCCCGTGCTGGCCACAGACGGCGGTTCGCGGGGCGGGGCGGACACTCACGCGATCTCGTTCAGGTACACGAAGAGCTCCAAGGATGAGCGGTGGGTGGTGCCGTCCTTGACGTTGGTCACCTTCACGGGGACCCCTGAGGCGGGAGGGGAAGGCAGTGGGCCTGGGGCTGGAGCTCCGGGGGAGCCTGGCCTGCCACCCCGCCCGCTCCCTCCGCCCGCAACGCCTTAAATGGATGTGACAGATATGGACTCCAAATGACTCCGTGAAAAGCCCTGTGCAGGTTGAGGCCTGCTGGGGGGAGCGGAGGGGCGAGAAAGCCCCCCGGAATGAAAGGGAAAATGCAATAAAAACGCTCTCCCCCACCCTTCCCATTCTCCTTGCCCCTTTTGCATTTAGGGGCTGTGAAATTGGAACCAGGCCCTGAACTAATTGAATTTCACGCTCCACCATTGTCTTATGCCAGGAGCACCTTCTGTCCCACCAGTTACCGGGGGGCCGCCCGGCCGAGGTGCACACACACACACACACACACACACACCCTGCGTGTCTGTCAGGCAGACCGCTGGCCCCCGGCCCTACACCCCAGTCCCGCACGCAGCCATCTGATTGATGGGGGTGAGACGGTGCCCGCTCCAGCAGGCACCCTGAATTCTGAGAAGTGGGGTCTGGGGTGGCAGGAGGGCAGGAGGGAGGCGGCCGCTCGGGAGGGACCGAGGGGGGTGGAAGGGGGGGGCCAGTGGGTGGGTTCGGGGTTGACTTTGAATAGCAAGGGGCACTTTCTCGAGCGGTGTGAAATGAGCAATAAATGTATTAGGGGGCTAACAAGAGAGCTGTAACAGTGACAAAGAAAGGCTGTTCAAAGTTGGCGGCTAATCCCCCACCCATCTGCCCAGCTCATTACCATGGAGCCGGCGACCGGGTGCCAATCAGGGCTCAATAGCGGCTTTCGAGTCTTTATTAGCCGGGCGCCGCTCAGAGGGGCTTCGCTCAAGGCGCTGTCAGCCGCCCCATTCTTCACCCCCATTTCCAGGGGTTTTATAACTTGGTTGTAAATTGCTATTAAATGTAAGTCTGCCCAATAATGAACCTTAAGCCCCTCTTGCCACCCCCCGCCTCTCCCCGGTCCCTTTCTCTGCCTCCTCCGCCCCATTGTCCCCTCCCTCGCCCAGCCGTGGACGGGGCCTGCCCCAGAAAGGGGCTGACATTGTTGGTGCTGCTGCCGGAGAAAGCCTCTTAGCCTTTAAAATAGTTAATAATTAGATTAAAACTTCAAATAAATTAACTAGCGGGTGAATGGGGACTGGCCGGGGACGGTTCCTCCCGTCTATTTTGTTCCAGACAGTCCCCGAATCATGAAAATGGATCACGTTTCCTGTCCGGCTCTCTCACCCCCATGGCTCTCCTGAGTTCCTGGGGGGTCGTGGCAGGGGGGGTGGGGGACTACCTGGGTCTGCCCCACCATCTTCTCAGAGATGATGTCCCAACCGGCTGGGCCCGACAGAGTGGGCACAAGAGGGACTTAGCGCTCCAGTTGCCTTTAGGGGCCTCAGACCGAGAATCCTTAGGTGCCCAAGTGCATGAAACTCAAGGGTGTGAACAAATGGGGAGGAAGAGCATGCCCGCTGTCTCGGCAAGGCTGCTGGGAAAGGCCAGGGAGAGGCAATAAGTAAAGTTCCAAGAGCCTCCATGCCTCACGCCCTCTCGGTTTCTCAAACTTCTGCCCAGTATACCACCTCCTCCAGGAAGCCTCCCTGATTTCCCCAGCCTCCTGGAAAGGCCCTCTCCTCCCACCCGAGCCTTTAGCCCAGTGGTCGGCAAACTCATTAGTCAACAGAGCCAAATATCAACAGTACAACGATTGAAATTTCTTTTGAGAGACAAATGTTTTAAACTTAAACTATATAGGTAGGTACATTGTTATTAACTTAATTAGGGTACTCCTGAGCTGGCCTTTGCTAAAAACGTCCTCAATCTGGGGGGTCGACCTCAGCGAACGTACCCCCACTTCTTCTAACACCACTTCTTCAAAATAGACTCGCCCAGGCCGAAAACCGACTTCTGCGCATGGGCCACGAAGTTTCAATCGCACTGTACGTGCGCGCCCGCACGTGGTATTTTGTGGAAGAGCCACACTCAAGGGGCCAAAGAGCCGCATGTGGCTCGCGAGCCGCAGTTTGCCGACCACTGCTTTAACCCGAGCCTGGTCCTGCTCCTCCCATGACCAGGTATGCCCTGCCCTGCCTTCCCCTCCGTCCACCAGAGCTAAGGGTGTCCCTGGTGCCAGGGCTGGGCACCCAGGCCAGGCCAGCAAACACTTCTTGGTGAGAGCAGTGAGGATGGAGATCAGGACTCAAGCAAGAGTGGGGTCTGGACCCCGGGTTGGGGCGTGGGCGAAGCGTCAAGCAGCTGACTGGGGGCTAGCTGAGGCTGTAGCTGTGGGGTCAGTGCGGCCCTCGGGCCAGCTCTCTAAGCCGAGTGACTTCCCCAAAGTGGCTGCTCGGGCTGGAACGCTCTCACAGTGAACCTGGCGCCTGTGAGCTGGTGGACAGCAGGCGAGGTGCCTTCCTCCCAAGCCTGGAGGCTCCATGGGTCTGAAGGGGGAGGTGGGGAGCCATCGACGCCCCTGCCTGAACTCTGACCTCCAGAAATGCAGGAGGGGTGCCGAGGGCTTGTGCCCAGCCCTCCAGGATGCAATAAGGAGCCAGGGCCCTGAGCCCACCCTCTCAAGCTCTGAAGGGTGGCCATCTACCTCTCTTTTTAAAATATATTTTATTGATTTCAGAGAGGAAGGGAGCGGGGAGAGAGAAGCATCAATGATGAGAGAGAATCATCGACCGCCTGCCTCCTGCACACCCTACCCTGGGGATGGAGTCTGTAACCCAGGCATGCGCCCTGACCGGGAATCGAACCGTGACCTCCTGGTTCATAGCTTGATGCTCAACCACTGAGCCACGCGGGCCGGGCCACCACCTACCTTTCTTGAACTCAATCTCAAGGACGTCAGGGGTGTTGGGCCCTTTGGCTGGGTCCTGGGTCTTTGTGTACAGGCCTGGAGGGGCTTGATTCTGACAAAGGACAGCAAGAGGTTAGTGCCCGGGGTGCCCAGAGCCACGTCACGCCATGCCGGACCCCGACTCCCTGCACCCCACCTCCTGCAGAGATCACCACCTCTCTCCAGAAACGGGGGGCCGCTGGCACAGTCCAGCAGGCCTCCCCGCCCCCAGCCCGAGCCAGCCCCGCTTGCCAGGGGCCTGGGAAACAAAGGGCTCAAGAAATCAGACAATTTTTCCCCTCAACTTGATCTCATCTCTTCCTTCGACGCCCCCACAGCTGGAGGTAGAATACAGCAGGAGAGGAACAAGTCAGGCAGGAAAAGGGCGACTCTGGAGGCGCGAGGCGCATTGGCGCGCTTCCCGGGAGCGGGCGCGCACGCTCTCGCCGGCTCCCAGGATTGGGGTTGATTCTGCACTGACCGCAAAGCTAATGACTACGCGTGACCCCAGCAGGTGCTCCAGCGAGCCGAGCCGGCCCCGGGTCCCCGAGGTTAATACTCACAGGGAGAAAACAGAAAAGCAAAGCAAAAACCCATTTGAAAACACATCAACCCTTATGTATATTTTTCCTTGGGCGCGTCAGAAAATGGGCCTCGCGTCTCCACGCAGCCACGGAGGGCGGCCGGCTGCCTGGAATTCTCAAAATTCCCTCCTGTCTCCGAGGCCTCGGCTCCCCGCACCTGCCCGCCCCCCCCCCCCGCCCCCCCGGGCTCTGGCTTGGACGCTGTGCCAGTGGGACGGGGCCCCTCGGGCCTGACTGCTCATGGCCTGCTGTGGGCACCCCAGGCCCAGCCGTTGTCCACCTGCTGACATCCGGGGAAGTGCAGTGCCCTAATCTTCGCCTTGAAAACCCTGCAAACACTCCCACTGCCCTGTCCATGCAGGTTCTTTCGAGTCCTTCCAGCACCCAGGCAAGCACTGTTACCTCATCTACAGATGAACACAGAGGCCGAGGGGGAGGGGCCGTGGCTGCAGCCAGGGCAGGGCACCCACCAGGTCCTCCACAAACATGTGCTGGGTTTCAGGGCGGTGGAGTCAGGCCTCAGGCTTGGGGCCTGGGACAAGCGGCCTCCCCCAGTTGGGCCTCTGCGGCCTCGTACGTAGGATGGAAGAAATGACCTGCCTGTGACTGTCTGACCACTTCAGGGAGAGTCTTTCCTGGCTGTGAAAATCACCCAGGAAAATGCCAGCAAGGCCTGGAGCCAGCTGTCCCCAGCTCTGCAGGTGGGAAGGGCAGCTGGAGTGGAGCCTGGAGATGCCCCCTCCAGGATGGGTGGGCCATCAGAGCGCCTTGAGGGCACTCGGCCTGTTGGCTCTCTGGAAGGGTGAATGGCCACCCCAGTTCCCACACCCCTGAGGAACCCCTCAGTCCTGGGCACGATGGGAACTGCCGGAGCCCCTGGCACCTCCAAGTGTCATGTGACTTGGGGCCAGCCGCATTCCTTACCGTGTCCACATGTGGGGCAGGAACAAGGACCCAAAATCAACTACAGCTACAACTGTCATTTGAACTACGTCCTTAAGGGCCCCCAGCCTGATGTCTCCACGGACCAGAGAGAAAATCAAGGACAAAGAAGTGATTGTTCAAATCAGACTGCCTGACCCCACTGGTGTGGGAGCCAGTCCCGGGAAGTCTGGACTCCCTGTCCAGTGCTCTTTGCACCGCCCCATGCTGTTTCCCAGCCGTTTTAGTGACCTGAGGGCTGAGAAACAGCACGAGGGGGGTGGCCAAAGACAGCCAGCGTAGTTAGGCATGGGGGCAGGCAGCTGGGGGGTTCAGAGAAATGCTCCCCAGCCCCACTGCGCCCCACTGCCCACCATCCCTGGGCAAGTGAACCCGAACTTGGGACTCTGGGTGACCAACACGACTCAGCAGCCTCTCCTCACTCGCCCAGGGCTCCTCTCTGTCCCCCCAGTCCAGGCTGAGCTCAAACTGGGGTGCCAGCCCTGAGCACCCAGAACCCTCCACCCAAGCCCGCCTCCCTCCCACCCCCACCCCGCTGTGCCCGACCCTCTGCTTGTCCCTCTCTCCTGCCACAGGATGGGAAGGTTTGCACCGGGAGGAGAGGATGCAAGACCCCGAGGACAGCGCCCCAGCCCTCCACCGGGGAAGTAGGAGGCAGCCGGTGGCGGCTTCCGACACCCTGACAGCGCCAATTAAAGAAAATAACTAAATAGAAGTAAAGCGACATTTGCTTTGCATTCCAAGGTGGCTCACGCTCTCCCTCCTCAAAGCCCAGTTCAAATGACAAATAGTTTGTAGCTGAGTATCAATACCATCTACTTATCCATCCCAGCGGGAGGGCTCACTTCCAATGTCATCTGGGGGGAGGCCGTTGGGGGGGAGGGAAGACAGTGAAGAAAAAAAAGAGAGAGAGAGGGGTGGGGGGCCGGGGGGAGCAGGCGAAAGAAAGCATGAAACAGGCCGAGGAGGAGAGATTGGGAGCAAATGGCCCGTGAACTGAACCATGATGTAGAGGCATGATCGATGCTGTGGATGGTTTATTCATCCGTCAGATATGGCGGCCGGCGCTGAATGCCCTCTTTCACTGTGGGCCCTATGAAGTTAAAGCAAGTAAATTTCTATCTTTCTTCGCATTAGCTGCCTCATTGCTCTTCAATCAGCCCTCACGGAGGCAGAAAATGGCTCCACCATCTGCCTCCACACCCTCCCTTCGACGGGTCTCCGGCTTTTTTGGGCGAGGGGGAGGGGGCCCAGGCCCCCGAACTGTCTCCCCAGCTCCTCCCCAGGGGGCCGGGCAGCTCAGGGAGCAACGTGTCTCCCAGGCCCCTCACTGCTGCCCCTCCTCCTTTCTGGGTTCAGAGGAACCGCCCCCCCCTCCCCCCCCCCCCCCACATCAGATCCAAAGACGCACGGGGGACCTGGGGCAGCCGGGAGCCGCGGCCAGCAGGGCCCTCACCCTCGGAGGGCCGGCTGCTCCATGCGCCGTGGCGGGAAGGTCTCCCCCTGGGCCCACCCAGCCCAGCCTGTCCTGATGGAAGGGGACGGTGGTCACTTCCTCCCAAAGGTCCTGCGGGGGGGGTGGGGGAGGGCAGACCCCCAGCCCCAGGCCATGGGCAGGCCAGCGCCTTTCAGACACCGAGTAGGGCGGCGCTGTGGTCCCCCACTGTCGGCGCTGTGGTCCCCCACTGTGTGCATGAGCGGCCGGAGGCTCAGAGGCTGAGTGACTTGCCCAAGGTTGCAGAGCAATGGAAGCAGACTTGGGGTTCAGACCCGGGTTTCTGACCTCTGGGACCCACACATGAACCTTCCCGCCTTGACCGGGTGGCGGAATCCTTAAAGAGACCCTCCCTGACGCTCACTTATCTGCCCACTGTCCTCCCTAGACAGGAGGCCTGGGAGGTGGGGGAGCTGCCGGTCACACAGGGACTTGCCCCCCACCACGGCTGTTCTCAGCTCTGCGCCCCAGTCCCGAGGGGAGAGCCCACCAGCCGCTGGGAGAAGGGTGGGAGCGCTTTCCCAGCATGCTCCGGGCCCTGCAGGCTGGAGGGCACCCTGCTTTGAAGCTGCTCTGCCCGCTCAGCCTCCCCCGCCGCCCTGGGCGCTGAGTGACTGGCTAATTAGGGGTGGCTGGCCTGAGTGTCGTGGGGTCAGCAGAGCATGAACTGGAAAAACCTGTGGCCAGCAGGCAGCAGCCTCATGGGGCCATCAGCCTCCAGAGGACAAGGGTGCGAGCCTGTCTGGAGTGACACAGTTGGGTTGACAGAATCAGGGGTGGGGGAGCTGTGGCAGTGGGGGAACCACAGAGGCCAGAGGGCCAGCTCCTGCGATGGGGTGACCTGGCACCTACTCCCTGGCAGGGCGTCGGTTTCCTCGTCCATACGATTAGGGTGCTCACAGCCAGAACCAAGGGAAGTAAGCCAGAGACATGCCCAACCCAGGCCTGGCTCCAGGAGCAGCCACTACACACGCTGTACTCTCGCCAACACAGACCCAGAGCCTGGTCCGCGAGGAGCCAAGCTGGGATCCCCACCCTCACCCAACCCTCCGGGCATCCTCCCTTCCAGCTGGCCTTCCTGGATCCCCCAGACCCAGCTGCCTGAGCACCCCCCATCCACAGCACACTTTCCCCTCTCAGACAAGCCCCCCCCCCCCCCCAAACCAGCCACCGGGTGTGGGGCTCAGCCAGGGCGTGAAGACATGTTCCCTCAGGGACAAAGAGATTTTTCTCTTGGCAGGATAGATTTCAGCCTGCCTCCCCATCTCCCACGGTGCGCAGGGGGACATACAAAGGGAAGCCCCCCGGGAGAGAAATCCTAAACTTCAAAGGGCGAGGCCCAGCCGGGAAGGCGGGGGACAGGGATGGGGTGGCCTGCCCTGAAGGCATGGGGCGCAAACCCAGACATGTGGGTCCCGGGGCTCTAAGCCCACCCCCCATTGAGGCAGCGGTGGCCTGAGAGCTGGTGGGCACCGGCTGGGCCCTCCCACAAGTGTCTCATCTGCCTAATTGTTTCTTTATTGTCGCACAATCGCACCCTCTCTGCGCTGCCCTGAAATATTTCCTTCCCCTATTCATCCACAGCAATTAGAAAGGAGCACGGGGTGGGGGGATCTTAAAGTGCAGCATGGAGGGGGCGGCCGGTGGGGGGCCCGGTGGGGAGGCCCGGAACACAGGCAGGGCTCGGCCTCAGCCCCACGCCCGCCCCCCATGAAATTTCCAATTAGGCTACAAACACATCAGACCGCACGGGCGCCGAGCAGCTCCCACCAGAGCGGAGGAGAAGGGATTACCTTGGGGTTCTCCAGGATTCCAGCCTCGTAGCTGCAGAGGGAAAGGGAAGACAGAGGTTACCAGGGGAGGGACAGAGGGACATGGCTACACCTCGACACCCCCACCCCCACCTCCCTTTTCTCTGCTGGGGCAACCGCTGCCGACCTCGCCTGGCACCTCCTGGGCCCAGCAGCTGGCTGTGGGAGCTGCAGGTGGTAAGACAGGGCCTGGACATTTCTCTGTCCTCTGGGGCCCAGGCCTAGGGCTCCACATTGAGGGGCCTTCACACATGCTGTTCCCTCTGCTTTCAATGCTCTTCCCTGCACCCTGCTGCTCCCTCCTCATCCTTGAGGTTTTAACCTCAAAAGCCCATCCTCAGAGAAGGCCCGCCTGCGACCCAGGAGGCCAGATGCCGGCATCTCCCAGGCACCCAGCAGGGCTGCAGGGGGAGCTGGGAACAAGTGGGTAGACGTGGTCTGCACTCCCCGCACTCCTTTAGGGCGGGGACCACTCGTGTCCGGCCACCATGGCACCCTGGCCCGCCTGGCAGGCGCTCCCCGCTCGGGCAGACCTGTGGACGGGGCTGGTGTCGTACCTGATGTGCATGAGGTTCTCGTCCATGCTCCACGGGCTCTTGGGGGTGACCGGGATGGGGATGCCATGTTGCTGCAGGTAGGAGACAGGGCACCATGAGGGAGCTTGAAGCGGAGGGGAGGGTCAGGCCCAGCCGCCTCGGTTCTCTTTCAAGGTCGCAGCCCGCCCCAAACTCTGGCCCCCCTGCAAGCAAGACCTGGGGCCACGGCAGTCTCCTCCCTCCCCCAGGCAGCGAGGGCCTCCGTGCTGGGTGTGCCGTGCAGAAGCCGCGAGACCGAGCGTCCGGGATGCTGTCGAGTGGACGCTGAATGTGGAGGTTCCTTCCGGAAAATTCTGGACTTACACTTCCAGGGCCCCTGAAGCACGTAGGGTGTGCCACACCCAGGACCCCGAAACCCCGACGCGGAACAGCCCAGGCAGCCCCCATCCTCCCGCTGGTTCTGGCTGTGCTTCGCTTCCCCAGTGGCCCGGTCCATGGCTCAAGGACCTGGCCTGGACCTCACTCAGCCTTTGGATGAAAGATGAGGCGGGTCCCCTGGTGACCCCGTGCTCCCAGCGGGCACCAGGCCGGACCGGGCACCAGCGTGTGCATCGTGTCCTGCTCTCCCTCCCCCGCTTGCCTGGCATGGGGGGCAGCTCAGGGCCCAGTCTGGCCGCTTTAAGCCAGCAAGCCCCCTGAGCCCCCTGTCAGCACCTTGCCTCACGGGCCCACCCGCATCACCCCATCTCTCCCGATTCTGCTCCCCCAGGCTCAGCCCTCATTCCCAGGAAGGAGGGAAGGTACCTTCATCGCTTAAGAATTTCAAAAGAAATGAGGCGAAAACCCTCTGGGGTTGGTTTTCAAGCGTTCCCAGGAGACGGCCCACGGCCACGCGAGAATGTTTGTGTTCTTCCAGTTAAACCACACGGGGTAATGGGAGAGGCTGCTCAGTGCTGGGGGGGAACCGAGTCCCCCCAAGTGGCCCAGAGCCAAATCTACACACTGGTCCTGAGCTCTCTCCAGCAGAGGGGTCGGGGGTGGGGACCCGGGCTCTGTGCAGACGGAACCCCGGGGCCTGCGAGGCACCGCCAGGCTGCGGCTGGGAAACCAGGGCCGCCCGCAGCCTTTGTGAGGGTGGAGGTTTCCCTCTCCCACTGGGCCTCGGGCAGGGCAGGGAGAGAGGAGAGGGAGGGAGGGAGGGAGGGAGGGGAGGGAGGAGAGAACAGGATGGGCAGCACCACAAAAGCCCAAAATAGCGACAGTCCCTGCCCAAAGGCTCTTGCCCCCCACCGCCCCCTCCCCACCACCACACACCAACCAGGACACATTGCAATCGAGGACAGGAAATGAGCCATCTTCCACAAGTACACAGAACACAGCCCTGCTTTCCAGCGCCAAACTCAAATGCTGGCTTAAAAAAGGAAGATGGTGAGCCCGGCTGGCGTGGCTCAGTGGTTGAGGTCATGGTTTGATTCCCGGTCAAGGGCACATGCCTGGGTTGCGGGCTCGATCTCGGGTGTGGGGCGTGCAGGAGGCAAAAGATCAATGATTCTCTCTCATCATTTCTCTCTCTCTCCCCCTCTCCCTTCCTCTCTCTGAAATCAATAAAAATATAAATTGGAAAAAAATAAAATAAAAGGGGAAGGTGACAGTGAAAAAGGTGAGGCCGTGCGGAGTGCTGCTCCCCTGGACGTGGAAAGGGCAGCGAGACGTGCTTTTCATGGGGCTCGCGCAGGCCCCCTGGCCTCGGCGATGGCGTCCTGGCAGCAGGGCTTTCTAAAGCCCCTGGATTTCTGAGTCGAACCCGGTCCTGCCTGGCTCTGGATTTCGGACAAAGCCTGGTTGCTGCTCAGTGATTCTGACCATTTCCTGGGCGCAGAACCACTGCCTCCCTCCTAGAGGGTCTGACACCGGCCTCCGAGGGAGGGCGGGTCGAGGAGGGACCTGGGCTCAACTTTCGGGGGCAAACTTTCTATTGGGGACGGAAGCTGAGCTCAGCGCCTGCTCCCCACAACCTGGGCAGGAGGGACAGCGACACCCCTGAACTTCACCTTTGCTGGGGAGCCCCTGAACAGCTTGGCTGGGGGTTGCACGTTTTACACGAAGAGCGGCATTTGGGTCAGCCCGGCCCCGTCTCGAACCCTGACGGCAGGCGTGAGAGCACGGATGGGGCGGGGGTTCCAATTCATTATCCTCAAAGATGAAACATGCTCCAGATTCTGTCCGATCGGGGAGACGAAAAGGCCTCGCCAAGCCGTTCCCTTAATAGCTCTGCTATTTGACAATTTGTTTGGCAACATATGGGCTTGCTCTTGTAAACTCCCCTCTTAATAATAAAACAACAGATGGCAGGAGATCTCTCCGCCGAGCACTCCAGGTCTTAATGGGATGCTGGCGGCGGGGCTGGGCCGCGTCCCCGCCGCGTGGCACCCCGGCTGCAGCGCGAGCCCCCAGCCGGCCCGGGCGGCTGCTATTTAAAAACCGGAGCAATTTTCTGGTGTGTGCACCGCGCTGCTCTCCCCCGTCTGATTGATTGAGGCTGTTTGTCAAGGACTGCCATCGCGTCGCTAAAAAGAAAGGTTCCCTGGGGAGAGGCTAAGGATCTTGATGTAAAACTTCTAATATGTTTTATTGCAACTTGTACTTCAGCAGGGCTGCTCGACACAGCCTTTGTCGGCCGCGGCTCCTCCGAGCGCCTACCTGCTCCCGGGAGAGCCCTGGGGACAATTAGCCGCCAGGTAATGAGGGGCAGAAAATGGCCCGGCTCCCACCCCCGGCTCTCCCCTGAGTGACACACACCGCAGAGGTGGCAGGAGAATGGGAGGCAGAGGGAGAGGCCCAGCCAGGCAGGGACCACACCTCTGTGGGGCTGGCTGGCCCAGGGCACAGGTGCCTGGAAAAGGGGGGACAGCTGGACAGATTGCCATCCCCAGGCATGGGGGTGAGTCCCAGCCTCAAGCTGGGGGTCCACGCAGCCCCCGGGAGGGACATGCGGGGCAGCAGGGAGTGCCAGGGGCGCGGCGGGCTCCTACCTTCGCGTACTCCATCAGGTCGCTGCGGCCCTGGAAGCGGTTGTAGAACTCGGGCATCCTCCAGGGGGCGATGACCTGGACATGGGGCAAGGGGTCAGACCTGGGGGCCCTGCTGCTGGCTCTCCTGGCCCCCGAGCACAGGGCCGGCCTCTCTGCTAAGGGGCAGGAGACTCCAATGGCCTCCTGGGGTCTCCTGCTGCTCCCCAGAGAGGATGCAGCCCTGGGGACCCCGCTAAGCAGGGAAGGATGGGACCCCCCATGTTGGGGGTGGGTTTCAAGAGGCCCAAACTCCATGGCAGGATGGTCATGTGTCCCCAGGCGGGTCCTGCCCCCTGGGCCTCAGTCTCCCCCACTGAGCCCTGAGGGTTTCTCACCAGCACCCCTGGTCGGAGGGCCAGCCCCCACCCCCCACCCCGATGGGGTCCAGGGACCTGCGCTACCCAGTGGCCCTGCTCCAGGGTAGTAGGGACCAGAGATGACACACGCCATCTCCCAAACCCATTCTCTTGCTTCCCTTCTTCCGAACCTGAGCTGCTCTAGGCGAGGAAGGGAGGAGAGTCAGAGCCTGACTGGGGACTGAGCTCATTCCACCCGCCTGGGGGAGGGGGGCAGGGATAGGCCCTCAAAGCGAAAAGCCCCCACTCACCCTGGCAGCCAAGCAGGGCCCTGCCCCTGCCTCTCACACCACGGCCCAACTAGACGCAGGAGCCGGTGTGATTTCCAGGCTGTGGAGCTGGGGGTGGGGGTGAGGGTGGGGAGGATGAAGGACCCCCGACCCTAGGATGAGCATCCCTGGCCTCACCCCAGCTCCGAGCCCAGCTTGCACCCCTGCCTGAGCCCCATCCCAGGCCCTGGGCTTGGCCTCTGCAGACAAAGGCTCGGAAACCAGACACCACGGGCACCGGCCCGCACTGTCCGAGGGCTTCCCGCAGCCCCGGTGGCTGCGGTCAAAATGGATCATTAGAGCGATTACCGCTCACCTCCAGGCCATGGGCACCCGAGCGGCGGCGGGTGGTTAAAGGGACAGAGGAAGACGCCCACGGAAGAAAAAGCGGAAACCCCTTAGGTCCCCTTGGGGCTTGAGAGGGGCACGTCTCCCGGAGCTTCAGCTGCGGTGGCCTCGCAGGAGCGCAGACCTGCACCTGTGCTGGGAGCCGCCCGGCCTGGCCGCCCCCATCGCCGGCTGAGCTGGACGCGGGAAGCTCACACTGGACCCTGAAGACTCAGCACGAAAAAGGCCACGAAACACCTCAGTAACTTTTCTACGTCGATGACACGTCGAACACATAGGGCTCAATAACGTATCTTATTCGGAAGATGTCACCCGTTGCTTTTATCTTTTTTTAACGTGGCCACGGGGCTGGCATTTGTGGCGGGCATTGTATGTCTACTGCGCAGCCTTGTGCCTGGAGGCTGGCCTGAGTGAATACTGAATGAATGAATGAGGAGATGAATGGATGAATGAATGAATGCACATGGTCGGCTTGAACGGGGCGGGGCGGTGGCGGCAGGCTAGGTAGCGCCGCTGACACGTGCTCTCAGGACTGGGTGGCCTCCCTGGGCAGGGGTGTCCCCAAGGTCCTTCCCATCCCAGGAAAGATTCCAAGACACCGGGGGCCAGGGCTCGGGAAGCTGAGAGGGGCCAGGCCTTCGCTGAGGGGCCCTGACCGGGGCGAGGGGGGCTGCCGGGAGCCCAGAAACCGGCCACTTGCACCCGGGAGGCCAGACCTTGGAGTGGCGAGGACACGGGTTGAAGGACAGCGACATCTGTCCATCCAGCGCCCTGACGGCCCAGACACCTGGGCAGCCCCTTGGGAGAAAGTGCTGCCCCCTGGCAGCTGGTGAGGGAGGGCACTCTCTGTGGGGAAGGTGCCCCCCCGCCCCTGGGAGGCTGAGGTGCACACTGTCCCTGTTCTTGGCACCTCCCAGAACCCCAGGCCTCGCCCCCTGAGAGGAGCGACTTCTTACCTTAATCTGGGGGGCCAGCGAGTAGCAAGTGAGCTCAAACCGGACCTGGTCGTTGCCCTGAAACACAGAACAGGGGTTGTCAGGAGCCACAGCTGGGGTGTGGGAACGGGGGTGGTGGTGTGTGCTGTGCGTCAACAGCGTGGGCTGCTCAGTGCAGGCGGCTGGATGGCTCTTTGAGAACCTCCAGAGCGGGCCCTAAAGCCCGTTGTGAAGATGGAAATGGCTTTCTTAAAGAAGAAACGCCAGCTCCTGCCCCACAGGCAGTCAGGTCTCGAGCAGAGCCGAGCTGGTGTGCAGGACAGGGTGCCCAGTGCCTGGCATATGTGGTGAATACCATGACTTCTGTGCATGCACTGGTGTCAGCGTGGGCCCGGGGTGGGGTGCAGGGGATGCAGAAACACAGCAGATTAAAGAGAGCTGTTGCACATGTATTGTGGGCATGGGGTGAGATGGAGGGCACGCATGTCTAGGTACGTGGCAGGGATGCACACTTCTGGGGGTACACATGAGTGCAGGGCTGGGGGGCCCTTCTCCAGGCAGGGAGAGCTGCCCACACCTCAGCCTCTTCCTGCAGGTCCCCACCTGTGTGGTTCCATAATGCTGTGACCTGCCCGCCCTCCCTCCCTCATCCAGCGGGAACCCTGTCTCCTCTCCGAGCCTCAGCTTCCCATCTACACAATGGCTGGCTGGAGGGAGGGGGTGGGACCAGCTCACTGCCAGGGGCCCTTTGCTCCTCAGCTCCTCTCTGAATAGGGAGGGAAACTGAGGCCCAGAGACAGAAGGGCCTGGTCCAAGGGCACAGAACCCACTCTGTGCCTCTCTGCACCTGTGTCCTCTGCAGTGAAGTGAGGGTCCCCTGGCCCCCCAGTGAGGGGACATCATCCCAGACACTGACGATGATGATGGAAGAGGCCGCCCCCCAGAGCTGGCCTCGGCCGCACAGCCCAGACCCCGGCAGACAATGGCTGCCAGCGCCCGCCCGCCTCCCATCAGCTCAGCGGCTGGAGGGAGACAGCGCCACGGAAATAACAGAGGGACCTTTCGCCTACTGTGAAAACTGCACGGGCGCCGGAGCCGGGCGGGAATAACATGTTATTTTCCAGTCTTGTCAGGCGCCATGGGAACACGGGCTTCAGTCCCGCAGCCCCTCTCCGCGGAGCCAGGAGCTGAGGGGCGGGGGCTGCTCCTGTCCGGTCTCCTGGGGCCCCGGGCGGCAGCCCGTCGGCCGCCCCCTCACCCTCCATCCAATCCCTTTAGTGAGCGCCTACTCTACACTGCTTGTCACCTGGGAGAGCCACTGGGGCCAGTGGGATGTTTGACCCTGTGTGAGGCTCAGAGAGGTGGAGGCACCTGCCCAAGGTCACACAGCCAGCAGGCAATACAATCCTAACAGTTCAGTTTCTCAGTAGCTCCACACATCGGGAGCTCACTGGATCACAGCAGCCTTTGAGGTGGGCTCTATTAATGCCCATCTTGTGGATGGACGAGGCGCAGTACCACCTGCCCGAGGGCCCCGGCCAGCACGGCCCCCGGAGCGGGGCAGCTATAACAACAAGCAGACTCGTCTGTGAGGCACGAGGTCTGGCGTTGCATATCCTGGACTCTCTTCCCCACGGCGTCACATTTCCCCAGAACAATGGTGGCTGCTGCCTCCTTCGACAGCACCCTGGGCCGGTGTCTGCCCACCATGGGGACACCCATCTGTTCCAGAGCCAGAGACCCTCCCAGAAGCCAAACAGGTTGCCTTGGTTCAAACTCTGCCCCAGACCAGGCTAAGGCCCATCAGATCCTTCCACTCCCTCACGCCAGGACCCTCAGCACCAGGCTAGCCCCTGGCAGCACCCCAAAGGTCCGGGGTAGGTGTCACACACACACACCATGTGCACCCATGTGCGGATACACGTGTGGGTGCGGTGCCCACTGGGGCTGGGAGGGCTGGGAGGGGGGTGGCCCATCTGCTCCCAGGCCAGCCATGCAGATGGCGCCATTTACCAAACTCCTATTCCCCGCGCCCCTGCCCGAGTCTGAGGCTCAGATTTCCAGTCTTTTTTTCCAAAACTAGTGGGAAGGAGGAGGCCCTGGGAGAGCTACCCCAGCTCCTGTGCAGCTCTGGTGGGGAGGGGTCAGGGTCTGTACCAGGTGCCACCGGGCTGGGCCCTGGGCGGGACGCTGCCTCTTGCCTCCAGGCCTTTGCACAGTCTGTTCCTGCAGCCTGGGCGCCCTGCCCCCTCGGCGTCGGTGGCTAACACCTGCTCCATCGGATGTCTCAGTGCCACCGTCCCTCTCTCCCTGCTAGGTCAGGGTTCCAAGTCCCCAAATGCCCCCATGTGAGGAGGGAGGTCCATGCTGGACAAGTACTCAGTGCACAGAGCGAATGAACAGATGCAGAAGGTGACACCCTGTGACGGGAGCAAGGACCCCGGGGTCCCTAGGCCCCTGCATCTGAGAGGCCAGCAGCTGACACAGCCACAGGCTGGAACCTCAGGACCGTCCTCGCTGGATCTCCTCTGCTTCTGGGCACACCCCAGCTCTTTCTCTGCAGGGCGAACCCTTCCAGAATGTTCTGCCAAGATGTCCTACTGGGGTCTTCCTCTGGGGTTGCCAGCCTCCTGCAGGCCCAGCCCCCCGGCCCTGGTTCTGTCTTCAGGGGCCCCAGGGGCCCCTCCTGATATGTGATACCCACCCCCAGCCAGCCAGCCCCCAGCCCCTGCAGGTGCCTGGGCTCGCCTGCCCACAAACTTGATAGTTTTCTGGACGACGCTGGCCGTGGAGGCCCCCAGAGATGTTCCCAGTCTGGCTGCTCCTCGTTTGGACACTGAGTGTTACCTGCAGGGACATCCCCGGTCCCAAGGGGCCACACAACCGCCACAGAGGGTGCTGCCCTCAGAGCCACAGCCCTTGGGGACCAGAGGCCCCTGGGCAGCCGTCTCCTTCTCCAGCTGCTTCCTCCAGGGTCTCGGCCCCAGAAGGTCTCAAATACAAGCCTCTGGTGCCCTCTGGTGGCCAAATGGAGCAGCGCACACAGCTGCTGGTGGCTATTGCATGTGGGTTACCCTGGACCCCAAGAGCCGCTCAAGCCAAGGCCAGACCCATCACACACTCACCCACTCACTCTACCAGCCCTGAATGCCACCCATCCTCAGTCCTGCTGGCACGGAAGGAGGAGCCTTCTCCCGCAGGAGCCCTTGCGGAACCCTGGTCCCCTGCTCCCGCCTTGAATACCCCCTGGGACGGGGATCTCACTGCCCAGCTCATTCAGCATGGACAGAGGAGCTTTTTATTCCGCGCTGACAGCTGTTCTTACTGACCTTCCTCTGCCTGCAGGAGCCCCTATGTCAGGTCTGACCATCGTACAATCAGGGCACGTCCCTGTCATTGAACGCTCACTACGTGCCAGGCCTCTATTGGAATTTCCCTTCTCACGACTTCCCGCCGACCCATGAGCTGGTCCCATTTTATCTGCATGGGGGTGAAGTCACACAGCGTGAAAACGGGGGAGCCAGGATCTGAACCCAGCTGTACGGGCCCTGAACCTCTGCTAACTCGGCGTTTCTGGCCCTTTCTACCACATAGATGGCGACGCATGCTCTGTGACCTCGGCCAGCGGCAACGTCCCCAACGCTCAGCCTCAAGTTGGCCAAATGCGGCAACATCCCTCCCACCGCGCGTGGAAACGCACGTACTGGTAATATTCCTCCTATTCGGTCCGTCCGCTGTACCCCTGGCAGTTATGGGGGGAACCCACGATGACCAAGGGCCAGCTGCCCATCACCCGGCGCCCACGTCTCCCTCCGCAGCCCTGGCCGCCCCCTCTGCCCGGCCTCCCCCTGGTCTCACCTTGCCCGTAGCGCCGTGGGACACATACTTGGCCCCCTCTCGCTGGGCGATCTCCACTTGTTTGCGGGCGATGCAGGGCCTGGCCAGGGAGGTGCCCAGGAGGTAGCGGTCCTCGTACAGCGCACTAGACTGGACGGCGGGCCAGATGAACTCCTCCACAAACTCCTTGCTGACGTCCTCGATGAACACCTACGGGGGAGCCCAGGGGAGGGAGTCTCAGCAGGGTGGGGGGGGGTCTTCGTCAGGAGGCAGAGCCCCAGGCGATGTACAGGGTCTGCGTCTAAGGCAGACACTGCTAACGGACCCTGGCAAGCTGCACCTCCGCTTTTCATTCTGCATCTGGAGGAGACATCGCTAATCAACCCCAGCCTACTCTACCCTTACTCTCTGTCCTGTACTCGGGGCAGACATTGTTAATCAATCCGGATACACCATCCCACTGACACTAGCTGTGGTCCTTCAATCCCTCCTAACACAGCATTCTGGGCCTGAAATGAAACTCAGCTGCCACCTAAGATCTAGAGCAGTAGAGAGATGTCAGCCACAAAAGCCAGTGGTGACTTTGTCCCCAGGGTCAGCTGGCAATGCCCGAAGATCATTTTGGTTTGTGTTGGGCAGGGGTTCTGGCATCTAGTGGGCAGAGGACAGAGATGCTGGCTCTCAAAATGTACACCCCGGGGGTCCCCAAGCCCCTTTCCGGGAGACTCTGAGCTAAAACATTTGATATAATGATACAATCATTACATGCAAAAGCCACGGTGGGCAGCGGGCCTCCCCCCGACCACCAATGGGCTGTTGTGTTCCACACGCCTTGCTTCCGGTGCCAACTGCACTTAAGAATGGTCTGGAAGCGGTTACGATGGTTACTTTTGCTACATCTCAACCCTGGAGCAGGGACTGTGAGATACACACACGAAGCACATGGGCCGCCTTCCAGGTGAGCTACATGTGCCCTGCAGAGGGACCTGCTTCCAATTGGGTGCCAGGGGAACCCCCCCCCCCCCACCGGGAGCGGCTCACACTTGCATTGTGAACCCTGGTGAGCAGGGACCAGGCTGGCCCGTTCACCGTATGGGCCCCGCACCCAGCACAGGGCCTGCGCACCACACAGCTAGATGCTCAATCAACGTGCTGAGCTCAGCTGGCGTTTCCTGCTGCTGCCGAATGGATGGGAGGAGGGCTGTGTGGGTGCAGATGAATGAGGGATGGACAGGTGGATGGGCAGATGAAAGGGCCGATGAGTGAGGGGATGGGCGGGTGGACAGAGAGATGGACAGGTGGATGAGTGAGTGGAGGAGGAAGATGGATGGATGGGGAGGTGGTTGGTGGAGGAGTGGCTGGGTGTGTACTCACACACCTGGAAGGGATTTATTTCCCTCTTGGAAGCAAGAGGACCCATCAGAAGGGAGTCGGGGACAAGGAGCTTTGAAACAGGAAGGCCCACTGCCCCACCATGTCCACACCCCAC
The DNA here is from genome assembly GCF_963259705.1 of Myotis daubentonii. Classification (NCBI taxonomy): domain Eukaryota; kingdom Metazoa; phylum Chordata; class Mammalia; order Chiroptera; family Vespertilionidae; genus Myotis; species Myotis daubentonii. The sequence goes on along the minus strand of NC_081850.1, from coordinate 78,279,580 downwards.
TTCCTGTCCCAGACCCGCCTCCACTTGGTACCTTTTTGGCTCCGAGCTTCAGCGCCTTCTTCCTGGCCTCCTCAAAGTCTTCCTTCTGGCCGATGTTGGCCTGCGGGGCGGGAGCAGAGGCCATCAGCCCAGGGAATGTCGGCCCGGGGGGCCCCGGGCAAGAGCCGTCCACATAACAGCCCTCAGATGGAGGGGTTTCCATGGGAGGGTGAGGCCCCAGGGAGGAGAGAGGGCACCCGAATATTTCCAGGAGCTACCACTGGGGGGGAGAGGACTGGCCAGGCCTGGCCGCTGGGCTGCAACGTTTGCTAACACTGCCTTGAAGGTCAAAGGCTTCCCTTGAACCATCTATCTATCTCTTCCCGCAATCCCCACCCCCTCCCCGCCCCCCCAGGACAAAGCCAGGTGCAGCCACTTGACCATCCATTGAAGCCGGCAGGTGGCAGAGAGGCCTGTGTCCGGGCTCCCAGCGGCCCTGCGCCCCGGCCTGGCCTCCAGTTGCTCGGGCCCCGCCCAGACAGACGTGGCCCTGCATTCTGCTCAGGTGAGCCCCACAGGACAGCTGCCTGCTCTGTGCTCTGGGGGACATCTCGAGGCCTGGGGACACCCAGGACGCTCCGTTTACAGGGAAGAAAGGGAGGCGGTGCAGGGAGAGCGTTTCCCATGGTTCAGGACAGACGCAGAGGGGGAGCCGGCTGGGAGTGACAGTGAGCGGCGGGCAGCTGGGTGCGGGGCAGGCAGGAAGACACACTGGGCGCCTCCTCACCAGGTAGGCGATGACGTCATAGCCTTGTTCCTTCAGCCACACGAGGATGCAGGAGGTGTCCAGGCCACCACTGTAGGCCAGAACCACGGAGCCTTTGCCGGACATGGTCTGCAGGGAGTTGAGGACGAATGTGAGGGATGGATCCGGCCCGGCCCGCCCCACCTGCCAGCCCCAGCCAACAGCTCCCTCCTGGCCCCCCCCCCACCCCCCCAGCCTCATTCCCCGACAAGCTGTCACAGGATGTTCACCATCACCAGGGCCAGCTGAGGACGCCTCCCTCCTGAAGCCACACCCCTCCACACTCCCCATCCCCACCAGGATGCAGCGCCTGCACACTGGACACTCCCCATGTGCCTGGAGGCCCAGAGAGGTGAAGGGCGGCCCCATGGCCCCGCCCTGTGCAGCGGAGCCTGGACACAGCCGGACGCGGCGGCCAGACACGTCCTCCATGCAGTTCCTCACGTCTCACAGGTCCCCCCCCGCCCCCCCCCCCCCCCCCCGCACGCCAGCCCCGGGGCCCACGTCCCTACTGCCCTTCGGACTTGGAAGAAAAGGCCCCGCGGGACAGTGAGGTTGGGGGTGGAGCTGATTGATACCCACAACTCTCCCCTCCACTGGCCATTCAACCACCTGCAGGCCCTGCCCCTGGGGCCAGCAGAGGTGCCCATGGCAACCTCAGCCACACAACAGACCATTAAGGATGGAGGGGAGCCGGGCGGAGGGAGGCAGGAGGTACCTGGGTGAAGGTGTGGGTTCCTGGCTTCTGGAATCAGTCGTCACTGCTTGGCGAACCACTCTGCGGAACCAAAAGCGGCTCAGTGTCCAGGCGCAGCAGCCTCAGTGGGGGTGCAGGTCGGGGAGCGGGGTGCCAGAGGCCCTGAACTAGCCTTCCCAGCCACTAGAATCCCCTTTTAGCAGCCTGGCTGAGCACGCAGATTTGGGGAGGCGTGTGCTTGGGATGGGGCACACAAGGGCAGTTAGAACACAGCGTGACCTGTGCTGTGAAGGGCCACGCCCGAGGCGTGGTGGGGCCACTGAGGCAGCGGGTGGCCTGCCTGTCTCCACAGAGCAGCCCCTCCCCCACCCTGGTGCCCACCCTGTTGCATATTCATACAATAAACTGCATATATTGAGGGCATCCAACAAATCCGTCCCAGCACCCCTGAAACCATCACCACAATCGAGATAATGACCATGTTGCCCGGCCAGTGAGGCCCAGTGGTTGAACTTCGACCTATGAACCAGGAGGTCACGGTTTGATTCCCAGTCAGGGCACCTGCCTGGGCTGCAGGCTCGATCCCCAGTGTGGGGCATGCAGGAGGCAGCCAATCAGTGATCCCCTCTCATCATTAATGTTTCTATCTCCCCCTCTCCTTTCCTCTCTCTGAAATCAATAAAAACATATTTTAAAAAAGATAACGAACATGTCTATTACAAACTGAGTAGTCCACGTGTGTTACATCGTGTTAGAGACAGGGAAACTGAGGCTCAGGTTAAAGAACCTGCTCGAAGTCCTGCTTAGCTGGGAAGTGGCAGAGCCAGGATGGAAACCCAGACCACCCTCTGTCTGCCCTGCTCCGCCTCAGGGGTCCCACCACGCCTTGGCTGGGGCCCATCACAGCACAGGTCATGATGTATTCCAACTGCCCTCGTCCCCCACTGCGAGCTCCGTGGGGACAGGGACCATCTGCCAGGGCCCGGCATGTGGCAGGCACTCAGGACAATGCTGCCTATTCTGCCGTTTGGCGATCAATTCCTCACCTCCAAAGAGGGAGTTAAAATGCCCTCCGCGTCTGGAACCCTGGGCGTGAGCCCTCCTGCCTGCCAGGCTGCGCCTCAGCCTCGGGTCTGCACGGTGCGCAAGACGCAGGCATCTCAGAGCGAACGTGTGCGTGCATGTGTGTGACCAGAGGTTACGAGCTGGGCGGCGGCCTGGGAAAATGATGCAATCGGACACTGGCCTTGCTCCTGCCCTCCCAGCATCCCGGAAGCTCCTCCCAGCCAGCCAGGCCCCAGCGGCAGCAGCTGAAGGAAGCGGAGGCCTGTGCTTGGGGGGAAGGTAGACAGGGAGGCGAAGGGAGGTCGGCCCCGGTCCGGTGAGCCCGGAAGCACACTGAACGGGTCCTCCTGACCTGGGTTCTAGTTACTTAAGCTGCTCATCTGCAAAACAGTGGCGAGCAGCCCGTCTCCCCCAGGCCTGCAAGGATTCAGGGAGATGCGGGGGAAGCAGCCCAGAGCTGGGCATGGAGCCTGTGCCCGCTGAACTCTCCTCCCACTGTCTTGGCCGAGCCTGGGCAAGCCCCTCACGCTCCAGGCCTCCATCTCACCGTCCACACAACCTGAAAACCCTCTGGCTGGGACACTGGGCTGCCTGCCCGGGGAAGGTGTCTATCAGATCCTGGCTGGACTCGGCCTCCCCCAACCCCAGCCTGGCCCCACCCCACCCTACATGAACTGCCCACAGCAGGCTTTCTCAGCTCCCGATGCCAGCCCCGTCGTCCTTTGCCAGAGGGAAGAAGGTGGCAGCACGACAAGATGCCTGGCCTACGTTGGAAAGGCAGGGGGCCTTCTCCGTGGCCCCAGCCAGAGCCATCCCACCGGCCTCCAGGGGAAGCACGGGACCAGCTGGGCACTCGCTCGATACTAAGGAAACCCACACACTCTAGAAGGTCAGAGCCGGGACAATGACAAGAGCAGTGACCATGCCGGTGCCACGGGCGTGAATTCACGTGCGTGATTTCAAGGTGGAGACTCTTATAGGTGAAGTGACTTGCCCACGGCCGTGCGGGGCTAGAAGCCAGGCTGGCTGCAGACTGCCTGCTCCTTGCTGCCTGTGGCCTATACACTCGGCCTCTAGGAGACCACAGCGCTCTCCCCCCCTTTACACGGATGCACCACCACCAGTCTGCATTCTCTGTGTTGCATGTCAGCCTGGCGAATGTTCTGGAACCCCTCTCCGACATTCTAGCTCCGCGGAGCTGGGGTCATTGGCTTAGAGCCCTCGCTCCACCTAGGCCCCAGGAATTCTCCTGGACCTTGGGATTTCCTCACCCTCGGATTGCAGCTCCTACTCCCCCTTTGCTGCCCTCATCAATGTGTGATAGAGCCAGCCTGCAATTCCACACTCTGACCACAAGGTAGCGCTGGCAGGGTTCAGCCTGAACAGTTGCTGGACAGACCCCACTCATTGCACCTGCATGTTGTTGGCGAGACAAACTGGGGGAGGGGGGGGGTGTTCTTCGCAAATGACAGGCGAGGAAGCTGAGGGCAGGAGGGAGCCCTCACCTGTGATTCCTGGGGCCTGAGAACCAACCAGGAACACTGGGCTCTATTGGGGCCACCAGCACCCCAGAAAGGTTCCTCCACCCAGCCTTGGGGGTCATTTGGGAGTGTGCCTTGGCTTAGGGAGGCAGAGTCCCCGGGCTCAATGAAAAGGCCCTGGGGTAGGTGGAAGGGGGGGGTGCATAAATCTCATCACTCGAACCCTCTCCTCCAGGCATTTGGCTGTGGGGAGAGTGCATTTACTCATGTGTTTATTCTGCTAATAGCATTGAACTGCCTGGCCTACCCAAGAATGGGGCGGATGCCCGCCCACAGGAGGGAGGGTGCCAAGGCTGGAGATCCCCTTTTCCCAGCGTTTTACAGCAGAAACCAGAGCCTCAGGCCCCAGGCTCTTTCCACACGGGTGCCCACAGGCAGGACACTCGCTTCTGGGGCTGTGTGCACCACGGCAGGCTTCCGGCTGTCCTGGCAGCCTCCCGGGCCCAGGGAAAACTGCTTGCATAGCAGGTTCGTCTGGGCCTGCCCCCTCCTCACCCCCACCCCCACCCCCCAAAAGTCAGGCTCCTGGGGCCCTGGGCCAGGAAAAGAAACAGTTACTATCAGAGCCAACTGAGCCCAGAGCAGGCAGGCAGCGGAGGGGGGCACATGGGAGCACTTGGGGGAGCCCGGTGCTGGGCGGGAGCCTTCCTCCTCCACTCTCCCTGGTGCCGCCCAGCCTGGGGGCTCAGCGGGCAGGACGCACCGATCCTTGGCTAGCACTGAGCACAGCCAGAGTGACTTCCCTGGCACAGCCCCACCCAGGGCCCCTGCCCAGGCCGAGAGGGGGCCAAGGGGGAGGGGGTTAAGGGAGACTCCTCCAGGTCCTGCGTCCCAGTTCCCATCCCCTTTGTGCAGTTTCTGCCTCTGCCACCAGCACCTAAGGTAGGAGGGCAGGGACCCTGGGTCCTGTCCTGCCCCCAGCATGGCACTGCCCTTGGCACCGCCCCAGGCAAGTCTGCAGAGACCTCCTCCTGAGCCCCGAGCCCTGGCAGCTCTGACAGGGGAGGAAACGGAGGTCGGGAAGTGGAGAGGCGGACCCAAGGCCTCACCCAGATGTGTCTGCCCTCAGGGCTCAGGTCCACTGGCCCCCGGGTGCCTGCCCTCAGGGCTCAGGTCCTCTGGCCCCCGGAGCCGGCCCTCTGCCTCCAGCCCTGAGCTGAGGAAAGCGCACAAAACCCCCAGCGGATTCGATCCTTCCCAGGACAGAGGGCAGGTTTGTTTCTGCCCAGATGTGCAGCCCGCGGGCCAGGCTCGGGAGGAGAGCCTCAGGTCCAGAGAGGAACCCTGGGGGGGGAGGGTCAGGGGTCACGGGGCCTCCTCAGGAAGAGCCCAGTGTGATGGGAAAGGAGTTTCCTCCTTTTCACAATGACCCTCCCTCCCTGCAGGGCGCAGCCGCCCGAGGGGCCAAAGGCAACAGCCACCCGGATGGCGGGCATTTCCTGCGGAGCGGCCCCTCCCCCAGCCCAGGGCCCAGCGCCCAGCGCCCAGTGCCCAGCGCCAGCAGGACCCGCCCACCTGGGCAGGGAGCTCACATCCCTTGCAGGAGGCACAAGGCAGGGAAGGCGCCCAGCACCCCGGGCAGCGGCCGGGCAGTCCAGGTAGTAAACTGAGGCTGGGCTGGTGCGCCCAGGCTGGGGTAGCGGGGCGAGGGCGAGGGGGGTAGAACTCCGGTTTCCCCCGAGAAGAGAGGCCGAGACCGAGCCGGGAGTGAGCCGAGACGGGGCGAGATCGGGACCTCGCACCCTCTCCGCTCGCAGAGGCTGGTCAGGGAAGGGGCACTCGGGAAGGACCTCGGCCCGCGAAGGGGACACTCCACCGACCTGACCCCGCAGACCGGGCCTCGCCCCCCGTCCCCATCCCCGCGGCCCCGGGAGCCAGGAGTCCGGGCGTCGGCGCCTTCCCTCCCGTCCGAGTCCGGTCCGAGCCGGGGGGAGAGGCGATCTTACCGGGTCCGGCGGTGGCGGCGGAGCAGGGCCGCTTGCAGCGCGGATCCCGGGTTATAAGCGGGGCCGGGGCGGGCGGGAGACCCGGACACGTGGGGACTCGCGCGCGGTCAGGCCCCGCCCCCGGCCCGCCCCCTCCGAGGAGCGGCTCCCGGTTCAACGCCGCCACCTGCGTGGGCCGAGCCCGCCTCGCCCTCCCCCTGGGCCCTCCCCTGTCCCTCCTCCCCCTGGGAGCAGTTCCCACCCGCGCCCCTCCTCCCTCCCTTGCCGCACCCCCCCCCCACCCGAGGGCTCAGGGGCCTCGCCTCCCACCCTGGCACCCAGGTGGGTGGCTCCTGGGGCCCTGCAGGGGCTGGAGGGGGCGGGGGGGGGCAGGGGAGCGCAGCTGAGCCTTGCCAGGCTGCCCGGGGGCGTGGGGAGCGCACTAGCGCTTCCAGGTGGGAGTGGGGTTCAAAGTGGGGACCAAAGCGCGGTGAGTCTCATGCCCACTGTGTCCTGTGACCCCCACCTTGTACCCGGGAGGCGGAGGTGGCACTATGAAGTCTGGGTCCCATCCCAGTCCAGGATGGGGTCCTGGCTGCCTCCTTGGAGCCTGGACCTGCCCACAATGCCCAGGGCACCGGTACCTGGCGACTGGGAGCCTGGCTGACTGCTCACCGCTGGGCAACAGGAGGTTTCAGTTCCCTTTCTGAGCTGTGACCCCAGTCTGACCTCTAGAGGCTCCGTGCCTCCCGACTCCCAGCCCATGTGCAGGCCTCAAAGCAGAACCACTACACCACAGCCCGGCACAGCCACAGCCCGGCACAGCCACAGCCCGGCACAACCACAGCCCGGCACAGCCACAGCCCGGCACAGCCACAGCCCGGCACAACCACAGCCCGGAACAGCCACAGCCCGGCACAGCCACAGCCCAACACAGCCACAGACCGGCACAACCACAGCCCGGCACAGCCACAGCCCGGCACAGCCACAGCCCAACACAACCACAGCCCGGCACAGCCACAGCCCGGAACAGCCACAGCCCAGCACAACTGCAGGTCTGGGCCAACCCAAGGCAGCACCATAGGACAACCCCCCACCAGCTTCCTAAGTCTTCCCAGCCCTGAACCCCACCCCACCCCAGCCCCCCTTGGAGGTGGGAGCCCGAAGGCCATGCAGTCAGCCATCTTGGGAAATCACGTGCAGGGACAGGTGATGTTAAGGAGGCAGCCCAGGCCCAGGCCCTTTCCTGCAACAAGCAGCAGCCGGAGGCAGGGACCCTCAGCGGAGCGGGGCCAAGGCTGCTGGTTCCGTCCCTCTGTCCCTCTGCCGGCCAGTCCCCACCCCTCCGCCTGGCACTCTGTCCAGTCACTCAAGCCCGCGGGCCAGTTTAGTGGCTGCAAGTCCTTCGAGGAGGGAAAAGGCATCAAACCAATTTCCAAACAAAGCCGCAGCTTCAAGTCTCTGCAAGCCCCCCAGATGCGGCGACCCCTCCCCTGTGAGCCCTGGGGGGCTGCGTGCCACCGGCGACTTGAGGCACCTGCCTGCCGGGAGGCGGATGGCAGCTGGCCCCATAGGCCACTCGCCTGCCACCTCTGGGCCCCCACACGCGCAGGAAGCCGGAGAGGAGCATCCGCAGCCAACCCCGGCCCAGTGTGGGGGCTGGTTCCTCCCCCGCAGCCTCGGCCTCCTCTGCCCAGAGCTGCCCACGTCTTCACCCCTGAATTAGTGCTCCATCCTCAGGTCTTACTCTCGGGTGTCACTGTCCAGCAGCAGCGGAGAGGAAAGCGGAGGCCATCAGGCCCCATGCTCCCCATGCTCCCCACGCTCCCGAGTCAGGGCAGGCGAGGGGGGCGCCCGGCCAGGCAAGGGCGGCTGGTGGGGGACACGGGCATGGAAGAGGGGTAGGCTCAGCATTCCCTCTGGATCTGGCCACAGCCACACCCTCCCGGTTAGCACCACGCGCCTTTATTCTCCGGACTGGCATTTGCTCTCGCGACTACCCCTCATGAAGTTGCTACTATCGCCCCCATTTTGCACACCAGAACCGGCAGCACAGAGAGGGTGTGTTTTTCCCCAAGGCCACACAGCATGCAAGTGGCAGGACAGGCCTTGACCCGGTGTCGGCAGCGCTGGCCCAAACGCTCTGCTCTAGTTTAGGCTTGAGCTGAACCGGAGGAGCCAGGCCTCAGGCCCAGGGCCACGGCTGTGGGCACATGTACTCCTTGCATTGCTGCAAAATGGCTGCAGCCCAGGGCACTGCCCTTTCCTGTGGTACAAACGCTGGTGACACAAGGAGCGGTGAGATCACAGCTCTCCCGGGAGGAAAACAGGGCCCCGACTGCCAGCAGGGGCCCTGCCCACTGGACACGGGGTCAAGGTGAGAGGAGACTGGCCGGCTCCTGCATGAGCCGCTTTTCACCGCCCCCCTCCATGTGCCAGGTGAACATCCATACGCTGCCCCAGCCCCACCCCGCAGAGCCGCTCCTGGTCCAGGGCTGGGGCATGACCAGAGGGGATCCCCGGCCTGGGGCTCAGCCACCATGGCCTTGCCTTTCACTCACACCCGGTCAGGGCTCCTCAAGGAGCCTGCCCACCACCCAGGGCACCTTGGGTGGCACCCCTAAAAGCACAGCAGCACTAGGCCTGACCAGGTGGAGAAACTGAGGCAGTGGAGTCTGAGGTGTTTATACTTTCTAAATATATCCAGCGTCTGCCCCTTCCCTCTCCCCCTCCCCGCTGGTCTGCCAGCTCCTGGCTCAGACCTTCTCCACAGCCTCCTGCTCCTCATCCTCCCTCCAGTCCTTTCTCCACCCAACAGCAGAGAGTCCATGAAAATTAATCGACCATATAAGTGTGGTTCTATTTCCAATTCCCCATTGATCTATTTCTCCTTACGCCAATACCACACCGTCCTGATGGCTACAGCTTCCAACCAAGTCTTCTTTTTTGTTTGTTTTGTTAATCCTCGCCTGAGGATATTTTTCCATGGGTTTTGAGAGAGAGAGAAAGAGAGAAACTTCAACATGAGAGAAACACATCAATTGGTTGCCTCCTGCATGAGCCCCGACCAGGACCTGGGCCGGGGAGGAGCCTGCAACCAAGGTACATGTCCTTGACCAGAATCGAACCTGGGGCCCTTTGGTCCACAGGCTGAAGCGCTATCCACTATGCCAAACTGGCCAGGGCTGCACTAAGCCTTGACATCAGTGTATATCTTCCAACTCCATCTTGCTTCAAACTGTTCTGGCTATTCTAGGTCCTTTGTATTAAATAGTAGAAACAGCTTGTGGGTTTATATAAAAAGCCTGCTGGGGTTTTCATTGGGGATGTCAGTCAATCTACTGGGCACCTTAACAATAATGAGTCTTTCGATCTGTGATCACGGAATATATCTCCATTTTTGTGTATCTCTAAAATTGTCCCGGAACTAAAAACACACACACCTTAAAACTGTTTATTCAAAAGTATTCATGGACAATAGAGACCATTATAAACTTTTGAACAATAATAGATACAGAGGCAGAGCTGCCTCAAACAGATTGTCAAACTGCAGCAGGAAGGCCGGGGAGGGTTTGGAGGCAGGAGGTAGGGGGGTAAGAGATCAACTAAAGGACTTGTATGCATGCATATAAGCATAACCAATGGACATAAGACACTGGGTGATAGGGGAGGCTAGGGGACTGTCTAGGGCGGGGGGATAAAATGGATACATATGTAATACCCTTTGTAATACCTTAAGCAATAAAAAAAAAAAAAAGTATTAATTGCTATTGACACAAGCAACGGAAAAGAAGTGCAAACCGTTGGGCCCGTCTTTCGGACGCTCCATCTTGAATGATCTTCAGTTGAGGTGAATTTCATTTTTGTTGTAAATCAGCGGTGTAGCTCTGAGATGGCGCTGACATATATTCCCCGAGTGCCATACAACAGCTCCTTTATTTCAAGTGACATCCCAGGTAGAATCATTTGCAGCGGTTCTCAACCTGTGGGTCGCGACCCCTTTGGCGGTCGAACGACCCTTTCACAGGGGCCGCCTAAGACCATCCTGCATATCAGATATTTACATGACGATTCATCACAGTAGCAGCATGACAGTTATGAAGTAGCCACGAAAGTAATTTTATGGTTGGGTCACCACATGAGGAGCTGTATTTAAAGGGCCAGAAGGTTGAGAACCACTGGTTTAAGGCCTCAGAGCCAGCAGAGCTGGAGTTTCATCAGGTCCCCGCAGGTGGCCTTGTCAGAAATGCTCAAACCTGTAGAGAATTTTTATGAGTTTACTTGAGCCAAACCGACGACAGTGACCTGGCAGCAAACTCCCGATGGGTTGAGAAAATGCCCCGGAGAGCGGCAGCTTGCACCTGTTTTCCACGTTAGAATCAAAGGAGGGTTGACGGGGTATCTGATGGTGGCCAGGACTCACTGTTCATTTCCTGAGGCATGAGCGTGGTATTGCCGATATATGTTGTAAAAGGTTTTTTAGGTTCAGAGATGTATTCTCAAATATCGATGATTAAAAGGATCTTTAGAAAGACTTGGTTGGTCCCCCGTCACCCTTAGGGTCAAACCTAGTGCCCTTGCCCCGTGGTTGGCAAACTGCGGCTCGCAAGCCACATGTGGCTCTTTGGCCCCTTGAGTGTGGCTCTTCCACAAAATACCACGTGCAGGCGTGCACGTACAGTGAGATTGAAACTTCGTGGCCCATGTGCAGAAGTCGGTGTTTTGTGGAAGAGCCACACTCAAGGGGCCAAAGAGCCGCATGTGGCTCGCGAGCCGCGGTTTGCTGAGCCGCAGTTTGCCGACCACTGCCCTTGCCCACCATGGCCCAGCTGCGCTGCCTGCCTGGTTTCTTCCACATGTTGAGCGCTTTCTTGCCTTATGTCCTTGCACATACTGTGCCTTGCGGATGCCCTCTGACCCTGTCCCCTCCTCCATCAGATTGGTCCCTTGTCATCGCTCCTCTCCTATGCTGGCCGGGTGGGGGGGCGGGGGTGCGGATGCCTGTAGTTTCCATCAATAACATGGAGGAACATGCTGGCTCTCTTTCCTTCTCTCTCTGCCACTGCTTGGCGCTGACGTGTGTGGCTACTTGTCCACCTGCTGAAGGGCACACGGTGGACGTGACCTCACCGAATTCCCCAGCAGCCAACAGACACAGATGCTGCCTGTGCAGCAGCCCATGGAGCAGGCCCCTCCGGCCCTGTCTCTCCGCGGCCACTCAAGGGCTCTGCACCCGCAGGTCGTGTCCTGCAGCCACCTCACGGTTGGCACCAGAAGCCGTGTTGTCTCTGCCCCGGCTGAACTGGCCTGAGACCCCACCCAGAAGGAACACGGAGTCCAGTCATTGGGTTCTTGGAAAAGCTGCATCATGGAGTTTAATAAGTGACTTGCAGGGCTGTTTTCCAGCCCTGATGGTTCGGAACAGCCTCGGAGGTCAGGTGGCCCCGGGGGCTGGGCCGCTGGCTGGGGCCCTGGCCCATGACCGCCAGCCCCTGGCGGAGTAGAAGCAGAGACACCCCTCGGAGCTGGCTCCTGTACTGGCTGACAGTCCCTGTGCAAGCGGGTGGGGCAGACGGGGAGGGGGAGCCTCAGACTGGGTATCACAGCCTGGATTCAAGGCCATGGCTGCCACTGGCTTCCTGCGTGACTTTGAGTAATCACTTCTTCCACCGGCCCCCGTGTCAGAGCCGCAGATGGGAGATTTAGGAGAAGGTGTGGAGGAGGGAGGTCAGACTGGCCAGCACTCCCCTGGCAGTCTTGAATTGCTGCGGTCCCTCCTCTTCATCCTGCCTTGGCCCTCCCTCGCCTCCATCCTCAGAGCATGGAGGCAGGGCAGCCTGGAGGCTGGAGCCCTGGCTGTGGAGGCAGGTGGGTCTGGGTTGAGTCCTCCTGCTCCCCTTCAGGCTGTGGGAGCTGGGACAAGTGGCTCACCTTCTCTGAGCCCCACTCTCTCATCTGTGAAATGGGCATCCTATTTTTTGTCTCTGGAACTATGGGGGCTCCTGTATTAAATAAGCTAAACTCAGATCCATGAGCCCTGGACATTTAACAAATGGTGGTGTTGCCATCACGAAGGGCCAGGGTGAGACTGGGGAGAGGAAGGCAGAGAGGGCAGGGGCGAAAGAGGAGTCAGTCCCTCTGCTCCGCAGGGCTCGCCTCTGCTGCAAGTCTCCTGGGCTGCATGTCCCAGGCTCCATAAAAAATTAACAGCCCAGCAGAGGGCAGGGTTCATAGGTCACAATATGAACCCTCGAGCCCCCAGGGTTGCACAAGGGGGCCTGTTCCGCCCAAGGCAGGGCCTCCCAGTGGGGCCCCGGACAGATGGGTGTGGAGGGCCTGGGACACCCTTCCCCCACTTCTCTCCAACTGCCCCAGTCTCCCCTCCGCCCAGCCTGAAATTCCACCAGCAGAGACTTCTGTGGTGTCAGCCACCTGCACGCTAAGAAAGGCTTTTGCATTTGTAAATGGTTGGGAAGTCAAAAGAAGATGATTCCGCCACCTGTGAAAATTATGTGAACTTCAAATGTAAGTGTCCATCAAGCAACTAACTCCATTGGTCCGCGTGCTGACTGCGGCTGCTCCGCTGACGCAATGGCGAGGGGGGTCGTTTCGACAGAGACTCTATGTTCTGCGAAGCCCAAACTGTTCACTGTCTGGCCCTTGACAGAAAATGCTTGCAGACTCCCGCTTGAAAAGAAACCAGCTTTGAAGGTGCACGTGCTCTGGGGAAGATTCCATCGGGCTGCTGGGCTGGAGTCAGGAGTTAGACTGGCCTAACCTTTAACCAGTCACCGATCAGGCAAGGCACCAGGGCCCGTCTCCTCGCTGAGCTCCTTTTCCCCATCTGGAAAATGGGCACAGCGATTTCCTCTCTGTTTACCCCATATTGCCGGGACAGTCCGATCGCCATGGACCCCTCAAGAAGAAACGACAGACGGCTGCCCTTGTCATCGACCCGATGAGAGCCTGGGGGTGCCAGGGGAGGTGGCAGTGCCACACGGAGCCCGTGGGGCAGGGAGAAAGGATCCTTCCTCTCCAAACCACGTGCAGAAAAGACAGCCTCTATCCAGGGGCAGCTGCCGCAGGGTGGTGGGTCGCTGATGCAGGGGTGCTGCCAGGTCAGGAAGGGGGGCGGGGACGGGGAGTGGGGGAAGCCACGCTGGGACTCAGACCCTGTCCCCGCGCACTGGGGACATGCCAGTACACACTAGGTGTGCTTATCCTGTCCCTCCCCAACTCCGCAAAGCCAAAGTCCCTGCAGCGGCCCGAAGGCCACAGGATCTGCGCCTTTCGGATGGCACCTCCCTCTCCCCCACCCCCTCACCTCCTATCCAGCCTCCTTACCTGCAGCCTCCCACCTCCTGGTCAGACCTCCCCCACCAAGCACCCACCCGCCCGAGAGCCTGCTGTGTGCGGGTCCCTCTGCCAGGAACACTCTTCCCAGATGTCCGCCGGCCTCCTGCCTCACTTTCTCCAGGCCTCGGCTGAAACACTGCCTTCTCACGAGGCCCACCCTGACTGGTCTGTTAAAAACGGCCCCCTAGCCCTGGCCGGTTTGGCTCAGCAGATAGAACATTGGCCTGTGGACTGAAGGGTCCCGGGTTCGATCCTGATCAAGGGCACATACCTCGGTTGCAGGCTCCTCCCAGGCCAGGGCCCTGGTTGGGGGCTTGCAGGAGGCAACCAATTGGTGTGTTTCTCTCACATCGATGTTCCTCTCTGTTTTTACCTCTCTCTTCCACTTTCTCTAAAAATCAGTGGAAAAATACCCTCAGGTAAAGAAAGATTAACAAAAACATGACAAAACAAAACCAAACAAAAAAACCCCTATTGCTTGCTATCCGGGCAATGCCTTTCCTTCTCATGTAATTCTCCCCCCCGCCCTATGGGGGGTTGGGTGGCTCCTGTCCTATTCATATTTTTGGACGAGGGCCACCCTACCCAGAGGGAGCCAGGCTGCTGGGCTCCTAGTCCAGTGCCCCTGGACAGAGGGTGGAGTTCTACAGCCCCTCCTTATCAAGCAAAGAACTGGATGAAGAAATCGAGCTGGTTAAAAACAAGCGTTTTTATGATTACACATACACACGCCGGGGCCTGGCGACAGTGCAGGTGTGGGCACGTGGCAGCCGCTGCCATCCCCAGGGTCTGCCCCTGCCCCTGCCCCTGCCCCGGGCTGGCCTGGACGCTGTGTCCTACCCAGCCCAGGCCCCTGGGGTTTGGGGCAAGCCTGGGGGCGGTCAGACCTGCAGGCTTCACCCCATTTCTGCCTGTGGGCTCTGCCGCCTATAGGCAGCCTCTGTCAGCGGCCTTCGGGCCTCCGCCCCCACGGGGAGTAGGGAGAGGAGGGGCAGCTCGGGTCCTGCTGTCCTGGGTCAAGGCTGCACGCGGGGTCGTGTTGACTGAAAGTCCGATGACGCATGGAGGCGGGAGAAGATGACGCCCCTTACGCAAGGGCCTGGGCGAGGGGGGTTATTCTAGCTCCTTCCCACCCCTCTCTCCGAGGCTCCGGCTGGCGCAACAGCCAGGGGGGCCACGAGCCGCTCAGTAGGGGTAGGGGGACACGGCGATGAGCAGGACGTAGAGGCTCTGGCGGCGCGGGGCCGCGGCGCGCACGGTGAGCCGGTAGAGGCCGGCGCGGGTGAGCGCGCGGCGGGTGTAGACAGCGCCCAGGCCCGCGCGCAGGAGGCGCAGCTCGAAGGGGCTCCGCGGGTCGGGCTCCAGCACGCTGAGCTCCGTGCGGTTGGCGGGGACGCCGGCCTCCGAGAAGGCGGTCAGGCGGGCCACGTCGTGGTGGGCGCGCACCCCCAGGGGCAGCGGCAGCAGCTTGTACTGCAGCGTGGAGGGGCCGGCGCTGCAGTCCTGCGAGCAGCGCCTGAAGCACGTCCTGGGGGGGTGGGGGGACAGACGCACAGACTCTGTTGCCATCCAGCACTGCCTGCCCACACCCCCTCTCCCCCCCACGCCGCAGTTCGCCCCTGCGGCCACCCCCTGCTCCCCAAATGCCTTCTCTACAAGTACCACTGTCAGCCCATTGTAGAGATCAGCAAATGAAGGCCCAGGGAAGCCAGAGACATGCCCTTTCACACTGGGGCAGGTCCGTGCCATGGCCTTGGTCAGCCCACCCCCCAGGGCAGCCCAGCAAGCGCAGCGGTGGTGGAAATGTGTTTGTGTATCTGTGTCTGTGTGTGTTCCTGTGTCCAGGGCTGTGTGTGTGTTCATGTGTCCCCATATGTGTATGTGGTCCCGCCTCCTGGCCCTCCGTCCTCGCCCAGCTCCGGCCTCTCCGTGTCCCCGGTGCTCCCTACTCCTCTGACGCATCCCTCTAGGAATCGACCGTGTCCGGGCCAGCTGGCACCCAGAGTGTCCGCAGGCAGGTGCATGGCACGAGGCACCCTGCCCAGTGGGCACAGAGGCGCTGCCCTGGAGTTCAGGCAGGGCTGACCCCACTGGTTGTAGGAGGGCCTGTGCCTGAGACGTGGCCTGGAGGAGGGGTCCAGCCCATAGGAGCCAGAGTGTAAGCTCCCAGCCCCCCACTCCCTAGCCAACTCAGCCCTTACCCGGGGCTGGGGCCCTGCCGGTAGGTGGCGGGACACGGCGTGTCCACACACTGGTAGCTGCCGCGGGTGTTGAAGCACATCTGGCCGGGCCCGCACTCGATGCCGTCCTCCTCGCACTCGTTGATGTCTGCGTGGGGAGGTGGGGAAGGAGAGAGCGGGGATGAGAGGATGGAGCAACGGGGAGGGCAGAAGGCAGGCCCCAGGGAAGGCACGGGGGGCTGAGTGGGAGAGAAATGCCTGTGTGTGTGTGTGTGGGGGGGAGGTGGGCAGCCTTCTCTCCTTGTCCCCGGCCAGCCTGACCCGAGACAGCCCAGCCCACAGGCCCCTGGCACCCCCATCTGCCCAGGACACGGTGGTGGGCACCCTGGGAACCTGAGCCTGGGAGAGAGGAGGCTGCCCTCAGACCCGGAGTGCCCACTGTCCACGGGCAGAGTGGCCGATCCTTGTCTGTGCCGGCGGGCGTCCCACCCTTCTCAGAGGACAGTCCCTGACCCCATGACAGAGAGGGAAGGACAGCGACAGGCGGGCAGGCAGGCCCCCCACAGCCTGGCAGGGGAGCAGCATGGCCGGCCCCGCCCGAGTGGCAGGGGACATGCGCTGACTTGGGGGCTGGAGGGCTTCCCTGACCCTGCGCGCAGCAGCCGCCTTGCTGCGAGCACTGGCTCTGAGCCCACCTGCCTGGTCTCACCCGGGCACTTAGGGGAGGCCTGTGCCAGCCCCACTCACCAGGAGGCTGCGGCTCAGAGAGGGGAAGTGAGTTGCCCAGGGACACACAGCCGAGCTGCGGCCGACCCCCAGGGCTTTGAGAGCCGGCCGATGCAATCTCAGCTCCGCACGGTGTGCGGGGCCCAGCCCGGCTGTGGGCTTGTCACCTGCCCCTCCCTCAGATCACCAGACGGTGGAGAAGGAGCTGGAGCGAGCGGGCGGCGTGAGGATGCCCCTGCCCACGAAGCCAGGCCCCTCGGCGTCTGGGCAGCAGCTCACCCTGGCAGTTCTTCCCACTGGGGAGGAGGCGGTAGCCCGAGGGGCAGAGGCACCGGTAGCTGCCCTCCGTGTTCCGGCAGGCGTGTTGGCACAGGCTCCGCACCCGGCACTCGTCCAGGTCTGGCCGGGGCATTGGTGGTGGTGGTGGTGGAGGCAGAGATACAGGCTGAGTCACAGACACCCCCGTGGCCACTCGCTTGCCCGCTGTGACTTAGGTGGCCCACGCCTTCTCCCTGCCCTGCCCCACCCGACTCTGGGTTCGGGGTTAGCAGGGTCCGGGGCTTGGCGGACTCGGGGAGGGGGAGCTCCGTCCTGTCCACCTCAAGGCCTCGGGGGGGCACCACCCCCAGCCGAGCCCACCATTCAGGCAGGAGCCCCTAAGCACGTCTGCCCCCGAGGCCACTGCCCTTAGCCTCTGCAGCCGGGCGCTGACTGGGTCCCACCGGTCTCTGTCCGCCTCCTCGTGTCAGCCTGGAACACACTCCCTGTCTGCAAACCTCCCTCCCTGCGGCGCCACCTCCGTGCGGCCAGAGGAGTGTTTCTCAAAGTGGGTTCCTGGGACACCAGGCAACGTGTCCTGAGCTTAAATGGTTTGGAAAATCCCCCACCCCCTTCTGGAAGCCCCTTGCACACTCGCATGGCCAGGGCTCTGAGAGCACCCCCCCTCCACCCTGCACACCTGCCCACGAGCCCTGGGTTTCTGAACACGGGGCGTGGTGCCCACATACCTAACCTGGGAGCCCGAGACAACAGAGTGGGGTGTGTCCCCGTGGGGTGGTTGGAGCGTGGTCTTACCCATGCAGACGCCGTTCTGCCGGATGAAGCCCGGGGGGCACCAGGCGTGGCCCACGCTGCTCGGGGTCCTGGGGCGTGGCCTCAGGGAGACCCAGGCGTGGTAGGCACCACCGGGGAGGAGGGCTCGGGGCCGCAGCCAGGGCACCAAGCGGCCCAGGTGGCTGACGGTGGTCACATTCTGGGCACTCCGCTCCATCGGGGTGCAGGCCTTGCCGTCCGGGAGGAGGCTGTGGCCCGGGGGGCACACACAGCGGTAGCTGCCCTGGAGGTTTTGGCACTGGAAGGCACAGGTCCTGGGCAGCTGCAGACATTCGTTGATGTCTAGGAGGGGGCGGGGCAGAGGCCAAGGGAGGCTCAGGGCTCGCACAGGTGCCTGGCCTTCCCCAGAAGCCAGTTGCCTCCTCTCCCCCCCTCCCCCTCAACCCCCCACTGCTCAGAGGCCTCAACCCCCCCGCCCCCCAGCTCTGAGCTGAATCCCAGAGTCCAACCGTCCTGCAGCCTCTCCCTTCAGGGTCCTGGGGAGGCCCTTCCTTCTTCCTAAGCTTCTTGGAGACCCACCCACGTCTCTCCACCCTCCTCCCCTTGAGCTCCCTGGGAAGGTGACTTGCAGGGCAGGGGTGAGGTCTGGGGGACAGCAGGGCAGGGGTCCGGGCGCATGGCGAGTGCACGACAGCTCTGGCTGCGTTTGGCTATTCACGGAACATCGCTCTGTGGTGACCACTCCCTGCCTGTGAGCCAGGCGTGGTGTCCCATACACACCCAGGCAGGGCAGGCCGGGGCCCTGGGTCCGGTACCCCCTGGGGCAGCTGCAGCGGTGCCCGCCCGGGGTGTTCTCACAGATCTGGTTGTAGTGACATTCGTCAGACTGCTCCAGGCACTCGTCCACATCTGGGGAGGCAGGGGTGTGGGCAGGGGCGGGGATGAGCCCCGAGCCCACCCCCAAGGGGCATCCCACGCCCCTGCACATCTGGGCCTCATCCTGCCCCCTCTCCGACTTCAGGGCCTCCCGCTCATACCAGCTCCAGAAGGTAAGGAGGTTATGGGTCCAAAACAGGAAAGGGGCTTTGGAGGAGTCTGGGGGTGGGCCGAGCTCTGCCCTATCTCTTGGTCCCTGAGCAAGTAATTCTCCCTCTCCGAGCCTCAGTGTCCTCCGCTGTACAGAGGGGTGGGCCTGGGCGGGGTGGCTCAGTGGTGGAGCGTCGACCTATGAACCAGGAGGTCAGGGTTCGATTCCCAGCCAGGACACATGCCCAGGTTGCAGGCTCGATCCCCAGTGTGGGGCGTGCAGAAGGCAGCTGATCAATGGTTCACTCTCATCATTGATGCTTCTGTCTCTCTCTCCTCCCTTCCTCTCTGAAATCAATAAAAATATGTTAAAAAAAAAAAAAAAAGAGGGGTGGGACAAGACCTCTTCCTGGGCCATGGTGAGCAAATCGGATCACGCCTGTGAAGGGCAGAGGGGCCTGGCACATGTTAGTGGGAGAAGGGAGGGAGGGCGGAAGGAAGGCGGGGCAGGGAGCCCAATGAATAGGGCGCTGAAGGGCATGAGCCACTGAAGTCAAACAACTGCCTCTTCTGAGCTCAGTGCCGCCCGCCGTCCCTCCACGGATGGCCTCTGCTGGAGGCGCAGGGAGGACCCCGATCACGAGGCCACGGAATGGGGGCAGGAAGGACCCTCGCAGTCACCCTGGCTGGGTGGCACCTGGGCGTCATCTCACAGGCCAACTGCCCGTGACTCCCAGTGGCTGCGGGAGAAGCTGTGCTGAGGACTCAGAGGCTGTCTCTAGGCTGGGCCAGGGTCCAGCAGGGGGGACAGGGGAAGTGGCAGCGGACGTGGCACACGTTCGCCGTCCCTGACCTGGTCCCCCTTCACTGGGCAGATGGCAAGCCTGAGGCCCCGAAAGAAGACCCTTGTCAGAGATCCTCCAGGTGCCAGCAGCCAGGCCAGGCCCAACGCAGACCCCTGGGCCCCGCTCAGGCTCCCTCCCTGGCCTCGCTGTGCCGCTTGTCAAGAGGGTACCGTTTTCCCTGAAGGCCCAGGGACACAGTGCTCCCCGTCTGCTGAATCCTGGACAACCCCACACGTGGCCCTGTCACCTTCACAATCAGCCCCGTCGGCGGCCACCCGGAAGCCAGGCCCGCAGTCGGGGAGGCAGCGGTAGGACCCCAGCAGGTTCACGCAGCGCTGTCCCTCCGGGCACAGGTCAGTAGGCCACGCACACTCGTCCACATCTGGGGGCGGACAGGGACAGGGGCCCCATGAACCCAGGCCCCCCAACCCCAACTCTGGTCTAGCCTCCCCACAAAGGCTAAGTCCCCAGCCCCAGGAACCCCAGGGACGAAGGTCCTACCCCTCCTGTTAGCTCTGTCACCTTGGCACCCCCACAAACACAGAGCCCCCGCCCCCCGCCCCGGGACCCGAGGGCTGCATCTGATGGGAGGTTTTGGACAATGCCCTATGGGCACCCAACGAGATGCAGCAATGCCAGGTCCTGACGGTGGGAGTAGGGGGACACAGATCCAGGGGTCAGCGTCCGGACAGTGTCTCAGGGTCAGATTTGGTGTCTAGCACCTTGGCCGAGGGGACAGGCGGAGCCAGCAGGGGAGGCAGGGGTCAGCTCACCTCCAACCCCAGGTGACTAGAAACGGCTGCCGCGCGAAGGGAAGCTGGCAAGGCTGTCAGGCTCAGCGGGTACGAGCGCCCTGAGCCCGGGGGGCCACGTGTATGTCTCTGGGGACCCCCAGCACCCCCAGCACTTGAGCCTCTCCACCTCGGCCCTCATCACAGGAAGTGCCAGTGGGAACAGGGCATCAGAACACCCTGCTGGCATCCAGTGACCCCCGGAACAGACCATCCCCTCGGCGACCCTAGTACAGCGGTTCTCAACCTGTGGGTCGCGACCCCTTTGGCGGTCCAACGACCCTTTCACAGGGGTCGCCTAAGACCATCCTGCATCTCAGATATTTACATGACGATTCATAACAGTAGCAACATGACAGTTATGAAGTAGCAACGAAAGTAATTGTATGGTTGGGTCACAACATGAGGAACTGTATTTAAAGGGTCAGAAGGTTGAGAACCACTGCCCTAGAATGACCCCCCCCACCCCCACCCACACACACCTGGGCCAGGTCCCAGGAGAGCCTGTGCGCGGGGCCACCCACCTCTGCAGTGCCTGTCGTCCCCGGCCAGGGCGAAGCCAGCCGGGCAGGCGCAGGAGGAGCGGCCAGGGGCGTTGTGGCAGGAGTGGGAGCAGGGGCTGGGCCCACTGGCGCACTCGTCCCCGTCTGCGGCGGGACAGCTGCTGGGCTGCACGCACAGGCCCTCCTGACAGCTGCCCGACAGCGCGCCCAGCCCAGGCTGAGGGACCTCCCTCCCCTCTGCCCGGGCGGGGACAGGGTGCTCACCCACGCAAAACTCTCCCTGGGAGTCCAGCTCAAAGCCCTGGGGGCAGCCTTCATTCTCTTCTGCAGGGCAAAGAGGACAGGCCTTGAGGACACAGGGTGCAGGGACAGAGCGGCCCTGGCCGTGGCCCCAGCTCGTCCTTCCCTCCCGCCAGCTGGGCCAGGCCGAGGCGCCCTCAGCCTCTGTCCTGAGCCAGGCCGGCACCCAGCGTCAGCGAGCCCACTCCCAGCCCAGGCCTTGGCTGTGGGTCGTGTCATGAGGGGCTCACGCGGGCTGGCCCGACCGTGGCTGGCAGACACCAAGATCATTGCTAAGTACAAAGCAGGAGACCGCACAGGCGAAGCTGCGGTCCTGACAATGCAGAGGAGGGGCCTGGCCTCTGCTGGGGGAAGTGAGCATCGGACGGGGCAGCGAGCCCGAGGCAGGGTGGGCGCAGACTGTGTTCTGGGGGCGGGAGGAGACCGGACTGCCTTAGTGATCGGAGGGACAGCACCCTTGATGAAGCAGCCAGTGGGTGCCAGGTGGGGGTCACAGAGACAGCACCTCTACTCCCGCACCCTGCAAGGCAGGCGATGCCATGCCCATTTCACAGATGGGCACACAGAGGCCTAGGGAGGGCCAGGCTCTGCCCCCAAGGTCTCACAGCCCTGGAGTGGGGCGGCTGGGTTTGAACCAGGGTCTGCCTGATGTCAAAGCTATGCTTACCATGGCCCCATGTTCAAGGTTAAACCATGCTAACAGGCACATTTTTAGCCTCCAGTGAGTGGGACTATATGCCGTGTTCACACAGGCCACCAGGGGTTCGAAGAGTGGCTCCCAGGCCCCTGGGTGGGGTCTCTGGTGCCGCACCTTGGGAGGAGGGTAGGGATGACTCAAGTCTTGACCCATCAGCATGGGGGTGGTGTGGACTTGACCTTGAGGCCTGAGGGTTTGAACAGGAGTGGCCTGGAGAGCTGTGCCCCTGTTGGGGTGTGGATGGATGATGGGAACAAGGGGGTGAGCTGTTTCAGCCCAGAGTCTCTGGTCTCTGGTCAGGGGGTGCAGGCGGTGGGCTGTCACCTGGGCCTTCAGCCAGGTGCACTCAAGGCTGTCCCCACTGTGAGCTGGGGCGTGGGGTGGGGACAGGGCAGGGCCCTCACCGGCTTGCAGGGCTGTGGTGAGCTGGAAGCGCAGGGCCTCAGCCGCAGGGTCGAAGGCTGCGCTGACAGCCGAGGCCTGCAGGTGCTGCACCAGCTGGGGCTGCGGGCCCCGCGCCGCCTCGTACTGGATGCTGTGGTTGCAGCGCAGGGACACGGGCCGGCTGTCCTGCAGGAAGCGCTGCGTGGAGCCCACGAAGAGCTGGCCGGGGCCCGTCTGCACGTAGTCCTCCTGGAAGTCCTAGCAGGGAAGGGGGGAGGGAGAACATCTGGAATTGCAACTTCCAAACAGCGCTGCCTCCCACCACTGGGCAGCCTTGGGCAGGTCACAGGGCAGGTCACAGGCGGTCTTGCTAGGGGACTGGAGAACGCCCCCAGGGGCCAACAGGCTGGGCCCAGAGTATCTTCCTCCTCGTCCCCCCTGAAGTCCAAGGCTAGGCCACGCCCCAGCCCCTGCTGGGGAGTCAGGATGGCCGCAGGCAGGACATCCCACTGACTCTCACGCACCCCTCTGTGCACCCCGGGCTCGCCCGCACCTGCGCTCGGAGATCTGCGTCAGCCAGGCTCTCGGGGATGACGCCATGGACCGCCACGTCGAGGAGCAGGAGGCCGTCGGGATCCAGGCCCCGGGCCACCTGGGTCATCGTAAGCAGCTCCCCTGCAACCCAGCCCCGTCCAGCCGGGAGTCACCACGGGGGAGAGGCCCTGGGCTCGGGCCCCAGTCCCCCCTGGCCCACCTGGGGGAGCCCCCACGCACCTGTAGAAAACTCCATGTGCGACTCCTGCCGGAAGCTGCCCCCCGTCAGGGAGTGGCCGTTCATGGCGTCGCCATGCTCTCCGGCCAGTGCCCAGTAGATGGGGGCGATGGTGACCACGAGTACCCGCATCAGAGGCCCTGGATGGGGGGCGGGAGGGTGGAGAGGCCAGATGCTGAGGGCAGCCACTCTTCTTCCGGCTCAAGGTCCCTCTGTGACTCCCTATGGCCCCCAGGAGCGCTCGGCCCCAAGATTCCCTGGACCAGTGATTGGATCAGAACCAAGTGGCAAAGCCCAATAGCTCCGTCTTGGAGGGGTTGTGAAATGAGCAGAACATTCATACAAAGACGCGCATGGAACTTGTTGACATTTAACTCGGTTCCACGAGTCACCATTGGAGCCTGGACCTGCACAGACCACCTCTATGGGGGCGCTGGGCCGAGTTGAAAATGAAACAAGTGCACCCCCTTGCTGCTGTTTTATTTGGGGGTTCCGGTTGGCTTGGACTCGGCTCTTAGAGGTGGCTGGATTTCCTCTGGGAACCGGGCCTAGGGCAGCCCCGGAACCCAGGCTTTGCCTCCTCCTGCCTCTAGCACGGGCGGCTGGTCCCTCTTACCCACACTCGCAGGGAGGTGGCCGATGCTGCTCCGGAAGGTGGTGACCCCTGAGCGCGCCTCCTGCTGCACACTGGCGTTGAGGGTGGCCACACCCAACTCCTGGCCATTGATCACCCCGATCATGCTGCCCCGGCCCCCCCGGGGCTCCCCTGGGAGGAAGGAAGAGAACAACTGTGACATTACCCGCCTCTGGGCCCTCAGTATCAGCAGCTACTGTACCTGTTTCCCGAAGGAGGAATCTGAGGCTCAGAGAGGTGAAGTAACTTGCCCAAGGGCACCCAGCTGAGGGGCGATGGTACCAGCTTCGAATTCTGGCTCCGCCATCGCCTTCCCGGAAACTTGGCCTAGCCAGGCCTCCAAGCCACACTTGAGTTGGCTTGTCTATCAAATGAGGGGGTGGGACCAAAGATGTGCCCCAAACCTGTTGGCATGCTGGAGGAGCCAGGCTGAGGGGCAGGGCACTGAGCCAGGTGCTGAATGCCACCACTGGAATGTCCGCCATTCCAACAGTGGCCCTGGCTCCAGCCGCCCTGCAGCGGACCTGGCTGGCGGGTGGATGGGGGGCGCGGGGGGGCCGGGGGTCTGGGTTTGGAGGAGCCACCAGGCTGTCTGCAAGCAGACACCCTTCCGCACTAATCAGATGGGTGGCGTGGGCACAGGGGCCGCTTCCTCTGGCTAATGGGCCAGATGCCTCATTCGGCAGATGGCATTCCAGGGGGAGAGAGACAGAAGGCAGCCTGCCTCGGTGCTCACCAGCTCTCCGGGGAAATTAGCAACAAATTGCCCACGATCTGTCCAAAAACATAACATCAACCAGAACCGCCAGGCTCCTAATCGGGTGAATTCGGGGCTGGTGAATGTTGGAGTCCAGGAAGCGGCGCCGTGTCCTGCAGCCCACAGCCGGGGTCTGGGGAGATGACTCTGGCCAGTGTCTGCTGACCCGAGTTCATGGCAGGGCCAGGAGGAGGCATGAACCGACCCTTGGCCTTGTCATGAGTGGCTGAGGCAGAAAGTGGGAGCTGCAGGCAAGAGAGCAACAGCATGGCCCCTGGGAGCTTTAAAAAGGGGTGGTGGAGGGGACTGGAGGACAGGAATGACAAGCCACTGGCCACTTTCTCAGACACGGAGTGACTCAGCCTCGTTTCCCACAAGGCCAGGATGGGCCCCCCAAGACTCATGGAAAAGGAGGGAGAGAAGACAAGTCCATAGCGAGGGGGCCTCAAAGCCTTTGCACACCGTTTACCTTCAAGCGATGCCGCTTGAAGAATTTTTTTTTTTTCCCCTTGAAGAAATTTATCCTATAGAAAGATTCAGGCCAGCACACAGGGTGTGCACACAGTGTGGTTTGGGGGGATGGCAATGGGGTGAGGGGGAGACATTGGGAACAAACCTGTGGCCTATTCCACAAAGCCGGCAGCAATGACGCTGGGAAACGCTGCCGTGTAATGGCAGGGAGCCATGAAGAGGGTGTGGGCTGGGCTCACTGTCATGGCGTGCCGTCCGATACCTGGGAGCCACGGCAGGTCGTAAAGACGCCTGTCCGTGTGATCTCAGTCGTAGAAAGAAAAGCCTCTCTCTTTATATTTGGAGAAAAAGAGAGTAGAAAGATATACCCCAAATAACCATGGCCAAAGCCATTGTGGTCATTGCATGGTGAGAGATGATTGATCATTCCTTTTTCTTCACATATTTTTCTAAATTACCAGGCCTTTCTACAACGAACATATATGAAGTCAAAAGCAGTTGTTTCCATTAAAAAGGTAAGGAGACCCTGCCCGCGTGGCTCAGTGGTTGAGCACCGACCTATGAACCAGAAGGTCACAGTTCGAGTCCCCGTCAGGGCACACGCCCAGGTTTTGGGCTCAATCCCCAGTAGGGCGCGTGCAGGAGGCAAGCGATCAATGATTGTCTCTCATCACTGATATTCCCGCCCCCCCCCTCCTTCCCTCTCCTTTCCTCTCTGAAATCAATAAAAATATCTTTTAAAAAATATCAATAAAAAGGTAAGGAGGCCATGATGTCCCCCTAAAAAGGTTTGTTGGGTTTTTCTAAACGGCGGCAGAGTGAGTGGGTTTCAAGTGGCGAAGTGTCAAGTCCCAGCTCTAAGTGGTCCCCAGCTGCTGCCTGGAACAGGGTTCTGTGGGGGAAGGAATCTGCATCGTGTGCAGTGATCGATTAGTGATGTCTGCCATGGACGGGGTGGGAGATACAGAGCCACAAATGTGGAGTATTTACAGAAACAACAGACGCCCAGAAATAATACCCAGCAGCTTTCCACCAGTCAGGCCGGGCCATGCTATGGTTTCCCGGGATAGTCATTTCTCCGTTTTAAAGCCTGGGCTGCCCCACGGGAGAAGGACGCTGACTGGGGAGGCCGGCCGGCAGAGGTGGTGCCGCTGGGAGCAGCAGTGGTTACTGGGCACCCACCCGGCCAGGCAGAGCTGCAAAGTGTCCAAAGAGAGGACCTGGGTCTGTGCTAGGGGAGCTGGAAGAGCCCGAGTCCCTGGTCCGACAGGAGCTGCGAACACGGAGCATCTCAGACCCTCGGTTCTCTGACTGCACAGGGAAGGGCAGACACCATGACCCACGAGGCCCTCCCAGCTGCTTCGTTCAATGTTTGTGACTCTCAGCAAAGAGAAGAGTCGGGGAGCTAGCAGGGCGGGGGCCAGGTCCCCCACAAACCACACACAGATCCCCATTTTGCAGGAGATCCCGCCTTGGCCCACAGTCTGGGCAGGGACGCCTCGTACCTTTCACAACCAAGGACGCTCGGGCTGTGGCAGAGCCCAGGAGGTTGTGAGCGACGCACTCGTATGTGCCCGTGTCCCTCATCTCCACTCGCTCCAGCCACAGGCTCCCATCCGGCAGGGTCCGCAGCCGCCGGCCGGCCCGCAAGGGCTGCCCTGCACGCAGCCACTCCACCGTGGGCGCCGGCTCGCCAGTGGCCTGGCACCGCAGGGCCACGTCGTCCCCAGATCTCACTGTCATGTCCTGGGGCTCCACCTGGAACACTGGGGCGCCTGTGGGAGGCCCAGGCAGTTTTTAGGAACATTTTATTCCTTTCAGATATTCAAGCTCATTTCAACAGAATAGAAAGCATAGAGGCAGAAAGGCAGAGAGAATCACAGATGATCCCCCAGGCCAATGCCCTTCCCGTATTGCCTTCTAGACACTGTTTCCTTGTGGGAATGTGACCATAGGGCCGGTGTGGCTCAGTGGCTCACAGTTCGATTCCCAGTCAGGACACATGCCCGGGTTGCGGGCTTGATCCCTAGTGTAGGGTGTGCAGGCGGCAGCCAATCAATGATTCTCTCTCAGAATTGATGTTTCTCTCTCTCTCTCCTTCCCCCTTCCTCTCTGAAATCAATAAAAATATATTAAAAAAAAGAATGTGACCACCGTGTCCTCCTCCCTCCCTCCCTCCCTCCCTCCCCTCCATCCCTCCCTCTATCCATTCCTTCCTCCCGTTCTAGCATAGATCATGACTCCCTTTCATGTCACTGAATGTTCATCTCCGGGTGCTGCACGGTGCTGCATGGTTGGCTCCAGCATGGCTCCCTTAGCCGCGCCCTATCGTAGGACATTTGGGTGGTTTCCAAAGAAAGGGTGACCCTCGCCGGTGCTGCCTGTATTTGATGCCACATGAAACGGGCAGACGCGGCTCCGTCCCTGGCGAGCGCTTCTCACCAGGTCACTGCTTCACCCTCAGTTTCTCATCCAAGACGGCCCCCTAATCTCAAGATCCTTAGCGACATCAGCAACGGTCCTTTCTCCAAACACGGTCGCACCCCCGGGTCTGGGAGGTTAGGGCGGGGCCGTCTTTGGGAGCCATTTAGGAGCCGACCACGGGAAGTGTCCCCTGAAGCCGAACACGCGTGTGGTGTGTGACCCAGCAGTGCCCCCCGGGTCGATGCCCGGAAAGAGATGTCTGTGCGTGTTCACCACAGACGGGCATGAGAATGCCACCCCCGCACTGTCCCAGCCGCCCCAACTGGAGCCTCCCTGTGCGACACACACACACATTCTGGTTGACCACACTGTGGAGAGGAAATGCAGCCACGGACATGAGTACACTGACCCCCTGGGCAGTCTCCCCGACAAGCCTGTGCCCCAGGAGCATGACACGGAGCACGTGACAGGGTTCGCCCCGTACAAGCCACGGCCTTGGCGCAGCTTTCCCTGGACGCCCACTCACACCGTCTGCCCAGGCCCCGGAGCGGGGAGGCGGGCACTCACTCTGCAGCAGGAGGACCACCACTTTCTCCACGGCGCCCATCTCATTCTCTGCCAGGCACTGGTACCGCCCTGAGTCGCCCATCTGCAGGTGGCACAAGAGGGGGACATGGCGTTCAGCAGGACGAGCGGGGAGGAGCAGCTGGGCACGGAAAGGGGTGTCTGGAACCAGGCCCATCTAACCAGGAAGAAGCTTAGAGCCTAAACCAGCCAGGGGCTCACAGACTCCTCACATGTCACATGAGAGAGGCCTTCGTGGCCACTTGTCAATAGACATCCAAAGAGAATCCATCCCCTTTCACTCCTGGAACCTGGGGGGCGGGGAGGGGAGGACTGAGGCCATGGACTCGCTGGGGAGCTGCGTGCTGCAAAGATGACTTAGGGTGCCTCTCCCACACTGTGTATGTTGAGGTATTATCACTCTATGGTGCACGCTGAGGGATCCCTTTAGAAAGAAGAGGTCCATGGTCGATAAGTGTGGGAATACTGAGGGAGCAAGAAGGCATCCAAGCGGCAGGCCTTCTCAGGGCGTTTACGGGCCCATTTGCACTGCCAGTTCCCCACGGAGGAGGCGGGTGGCAGCATTTCCCCACTGAGTGGCAGGGAAGCTGTTTTCACAGGCATCCGCGACCATGGATGGTGACAGCTCACTTCCGAGTGGAAGCTCTGCCCCAGGACAGAGCTCAGGGGGCCTGTGGCCTCAGTCCATGCCCAGAGATGACACCACAGAAGCCGCTCCTGAGGGACTGTCCACCAGAGGGCCCCATTCAACACACCCTGCAAGGGTGACAGCCCCCTAGGACTGTCCACTGGGTTTTCTTTTCAGAATTCATTACTAGGTGCTATTACCAGAACACACACCAGAGGGCGCTATTGAAACACTCCCTGACTAGAGTGCTGTTCTCCGAATGTCCAAAGGGGGTGCTATTGCACCTAATCCCATACTAATGTGCCGCAGAGCACGTGGATGCTACACAGACAAGGTCCCAGGACCAAACTGGAATTTCAACTGAATTACAAAACAATCACCCTGAAGTGAGTGATCAGAAGGCAGACACCTCCGTTTCCTGTGCTGAGTCATTCCCTCACGCTGGGGAGTGCATCTTTCTCCGGCAGACCACTGCTGCCCAGGAGGTTTTTGCTTTGCCCCGGGTGGGGTGGGGGGCGGGGGAAGACAGTTGACCTAACCCCGTGGTCGGCAAACTGCAGCTCTCGAGCCACATGCGGCTCTTTGGCCCCTTAAGTGTGGCTCTTCCTAAGCCTTAGGAGCACCCTAATTAAGTTAATAACAATGTACCTACCTATATAGTTTACGTTTTAAAAATTTGGCTCTCAAAAGAAATTTCAATCGTTGTACTGTTGATATTTGGCTCTGTTGACTAATGAGTTTGCCAACCACGGACCTACCCTATTGGAAACACACCGAGCCCCGCTGTGTGGAGTTTCTGAGGACCATTAAGAGACTGAGAATCACCATTAGCCTCCAGGCGGAAGCAATTGCCCCACCCTGTTAGAAAACTTCTCACCACACCTGAGGACAATTGCCTGAGGGCTACTCAAGACTGAATCCAGCACTTCAGTCTGCAGGCAGAGGCCTCTGGATGCTTTGGGTCTTTGCCTGATCTAATTAGTCAGAAACAGTGTCTGACACTGTCCGGCTCTAGAGACTGAGAGGCATAGCTGATCTCAGACTCCTAGAATTCATTACCAGGGTGCTGTGCTCAGAATATCCACAAGTGGGCACTATTGCAACACCTGCCTGCACACAGTTAAAAGTGTAGGCTTGGGGGGTCAGACCCATATGGGACGAAATCTCGCTCGGGTCTATGCTGAAGCCACTACTAGACATCACCATGTTTCTGGGGCCTCAGTTTCCCCATCTCTAAAATGGGGATAACAACTGCTAGGATTGTTGTGGCATCAAAAGAAATCACAGCCATCCGGTGCCTGGTGCGTATGTGGTACAGCCTCAGGTCATAGCAGCCATTATTCCTGCTGCGGTTACAGCTACTGCGCTGTCAGTACCAGTCCTATGATTATCACTATCTAGGGACAGGCTCCCAAAGGGGCAAGATCAAGGACCCCTCAGATGAGCTTGACAGGAGTGAATGGTGGATTTCCGCTTGACCATGGGGCTTGGGACGCAGAAGGAAGGGGAGTGGGGGCTGCCCAGCGCACAGGCTTTGGAAACTGCATGAAGTAGGAGTCAGGAGAGCTGGGTATGCTCCGGCCTCGGGGGCTTCCTGGTTGTGGGCCTCTCTGAGCCTCGGTATCTTCCTCTGTAAAATGGGGCACTCTTACCCGTCTACCCTGCCCCATGGGGTTGCTGTCATTAATAACCTTTACTGTCATCACCGAGGGGCCAGTCACTCCTAAGTGCCTGGTAGGGGTCCTCGCACTGATTTCTGACTGTAAAGCTGTGAGGGAGAAATGATCGTTAGCCCCATCAAATGGGTGGTGTAGTTGAGGCACAGAGAAGTGAAGTTGCTGGCTGGAGGTCACCCTAGTGAGGGGAGGGGACGCGGAATCTCTGGACAACGGGCAGGAAAGCGCTTTGCAGACTGTAGAGGGTGGTGCCAACCTAAAGAACCCTTCTGAGCAGTCAGAAAAGGCCCAGGGCTGCCCCAGATGTCCGCGCCCAGAGCGCCAGGCCCCTCCTTGCCTCCGTCCTGCGGATGGCCAGCGAGCCGTTCTGCAGCTGGTGCCGGAGCCGGCTGCCCCGCAGCGGAAGGCCGTCTTTGATCCAGTGGATGTCAGGCGCCGGGTCTCCGTGGGCCACACAGTCCAGGCGCAAGCTGCCCCCCACAGGTCCCACCAGGTAGGAGAAGGCTTCTCCTTGTAGGACAGGAGCCTCTGCACCGTGTGACATTGGACAAGGGGTCAGGGAGGAAGTTCCCTTCAGGCTCAGCCTCCCGTAATCCTGTCCCCCGAGGCCTGTCCCCAGACCCCAGGAGGGCTGAGTACAGTCAACACATCAGGGACGGCAAACAGCTCCCACGTGATGGGTCAAGTGAAACAGACCCGCAGCGGCTGCCAGGAGCGCTGCTGAGAACGATCTGAAGCCGAGTGGGAACAGTGTGGTGATTGATTAGTGATGTCTGAGGTGGGAACAGTGTGGTGGTTGATTAGTGATGTCTGAGGCAGGTGCAGGAGGGAAGGCAATGCAACGAGCGTCACATAGCCGCTCTCATGGACTAATTACCCCAGCTGCAGGGTGCCTGCTGGGGACTGTGGAAAACAAGGACCACATGGTCACGAGGACACCTCTGCTGTCCACAGCAACACCAAGACGTCCCTGTCCTCCTCTCACTCCAACCTTAAGCCACTCGTGAATGGCTGTACCGGTTCCTCCCCTTCCTGGTTTCCTGAGGGTGACTCTACCAACAGCAGCCGCTGTGTCCTGGTGCCGGGGCTGCTCATGGCCCTCCGTCAAGCCCCACCCTACCCATCCTGAAGTTGAGCAAATTAACACATGATCAGCACCCGTTACTGTGTCGCTGCTGGCTGCACAGGGGACCACGGGCGGGCTGGCAAGCTTCGTGTGTTTTCCTGCCAGAGTGCCCTGGCCCCCGGGCCTGCCTCCCACACGGGCCCTCTCTAGCGGCTCAGTTGGATCCTGCAGGCTGCCCGGTCAGATCCCCATTCCACCTGCAGCCAGGCTGTCCGGGGATTAAAAATCCCTCTGCTGGGCCCTGCCCCAGGGAGGCAGGGCTACTAAATCAGGGTGGACCTGGGCCTCTGAGTTATGAAGTCCCAGGGGGTGCTAGGTACAGCCAGGGTGGAGAATTGCTACTTCCAAGGTCAGGAGGCCAGTCTCAGAGGGAGGCCAGCCGGTCTCGAGCGAACAGCCCAGGGCTCGTGCCTCACCCTTCACGTGGACGAAGCTGACAGCCTGCACGCGGCCCACTCTGTTCTCAGCCCAGCAGACGTAGGTCCCGCTGTCCTCCCTGCTGACCGCCACCCTCTGCAGCGTGCTGCCCCCGTCCAGTTCGGACACGCCCTCTGTGGCAAAGAAAGAGACCTCTCAGGGTGCCCTGAACTCCGGCCTGAGCACCCCGCAGGTGCCTAGTAAAGACACAGAAATCGGTGGCCCTTCTCCCTGGGGGCGCCTGGCGAGGGGGAAGCACAGGCCGCCTCAGAGGATGTGGGTGAGGGGCCGCCTTTCTCGTTTCCAGGTCCACACCGTGAGCTGGGTGAGCGGTCAGGGCAGGTCTCCGGGTGCCTGTTCCCGTGGGCCTCTGCATGGACGCGGCGCCCGCGGACGCCTGCTATCTCCGCTTCACGGGAAGGAGCTGGGCTCAGAGAGCCTGGATCACTCGCCCCAGCTCCCACCCAGGAAGCGGGAGGGTGTGAGGGGGGATAAAGCCGTCTCCTGGCTTAGGAGGGCATGGAATGTCATTTTGCAGTGACTTTTTGCATTTCAGCGATTCAGCAGACATTTACTGAGCACCTACTATGCAGCCTTCAGGCCCCTAAACATCACCTGGGCCCCGTAGGAGCCAGAATCCTCAGGAAAGGGGTTTGCCGTGGCCCGCAGTGGGCACCATGGCCCCGGGTGGAGCACAGGCCCGCTCCTGGCCCGAGCTCCCCATGGTGGAGTTTTTTTTGCAGGTGGCTTCTTGCCAGGTCTGACGCGTGACAAGTCACCTCTGGCCAAACATGGGTTTGTCCCAACCGCCCTGCCCAGGGCCAAGTCTGGAGACCCAGGACCCACCGCACCGACTCACACCCTCTACCTCCCTGCCAGCGTGGGCTCCCCTGCTGGGCCTCCGCCGCCTCCCAGGGCCCCGTGCTGCCCGCCAGCCCGCAGCTGGCCCAGACCTGTGACTGGCCGGTCGTTGACGGTCCAGCCAATGCGGGGCGTAGGGCTGCCCCGGGCCGCACAGCGAAGCCACAGCCTGTCCCCGGGGCGCAGGCTGCGGTCCCCAGGCAGGGTGGTGAAGACGGGCAGCGCCAGGATGGTGAGGTGCACCCGGCGGCGGGCGCGGCCCACGGGGTTCTCGGCTGTGCAGGTGTAGGTACCGGCATCCTGGCTCTGTGGGCAAAGGGAGGGGTCAGCGAGAACTGCCTGCGCCCCCAGCCTGGGCCCCCCAGGTTCCCGCGGGGCAGCCAGCCAGAGGCGGCGAGCTGCCCGAGTCCCTCAGCTGGCACAGGGCTCGCTGCACCGCTGCGGCCCCGCAGCGTCCTCCTCCGAGCCCTGACCGTGCCATCACGGCAGTTTCCATTCACCGAGCGCCTACTCCGTGCCGAGCTCTGTGCTCAGAACTGGCCCTGGACCAGCACCATCCACGCTAACACGGTCCCTCAGGAAGCTCCTGCTTTTGGCGACTTCTCCAAGAGGAATAGGGCCGGCGCCTCACCACTGCACCACCCGGCCTCCCGTGGGCCAGGGCCTGTGGTGCCCTGAGCCCCCTCCCCCCCCACAGGTGTGTCTGAGCAGCCGCACATCTGGAGAGCAGCCCGTTTTGTAATTACAGAATCCGCTAAGTGCCGATGGGGAAGGGGACGGGATCCCCACCTCCGGTCAACATCAACACGAGGCTGAGGACAACCAGGCGCAGGCTGGGGACGCAGAGCCATGGCTGTACCCCTGCTCCCATCTGGGCTCCCTCCCTCCCCGGGAGCTCGTCAGGAGGTCCACGTTCAAATTGTGGTTCTGCTTGGGAACAGCGTGACCTGGGGACACTCAGAGCCTCGGTGTCTTCATCTGCTCCCGGGGACGACGACACCTGTCTTCCCAGGATCCTGGGCTGAGACTGCACAGCGTTCAGCATGACGACCTGGGGGTGCAGCCGATGCTCACCGCTCCCCTTGTTGCCATGGCTCCCCTCTGTGCGCCAGGCCGGAGTCTCACCTCCGAGTTCCTCACCAGCAGCTGCCCGGATGGCTGGATGCTGAACTTGCCCTCAGCTCCAGACACAGGCTGGCCGTCCTTTTCCCAGGTGATGTCCGGCTCCGGGCTGCCCCGGGCGGTGCAGGGCAGGAGGGCGTGGGAGCCTTCGGTGGTGGCCAGGTCGGGGAGGCCGGTCTCGATCACTGGAGGAACTGTGGGGACAGGCAGGCCCACTCGGGGACTGGGCTGGGTGAGGGTGGGCTGCTCCTGCCCCTGGGCCCTTGGCACACCTCTCAGTCCCCTCTTTCACCCCCATCTGCTGCTTCCACCAACTCTCTGGGCACAGACCATGGCCCATGGTCTGGACAATTGGGGGCTCGAGTTTTCAGAAGAGCTGTGAGAGGGTGGCCTCCTGGCACACACATGCACGTGCGCGTATACCACACTCACACACATGCAGTGACTACAGAGGCCTCCCTGGCCAGGCTGCACGTGGGCACAGGTCCCTTCTGCGGGCACCTTCCTCCCTGGGGAGGAGCTACGCGGGGGCAGGGGGCAGGGGGCAGGTCACTGGCCCGGCAGGCGTGGTGCCTGGCCCACTGGTGACCGCAGTGATGCTCCGAGGCGCAGGGAAGAGGAGTGCACTGGGCAAGGAGGCTGGGGAGGAGGCCTGGAGCCAGGCGCCCCTCGGGGCTCCCAGCCACAGTCTGACCCCAGCTGTGCACAGCCGCCCACAGGGACAGCCCCCAAGCCGCCCCCAGAGCTGGTCCTGGGTTACAGCAGGCCCGGCCCACACCGAACATTCCCGGCTGCCGTGCGGATGTGGGGCCAGCGATGCCTCCTCTCTCTCTGGAGACCACCAGCATCAGACTAAGGCGCGCACACGTGCAAGGGCGCTGGTGCAGGAGAAGGGACAGAGGTGACTGCTGCTACAGGAACGAACGCGGGCTGATGAGGTTCGTGTCCCATCAGAGGCGGGGAGTCAGGGGCACGAGCTCCCATCTGAAGTCAGACCTGGGCCCAACGCTTTCTCCGAATTCCTTCTAGACCCACAGACGGTGCTGGGGTGCCCCCGGGGAAGACACGGGGGTAACCCCCCCCCTCCCCCCTGGCTCAGAGCCAGCCTCGAAGCCGCTCCCCGGACCCACCTTGCACCACCAGCCGCGTTCTGCCCACGGCACTGCCCGCGCTGTTCTGGGCGATGCAAAAGTAGTTCCCGGCGTCCTCTGGGCGGGCGTGGGTGATCCGCAGCTGTCCGCTGGGTAGGACCTGGGTACCCCTTCCTGGATTGGGTGGGAAGAAACTGGCTGGGGGCTGGGGCCGAAGGACCCCTGAGGAGGGCAGGAGGGTGGCTTGGGCTGTTCCGTCAGGTCAGGCAGCAGGTGACACACCGCGGTCACGGGGTGATGCGGGGACAGAGGGAGTGTGGAAGCTGGACCCAGAGCCCAGCCAGGCTGGCCCCTCTCCGACCTCCAGCCCAGCCACCGAGCGCTCAGGCCCAGTCTCGGGCTGTGGGTGCAGGAGGGGAAGGGGGGTGGGCAGGCCTGCAGAGGGCTGGCGGGGAGGAGGACCCCAGCCCCTTCTGCCCTCCTCCCTAAGGCTCTGGGCTCAGTGCAGACTCACCCTCAGGGATGCTGAGCCCCTCCTTCTGCCAGGCGATGCTGGGCCGGGGGACACCCCAGGCCGCGCAAGGCAGCAGCACCTCCTCCTCCACCAGGGCCCGGACCGCGCTGGGCGACGGCTTCACCACGGGCGAGGCTGAAAGGGAACAGGGCTGGGGACCCTTCGCACCCAGGCCTCCGTCCAGGGCCCCGAGCACTGGAGAGCGAGGACTCCAGAAAGGACGGGAGGTTCTGGAAACTGGGGCACGGGAGACATGGGAGGGCTGATTTCCTCCCAGAGTCCCACCAGGAATGAGAACACAGGCAGGAATGGGCATCGGACCTGGGTCCTCATTCCCTGCCCCCCACCCCCACCCCCGCCCCTAGCCCCAGCTGCTTCTGGCTCTTTACCTGCGCCCCTGCCCCCAGGGCTACAGCTGTCTGAGCCGAAGGACCGGGCACCCTACCTTGCACGGTCAGGGCTACGTGCTTGCGGGCCACGCCTGCGGAGTTCTGGGCCGTGCAGGTGTAGCGGCCGGCGTGGACGGGGAGGGCCTGCCCGATCTCCAGGGCGCCTGGAGGTGGAAGGGGGCACGCAGAGGTGAGGGTTCTGGAGACAAGTCCTCAGGGACGGAGGCAGCCCGTCTTCCATACCCCGACCCGGTGTCTCTGGTCCCGGCCAGTCGGCCTGCCTCCCTGCCCACAGGTAAGCAGCCTGGGGCACCTGGGTCCAGGCCTGCCTCTGCTCCTGCCCGGAGCCTAGCTGTGGGCAAGTCCCTTCCCCTCTCAGGGCCTCAGTTTCCCCACGTGTGCAATGAGGCATCAGACAGGACGGTCTCTAGACCCTCTGGCTGTGATGTCCCAGGATCGGCCACTGCCCGCCTGGAATCCCTGGCCACCCACAGCTCCCCAGGCCCTAGCGCTTGCCTCCTCCAGGAAGTGCCCTGGATTGCCGCTTCCCCTGTCCTCCTCTCGAGACCACAGGCTGCCCCTGAGCAGTTACGTGAAGTGGTTTCTAACCGTGTCCCACGAGCCCTAAGAGCCTGGGGGGTGGGGGTGGGGGGGTGGGAAGAGGACGCCGGCTTCCCGTGACCGCTGCCTGAGGGGACCTCTGGGGCTCTGTGAGAGCTTAAAAGCCACAGACCCGGCCAGCGGTTCTGACTTGAGGATTTCACCAACTAACCAGCAAGTACATTTCACCTCAATCCCCATAAAGTTTCCAACTTTCCTTTTTTGATAAATAGATATTTTATAAGTCACCATCTGCAATCACCCTAATTCCATAGAACAGCGGTTCTCAACCTGTGGGTCGCGACCCCTTTGGGGGTCGAACGACCCTTTCACAGGGGTCGCCTAAGACCATCGGAAAACACATATATAATTACATATTGTTTTTGTGATTAATCACTATGCTTTCATTATGTTCAATTTGTAACAATGAAAATACATCTTGCATAGCAGATATTTACATGACGATTCATAACAGTAGCAAAATCACAGTGATGAAGTAGCCACAAAAATAATTTTATGGTTGGGGGTCACCACAACATGAGGAACTGTATTAAAGGGTCACAGCCTTAGGAAGGTTGAGAACCACTGCCATAGAAGAAAGAAAAGCTAAGAGAAGCACAATTTCTGCATAAAGGACAGCGCTCTAAGGCAAGCATGTCAAACGCGTGGCCAGTGGGCCGCATGCCTCGTCTGTTTACACGCTCGCTAAGGAGACCAAGCTGGCTGCGCGCAAACGCTCATCGCTACGGGTGACGTCGCTTTGCCATGAAGCAGCACTCGTTTGCCAACTGTCATCAGAGAGCCACGGAAGGACAGCAGCACCCTAGTGTGCAGAATGGGAGACTGAGGCCCAGAGAGGGCCAGGGGTTTCTCCCAGGTCACACAGCAAGGATAATGGCAGAGCCAGGCCCCGCCACACGGCCCCCGGGGCTGCTGTCACCCTCTCTGCCCAGGTCCCTGCCTCCCCTCAGCAGCAGCTTCCCTGGGGTCCCCCTTGCTTACCCGAAGGCGAGACACGATAGCCACTCCCCCGGGCCCGCAGGGGGAGGCCTGCCTTGCTCCAGGACACCGCGGGGGCGGGCACGCCGGAGCTGTGGCACGTGAGGACCACGGGGGCCATCTGGGTCACAGTGAAGTCCGTCTGGTCGTCGGCGATGGTGGGGGGCACTGAAACCCAAGCGCAGGCGTGAGGCCCCCCGCGGTCCCGGGGCGCACGGCGCGGCCAGGTGGAGGGAAGCCATGAGCAGACACTAGGACCCATGGTGAGATGAGTGACGAAGGGCCACGGAGGGAGGGCAGCAGAGAGGGGTCCCACTCGCTCGCTCAGGGCCAATGTTTCGACAGGCACAGGGATGCTTATGAACTGCTTTCTGTAGAGACACCAGCCAGGCGCCTCGGGGAGTGGGAGCCGCTGGCAGCTCAGAGCAGGGGGCGTGGCATTTAACCTGAGCCTGGAGCAGCCGGTGTCCGCTGGGTGAAGGGCGAAGGGAACAGTGCTCACGGCAGAGGGAACAGCATGTGTGAAGGCCCAGGGGTGAGGAACAGAAAGCCACCCAGCAGACCGGGTCCCAGAATGAGGCAGGCCATGGGGCGAGCTTAACCTGGGGAGGAGTCAGTGAGCCTCGAGGGCCAGGGTGACACCTCGCATTCTATGAGGACAGGGGGCAGTGGAGGGGGGATTTTAACCAAGGTGCTGACGAGGTAAGATTTGGGTTTAGAACATTTTGGATCAGAAGGGGTGTCTCCTGCGAGCTCGCACGTGCCAGGGACTGTGCTGGAGTTGGGGTTATGTCAGTGTGGGCAGGGTGGGATCAGGGAGGGCCTCCTGGAGGAGGTGGCCCATGGCCCGTGCCCCCATCTCAACTCACCGTGGACAGTCACCTGGTACTGCTTGCGGGCCTCTCCCACCTCATTGCTCACCACACACTCAAACTGGGCTGCGTCCTGGGGGCCGGGGGCTGCGAGGAGTAGGGCATTGGAGGGCAGGAGCCTGGGACGGACGGACAGACGGTTGGCTGCTGAGTGACAGGCCTGGCTGACCTGAGACAAACCAGCCATGGTCTCCCTGTCCTGCGAATCTGGAAGGTTGAGGGGTGTGTAGGGGGGTGGGGGGTGGGGGGGTGTCTCATGACTATTTTCCTTTCCTGTCTCTGGCCCCTAGCCCTCGTTCTAGAAGTTTCTCTGAGAAGTTTCCACCTCCAAAGGCCTAGTCAGGGGGCCATTTCCGCTTTCATCCTTGTTCCTCTATAACCTCCACGCTGCCTGCCCGTGGCGACAGCTTCTCTAACGGCAGCCGCACGCCCAGTCGTCCCGCCGTGTCTCCTGAGACCTGCTGAGCGGAGGCCTCCGCGGTGACTGGCACCGGGCACAGAGACGCCTGGCCAGTGACCTGGTGAGCTGGCCCCTTCCACGCCCCAGCGACCACTCCCGCATCAGCCACATTGGAGAAGCGGGGAGACCCTGGGTCCGGCTCACCAGCATGAACTTGGGCTTCAGGAATGTGTCTAAGCTGCGACTGTCACGGCTTTAAAGGGCGTGTGTTTTCTGCTTGGCTGTGTCTCAAATGCCCCCGCGCCCTGCCGGACATCTCAGTGCGAAGGCTCCCCTCCCCCCAACACCCCCCCCAACCCCGAGGATGGTGGTGGCTGGCTGAGCCCGGAGCACATCCCTGACCCGGGCCACCCTCTGAGATGGGCATGCCCTTCCCCACCCCGAGCGGCTCAGGTGCTCCCAGAAGGACGCTCAGTACCGGTAGGCGCCCTGCTGCATGCGGAAGTCCAGCTTCTGTCCGTCCTTCCACCAGGCCACGAGGGGCTTGGGGGAGCCCCTGGCGTCGCAGGGCAGCGAGGCGGGGGTGTGGGCTGTCAGGGTCAGGTTGGAGGGGCTGGGGGCGATGGCAGGAGGCTCTGGGGAGAGAGCAGTGTCAGGAGACCGGGACGGGGGAGGCCCGGGGACCCCACCACTTCAACCCCCCAGGAAGCAGGGAGAGGAGGCGGGAGGAAAGCCCCTTGGGGAACTCCCACGGGCTCCCAAAGTTGGGGTGATGGGCCTTTGCTCACCCCAGAGGCTGGCGACCCCTAACTGCCTGTCCTGGAAGAGACCTCCGGGCTGTCACAGCCCCCACCAGTCTGACCCAGGCCGGGGCCCCGCACATGGCCTCCAAGGGGATGGGTTGGAGTGGGAAAGCAGGCCAGAGCGCCCGGTTCGGCGATTCTGAGTCTTATCCTTGCAAATGTTTTATATCTTATGTGTTTTATCACGCTCAGTGTAATAGCATAGCCCAGTGGCTCAGTGGTTGAGCGTCGGCCTATGAACCAGGACATCACGGTTCGATTCCTGGTCAAGGGCACGTGCCCGGGTTGCGGGCTCGATCCCCACTGTGGGGCATGCAGGAGGCAACCGATCAACGATTCCCTCTCATCACTGATGTTTCTATCTCTCTCTCCCTTTCCCTTCCTCTCTGAAATCAATAAAAATAATAGCGTAATAGTGGGTGTATGTAACATATGTATAAAAATCCATCTTTTGAGCATATTTTACTAATGAGCTTCGTGGTCAGAAACATTTGGAGACCATTGCTGTTGGCTGCTGACGCTAGAATGGCCCAGACACTAAGCAGGACCCGGTCCTATCACGGGGTGGATGCTGAAGGCAAGGAGCACACCTCCCCCTGTCCACCTACCGAAGACCCGGAGGTCACGGGCCTGCCGATCGGAGCCCGCAGAGTTGGACGCCAGGCAGAGGTAGCGGCCAGAGTCCTGGGCGAGGACCGGCTGGATCCTCAGGGAACCCTCGGGCAGAACCTGCAATCTGGAACCGGAGGGGGGGGTTGCCATGGAGACCCAACCCCGAGTCCCGCATCCGTGAGGCTGAGGTTAGCGGGGCCACAGCTGTGCACCCCTCAACCCGGCATCAGGAAGGGCAGGAGGCTGCTTTGGGCCTCCTGGGTTTCTACCTGGGCCTCGCCGCTCCCCGAGAGTCAGCAGGCAGAGGCCCCCACCTGTCTGAGAATGGCCTCTAGATCTAAGAACGGCCCCTTCGAAAGGGGTCATGTCAGTTCTGTGTTACCCCGCCCCCAGCCCCAGCTGATTGGACTGAGGAGGAACACGTCACTCAGGCTGAGCCAATGGAATTCCCTGCCCTGGGAATTTGGAACTGGGGCTCCCAGACAGCTCTCTAGGCTCTGCAGGTTGTGTGAACTGAGGACTCTAACCTGGGGGCCACAGGGAGCCATCTCTGTGAAAGAAGGTGCAGAAAAAATTGATTATGAGAGAGAAAGAGAGAGAGAGAGAGAGAGAGAGAGAGAGAGAGAGAGAGAGAGAGAGAGAGAGGCAGGAAGCCCCCCGCCCCCACCCACAGAAATAGAGATGAGCACCAAAGGATCAAACCACACAGACAGACAGACAGCCACCAGGGGTTCGAGACGCTCTTGACAAACAGGCACGCCTATCCTTGGGTCTGAGCGCACCCGTGACCCAACGATACACAGTCACCTTCTGCTCTAACCGTGCAGATGGGTTTCTGTTTATGACCTGCAAAGCGGTACCTGAGACCTTCCCCTTCCAACACTCACCTGGGGCTCCCAAGGTCCAGGGGGGCCCCGTCCTTCCGCCAGCTCATGAGGGGTGGCGGGGCCCCCTCCGCCTGGCAGGGCAGCAGGACGCTCTGGTTCACGGAGGCGTTCACCGCTGGTGGTCCCGGCTGGATGGAGGGCACCACTGGAGGAGGGGCACAGAGGGGGTGGGTTCCGGGAGCCGGCGACGCGGAGGGGAGTGGGCAGGGCGGGTGGGGCAGGCCCACTCACTGTGGATCTCCACGTGGAAGGCCACGCTGGTGCTGCCCGCGGCGTTGCGGGCTGTGCAGCTGTAGTTGCCGCTGTCAGCTGTGCTCAGGGCCTGCAGCTGGAGGAACCGGCCCTGCTCTGGGAACTGGGTGTGGGCGTCTGCCTGTAGACCCCCCGGGGTGGAGAGACCCTGGTCAGTGCTGGGCTGGACCGGGCCTGTCCCCAGGCACCAGCCAGAGAGGATCTAGGAATGGGGGGGGGGGGCGGACAGCGGCCTCGGCCATTGTGGGCTGGCCTGTAGCCCTGGCCTGATGCCCACTGGGAGGGTGCAGGGGGGCTTATGCTCATACAGGAGTGGGACCTTCCACCAGGACTACACTCCTTGGGTGCCCAGCAGCGAGCCCCCCGTTTCAGGGGTGAGCCCAGAGAAGCTCAGTAACTGGCCCGGGGCACACAGCACTCAGTGTCGCTCAAAGCTGCAATGGGAAGAACACGGGAGGCGTCAGAAGCCCTGCGCCCACACCCGAGCCTTGCCTCAGGGTCCCCATCCACTATGTGGGGACAATAGCAGGGGGAGAACAGCAGCAGGGCAGGTGCGCCAAGTGCTGGTGCAGGCAGGTCAGGGTCTGGGCCTGAGCGGGACAGAAGGAGGGGTCCCTGGGCCCCCAGCCTGGCACCCACCTGCAGCAGGATGCCATCTCGGTGCCACTCAATCTCGGGGGCGGGATCCGCCTCCACGGAGCACTCCAGAACCAGCTGCCCCGGGGCCAGGCCAACCACAGAGCGGGGGCCTCGGGGCCCAATAACGTTTGGAGGGGCTGGGGGCAAAGAGAGAGCATGAGGAATGGACCCGCCCCTGCAGGGCCCATCCTGCCTCCCTCTCCTGCCCGCCCCCGACACCCCTACCTTGAACCCTGACCCGGAAGCTCTTCTCGATTTCGCCAGCAGGGTTGTGGGCCAGGCAAGTGTACAGCCCACCATCGCCCACCTGGGGACGGAGCAGGGTGAGCAGCCACCCCTGGCCTCAGGCTGCCTACCTCCTGGCCTCCTTCCTTTACAACTAAGGACCCCACTGAGCTTGCCACCCCACTTTCCAACCCACCTATTCCCCTCCCTGGGATGCTTCTTCTCTATCTCCATCTCACCCTTGCTTTCGGGCTAGGGCAAAGCCTGCCTCCTCCAAGAAGTCCCCCTGACTGCACCAGCCCTCCTCTGGTTATATGGTTTCTGCATCAGCTTTGGCTCTGACAGGGCTGGGAGCTCCTGAGGGCATGGCCCAGGTGGGTCATCTCCACATCCTTACCCCACACAGAGGAGGAGCTCAGCCAAACCTTGCCAGATGCTGCTGGGACCCTCTCTCCCCCTCCCCCAACAGCAGGCAAGACAGCAGCACCTGCACAGCCTCCACCCGGAGCCGCTGCCCAGTCCCTCTGCTGTCCTCCTGGCTGTTCAGGGTCTGCCCGTCCTTATGCCAGGTGATGTTGGGCAAGGGGGTGCCCCGGGCATCACAGCGAAGCTCCAAGGGGGCACCGGGGGTCAGCGACAGCTCTGCGGGCTGGCCCGAGTCCTCGATGTGGGGGGGATCTGTGAAACGCCACGCCTGCATCAGCGGTGGGGCCCTTGTTGGAGAAGTGGGAGCTGGGGTGCATCCCCTGCCCCTACCATCCAGGTGCTGGCAGTGGACAGAGCAGGCAGAGCCATAAACAGGCAGGTGGGGTGTGCGGGAGGCCCTAAGAACGGAGAAACCACGGCCCATCTGCCTGGGACAGTTCCTCCTGCTTTAACACTAACAAGGACACAGTGTGGAGGCGCAGGCACAATGGGCACACGTGTTTCTAATACACAGCGGCACTGGAGAACTCCTGTGCTTGAGATGTAGGACTCCACTCCTGCCCAGGTTTCAGCGGCTCTTGTCCACTTTACATGGTTTGGGGACAGGACTGAGGAGGCAGCCCCAGGAGAATGCAGCATCCCCGCTGCCTGTTCCCCAAGCCCTGCTCCAGGCCCCTGGGGCACTCGGCTCCCTCTCCTCCTCCTCCAGCACCCCCCCCCCCCAGGCCCGCCCGCCCGACCCTCCCTGGCCCAGGGATGCTGGCGCTGGGGGCAGATGACCCACCCATCACCGTCAGCTGGAAATGCCTCCGTGCCTCCCCCGCCTCGCTCACGGCCACGCAGGAGTAGGTCCCCGAGTCCCCAGCTCCCGCCGTCTCCAGCTGCAGGCCCGGCCCCTGTTCAAGACTCTGGAGGAACAGGGGCTCCCCGTCTTTCATCCATGACACTAGGGGCAGGGGGCTGCCCTGGGCTTCACAGGGGAGGACCACCGGGGAGCCACGGACCACTGCCACATTGTTCTGGAACTCCGCCGGCTCCAGGACAGGGGGCACTGTGCAGGGCAGAGGGTGGGCACGCGTCATTTCACCCCGTGCCAGGTGGCCCTTCCCTGGACCATCGCTCTGGACAATCCCTTCTCTTGTCCTCGCCTTAGGCCTCACCTCCTCCAGGCAGCCTTCCTGGAATGCCTGAGGCCGGGTGCAGTGCCCGCTCTGTGCTCCCCCAGCACCCTGACCTTCCCCTCGCAGCACCAGTCCCCTGGGATTGTGGTCGCCTCTTTACAGAGCGGTGTCCTGCCCTGCCCTCCTAGTGGCAGGGGCCATCTCTGCTCACTGCTGTACCCCAGTTCCTGGCAAGTTCCTGCCACCCCACGGTGTCCAGCGACTACTCAGGAGGTGAACAGATCAGACCGAGTCGCTGTTTGCTCACACAGGCCTTCATTCTTACACCCCAAGGCCGAGGACAGACCAGGGCACGCCACTGCTCCATACCGTGCACCTGCAAGGTGAAGTTCCTGTCGGCCACGCCGGCGGGGCTTGCAGCCACACAGGTGAAGACGCCGGCATCTGCCAACTGCACCCGGGAAATCCTGAGCCCCTCGAGAAAAGGGGGAGAGAGGACAGAGAAGGGGGGGCTCAGTGCAAAGGTCCCTCCCCTCCCCCATTCTCATTCGGCCTCCCAAAGGCTTGCCAGTCAAAAGGGCGGCTCTCAGACACAAACTTGAGCAGGTCCAGCCTCTGTTTCAACCCCTTCCTGGCTCCCTGTGCCCCAATGCCTCCTCCGCCATCTCATTCCACAGCCAGCTGCCTCCTCCCCCTCCGGAGCCCCACTGCCCTCCTAGGACGGCCTGCCTCCCCCACCCCTTTTCTTTCTTTTTTAAAAAAATATATTTTTATTGATTTCAGAGAAGAAGGGAGGAGAGAGAGAAACATCAGTGATGAGAGAGACTCAGTGATCAACTGCCTCCTGCACGCCCCACACTGGGGATCGAGCCCGCAACCCGGGCATGTGCCCTGACTGGGAATGGAACCGGGACCTCCTTGTTCATAGGTCCACGCTCCACCACTGAGCCACGCCAGCCGGGCCTCCTCCACCCCCTCTCTTCTAGATAATTCCTCATCTCCAG
Source organism: Myotis daubentonii (assembly GCF_963259705.1). NCBI lineage: Eukaryota > Metazoa > Chordata > Mammalia > Chiroptera > Vespertilionidae > Myotis > Myotis daubentonii. The sequence goes on along the minus strand of NC_081850.1, from coordinate 78,235,400 downwards.
GACTCACCAGTCGTCCACTGTCTGTCCCCCACTTTCTGTCGAGCCCCCCTTCACCTCACCCACTCCTCCGGCCGCTGCTCACCCTGGTGGCCGGGGTGCAGTCCACCCTCGCCCCGGGGTCGCAGCCAGTCCTGGCTCCCAACGCCACCTGCTGCTGACAGTCCCACACGGCTCTCTCCACAAACGCCCGGTCACCATCCTGCCTGGACGCCCGAGAGCCTCCCAAACCCACCATGTTCCAGCAGGACTCAGGTCTCTCCCCTCCACCTGTCCCTCCCCCGCGGGCCCATCTCAGAGCACAGGGCCCCAGCCTTCCCGGGTCCCCGATGGGAGCCTCGGATCAAGTCAACTCCTCCCTGTCGCTCACCTCTGCCCGCCTCACCGCAGGCTCTGGTCCAGGCCGCACTGGGTCTCGCCTCCCTGCTCTGCCCTTGACCCCACAGTCTGCTGTCCACACAGCAGCCGGAAGGACCGTGTAAAAACCTGTCATCACCCGAAAGAACTGAAGCGAAGACTCGGAGAGATACTTGTACACCTGTGCTCACGGCAGCTTCACTCACAACAGCCAAGGTGGGAGCAACCCAAGTGTCCACCGAGGGGTGACGGAGGAGCGAAATGTGGTCCATCCCCACAGTGAGTGTCCCTCAGCCTTACAGGAAGGGATCCTGACCCCTGCTACTGGGGTATCATGATGTGCAGCCGGGGGGCACGATGCTGAGATGAGCCAGACACAGAGACAAATACTGTCTGACTCCACTCATGGAGGGGCCTGGAGGAGCCAAATCCAGAGAGAGAGGAAGGAGACAGTGGGAGCCAGGGACCGGGGGTGGGGGCGGGCGGGATGGGAGTGACTGCTTCATGGGGACAGAGTTTCCGTTTGGGAAGAGGAGGAAGTTCTGGAGATGGATGGAGGTGATGGTGGCACGACAGTGTGAATGCACTGCATGCCCCTCCGTACTTCAATACGGGTAAAACCGCACACTCGATGACAGACTTAAAATGGTCAAAGGCCAAGTTTTCTATCAGGTGCATTTTGCCACAAGAAAGGACGTTACATCATGATGCTTCGCTGCCTCTCGGCATTCCCTCTCCGCAGGAAGACACATCTTCCTAAGGACCCGCAGATCCCAGGTCATCTGACCTCCCTCCCCTCTGTGCCTGGACGCTCTTCCCCATGGATCCTCTCGCCTTGCCTTCCACTTCCTTTGGTCTCGCTCCAGTGGCACGCTATCTGAGTGCCTTTCACTGACCCCCTAACACAGCACCCTCCGTGCCGCCTCCCATCCCCTCACCTTACCTTACTGTTCAGAGCACATGTCCCTTGCGAGATTTCATTTTTATACTAGAGGCCCGGTGCACAAAAATTTGTGCACTAGGGGAGGGGGGTCCCTCAGCCTGGCCTGTGCCCTCTTGCAGTCTGGGACCCCTCGGGGGATGACCACCTGCTGGCTTAGGCCCGCTCCCCAGGTGGGAGATGCCAGGCCCAATCCCTCGGTGACTGCCCCGCTCCCTGGGTCGTGCACATCGCAGGGCCGATCTGGGGGTTGGGGCGCCACCCCAGGGTGGGTCGCACACAGGACACCCGGGCGGGCCGGCCGACCGCTGCTGCACCGCCCGGCCGCCCTGGGTCACAGATAGCAGGCCCGGATGGTGGCAGGGCAGGTAGGATGGCGCTGTCCCGCCCTACCACCCCAGGTTGCAAATAGCAGGCCCAGATGGCAGCGGGGCAGGCAGGATGGTGCTGTCCCACCCTGCCTCCAGTATGCAAATTAGCCACCATCTTTGTTGGCAGTTAATTTGCATATCATGCTGATTAGCCAATGGGAGGCATAGTGAAGGTATGGTCAATTACCATGTTTGTCTATTATTAGATAGGCTGTTTGATTTCCATCTCCCTCTACCTCCAAAACCTCAGGTGCAGGGCCTTTATCCTGCTCACTACATCTCAGTGCCCAGAGCTATGCCTGGAACAGCAAGCATCTGCAAGCCTTGCTGAATGCATGAAGGCTTTGCTCATGCACCTCCTTCCAGGAAGCCTTCCCCGATTTCCTCCACCCCAGGCCAGGCTGGGTCGGGCACAACCAGATGTCCCGCCCTGGATCTGTGCCTCCCCCGTTGGGCTGTGAGAGCCTCTGGACAGAGGCCCCTTTCATCTCTGGAGTTTCATTTGGGGGTGGGGCCCTCTCACTTTGCCCCTCATGAAACTGTATGTTTCTATAATTTCTATAAAGCCTGTAAACAACAATATAAGAAGAGCCCCTTTAAGACAGAGCCGAGCGGAGCGGCTGTGCCAGAGAAACTGGCTCCTTGCGTGTCTTCTGTCTCAAATCTTTGGGGTGTTAAACAGGGCAAGGTACCTCTGGACTGGGCCTGGGGCACCACTGTTTGCAGAAGCTAAGAAAACAGTTATGTGACGACTGGGCTGGAAAGTAAAAACAGTTCAGCGTTGACGTCCCCGTGTTAGGTTGTTGCCCATCGCGACGCCTTCCCTCCATGGCGTACCGCTCCCCTTCCCTGTCTCAGAAATAGCCATCGCCCTGGCCTCCTAACAGAACACTCTCGGGGATCCTGCCTGAATCAGTGCGTCCTGAAGAGCGATTCCTACGCTCTCACTGGCACGTCCTGCTGCCTCTCGCTCTGAAGGCGGCGCACGTGCAGGTGAACAAGGCCCAGCTGCCGGGAGATGTCGGGCCTGCGATCCACCGGCCCCGGCGGACCAGGAGCTGCTCCCTCACCTGAGGATGCGGCCGGAGCCGTGGAGGTGGGTGCGCTGGGAGAGCGGGAGGGGCAGGCCGTCCTTGAGCCAGCTCATGTGGATGGGCGGGGAGCCCCGGACCGGGCACGCCATGGTCACCAGCTCCCCAGCCCTGTGCACCAGGGGCCCTGCGCCCTCTGTCCCCTGCTCCATGGTGGGAGGCACTGGGGGTGGGGAGAGAAAAAAGGGGCAGTGAGGGGGTCTACAGAGGGGCTCCGGGGAGGGCAGGGGTTTCTCCCAAGGAGGGTCTGGGAGGCGGCGACAATGCCTAGACTTTTGCCCCATCCACCCGGGGAAGGAATGAGGGCATGGCCTGGGGGCCACCGTCTCACCCCACCCCCTGCCCTGGGCTCCCTTCTCACCATCCTTTATCCCCAGCACCCCGCTGACCCCTGGCTGCAGTGGCGCCTCTGGTCTGAGGACGCGGCCGAGGCCCAGAGCAGTCACACGTCCGGGCTCACAGGTGGGCATGGCTGAGGCTTGAGCCAGGCCTCCCGAATCCTACACTCGCATCACCCTCCAGATGCCCTGGACAGTGCCCGGGGAGGCCCCCATGGCGCCCGCCTCTCGTCGCCCCTCGCCGCTCACCCAGCACGCTCACGGTGTGCAGCCGGGCGTCCTCCCCCGCCGCGTTGTGGGCCACGCAGGTGTAGGCGCCGGAGTCCGAGGCCATCAGGCCCTTCAGCACCAGGGAGCTGCTGTCCAGGTAGAAGCTGCGCGGGGAGGGGGAGCCGGGAGCAGGTGCGTGAGGGGTGGCCCCCTGCTGCCGGGGCGGGGAGGGCACAGGCCAGGCCTTACCGGAGGTGGGGGCCCACGCCCTGGCCCAGCGGGCGGCCGTCCTTCAGCCAGGCCACCTCGGGCGGTGGCTGCCCATCAGTGTCGCAGTCCAGCCGCACCTCCTGCCCCTCCAGGACGCTGTGCTCCTGTGGGGCACCCGCGCTCCGGATCCGGGGGGCCACTGCGGCAGGGGCTGCGGTGAGGCCCGGGCCGTGGCAGGGGCAGCGTGAGGGGAGGGCATGGGCAGGGGGCAGGGTGGACACATACCCAGCACGGCCACCGTGAAGTCCTTGCGGGCCTCGGCCTGCGCGTTCTCGGCCACGCACGTATAGGTGCCAGCCTGGGCCGGCTGCAGGCGACTCAGCTGGAGGCGGCCCCCACGGGAGACTACGCCGTGCGCCACGCTGCTCTCTGCGGGACAGACGGGCGGGCCGGGCTGTCACCTGCGCGGACCCACCACCCCAGGTGCTGCCCCTAGGCCCAGACACAAATGTCATGTGACTTCCTGAGGAGTCCATACCGCCCCCCACAAAGCTGGAAAGACCCCAGGAATCCTTGCGCCACTCATTGCTTCCTGTGTTCACGGGGAAACTGAGGCCCAGGCAGAGGCAGGGCTCCCCCCATCCACCTCATGGCTTTCCTCAGCCTGGTCCTGGTTCTATCTTACAGCCCCTCCCACCGGGACAGTTCTTCCCAAGGGACCCCACTTCCTTAGTGTCTGGGACTTGGTCCTCGTTCTTTCTTTTTAAAAAAATATATGTTTATTGATTTTAGAGAGGAAGGGAGAGAGAGAGAAACATCAGTGATGAGAGAGAACCATGGATCAGCTGCCTCCTGCACACCCCACACTGGGGATCGAGCCCGCAACCTGGGCCTGCGCGCTGACTAGCAATCGAACTGTGACCTCTTGATTCAGGGTCAGTGCTCAACACTGAGCCACACTGGCCGGGTACTGGTCCTCTTTCTGTCACCTCTCAGGCCCACTTAACCTCCCACCTTCCCTCCAGCTCCACCCGCCCCTCCCACCGAGCCAGGCTTCTGATCAAGGCAAACCAGCCACTCACTGAGCCCGACACAGGCCAGCTGGGGGCTTCCCCGGGCCCCAGCTCAGGCTGCACGCCCACCTCCAGCCTAAAAGGCCGCCCCTTCACTCTCTCCAGCTGCGCCTCTGCCCTGAAGCCTCTTCTAACTGTGCCTGCCCCAGATCATCTGTCCGGCCAGCCTTTCAGCACAAAATTGAGCAACTACTGCATGTCTGACTGTGAGCTTGGGAATGGAAGATGCACAGACAGTCCCTGTCCCCAAGGAGAGCTCAAGGCATCAGAGACAGGACACAGGCACCATCCCGGGTGGAGCCAGGAGCAATCAGGCAGGCCTTCTGGAGGAGGTGTCTCAGCTGAGACGTGAAGGTGAGTAAGAACCAGCCAGGCGACAGTGGAGGTGGGCAGGGGAGTCGGGGTGGGTGTTTCAGGGAGGAAACGGCATTGCCAAGCGCTGGAGGTCAGAGCGAACAGGGCCCAGGCAATCCCGCGCCCAGGCGGAAACCCGAGGGAGGAAGGTGCGTGCCGCACAAACACGCGTGCACGGATGCTCACAGCACACGCGTCATCACAGCCAAAGGTGGCAACACCCAGTCCACCAGCGGCCGCACGGACAGAGAAAACGGGACGTGCCCACGCAATAGTCATTCATAAAAAAGGATGGAGAACAGAAGTTAATTTCACTTAAAGAATGAAGAACTGACCCACACTACAACACGAATGAACCTTGAACCCACGACGCTGAGTGGAGGAAGCCAGTCACGAAAGGCCACACACTGTGTGCTTCCATTTGTGTGAAATGGACAGAAGAGGCAAACCCACAGACAGAAGCAGGAAGTGGCTGTCTACAGCTGGGGTGGGGGTGGGGGGCGGTCTGAGGGAAATGGGGAGCGAAGGGTAACGGGTATGGGGTTTCCACCAGCTTCCACTGTCATTTCATTAAAGGACTACTTAGCACTAAAAAGATAAGGAGAATCGGATGCACTCACCAATGGGCATTCTGTCCCTCAGCCAGGTGACCCTGGGGGCAGGGACCCCGGTGACATCACAGGTCAGCACCAGGGGGCTCCCAGCCACCTGGCTCACTGTCTCCGTCTTGGGGTTCTCAAACGTTGGGGGCACTGCAGGAGAAAGGCCAGATGCCCAGAGTCTTAAGGCTCTGCCCTCCCTCCCTTCCTCTCAGATGTTCGAGAAAGCCCTGCCCATGGCCGGGAGTTGGTATGTTAGGCTTTGCCATTGATGGAGATGTGCGCTGGTTTATTCACAAGGGGAACCCGCAGCTGGCTGGTCCAAAACATCTACAGAGCAGAGTCCAGGAAGGGTCCACTTAGCCCAAGGATGGTAAGTGCATGGCTCATGGCTCAGCAGTTCTAGCTTATGCCAGGACAGACATCACTAATCAATCCCTACACTCTCCTGCTCAGCCAGGAGGAAGTCACGTACCCCAGGCAGCCGCCGCCGCCACTGGAACAGAGACGGCTGTGCTGAGGGTGAAATGCCATTGCCCTCAGGGACCAGACATCGCCCCCTGCCCACCGTCCATCAAGGTAGCCATCAGGTGAAGGGACGTGAGCTTTGAGCAGCAGGCATGGTATCAATAGTTTATAACAACGGTATTCAATATGGCTCAGGGTTGGATCTCCCCACTACTCCCCTGGTGGGGACGCTACTGCTTGGCTATTTGTGGCGAATAGCTGGTGTCTGCCCAACCTGTCTTCTCCATCTTGCACAGCAATAGTAGTGAGCACATGGTTGCTCAAGTGGAAACGACATTTCCCAGCCTCCCTTGCAGCCTGCTGTGGCCAGCTGCCTAAGTTCTCACCAAATGGAATGCAAGCAGAGGGAACAATTCTACTTCTGCTCTTTTCTGCTTCCTGTGGGCTAGGACAAGGTACACTGTGTCCCAATTTCAACCACATGGACAGGGATAATACCCTAGGGACAGGAGAGCAACAAGATGGAAGGATCCTGGGCCTCTAAATTTCCACATGGAACCCAGCTACCCCTCTCACGTCTGGGTTTATAGATGAGAGAGGTAAGCCCCATTCTGATCCTCCTCTTTTCAATTCCAGGTCTTGTTCCCTCAACACTGGGCAGCCCCACCTCTTTCCAGCTGCTGCCCTTCCCATCCCCAGCAGCCTGTGTATTGCTAAGGATCCCATGAAATCGCTCGCAGACGGGTCCCAGCTTACCCTGGACGGTGAGGACGAACGCCCGCATGGCCTCTCCAGCCGTGTTGTTGACCTTACAGCTGTACACACCTTTGTCTGACACCTGGGACGGAGAGCACACAGTGTGCATGGGGCTGGGTTCCTCTGGCTCCCCCAAAACATCCAGGTCCCAGAACCTGCCAGAGCAGGGACTCCCCAGATATGCTGGTCCTGCTTGGGAAGTCAAGGGGAGACCCTCTGACCTTTCCCAAGAGCCTCAAGAAGCAAGAGGGCCCCTGTAAGGTGAAAGACAGGCTCCAGACCCCCACCCCCTCCCGGGCCTGCGTGCAGCCAAGCCTGGCGGGAAAGGCCCCCTCGCTGTGGGATGGGGCTGAGCAGGAGGGAGGAGCCCAGGAGTAGCCAACACCCAACAAACACTGCGACTGTCTATCCACACCAGAGGGGGTGGGCAGAATTGACTCCCAGGAAGTTAGAACGTGAAGGGCCTGGAAAAAGCTTCCAGATCCTGGGGAAACTGAGGCAGGCGGCGGAGAAGGGACCTGCTCCAGGTCATTCTGCGAGCCCCTGTGGAGCCCTGCACTCTTCCCACTCCCCAGACCCAGAGGCTGCCAATCAACTTGGTTTGGGGTCTTGCAGGCTGAGGAGGCAGCAGCCCCCACGTCCTGCCACCCAGCCGCCCGCCAGGACCAGGAGGTGGCACTGTATGGCCGCCCACGACTGCCCATACCCCCGGGTCGCTCACCTGGGTGTCCAGGATCGCCAGCTTCTGCCCACCCTGCAGAGTCTGGGTCCGCGGCGCCAGGACCAGGGGCTGCCCATCTTTGTACCAGGTCACAGCTGGCTCAGGGAGCGAGTCCGTCTCACAGCTCAGAACGGCCTTGTCCCCTGCCCTCACCGGGAACCCATCCTGGGGGCCGCCGAGAGCCTGCCTGAAGGTGGGGGGAACTGGGCCAGGGGACAAGCAGAGTAAGTGCCGCGCCTCCCCCGTGTCCTCCCCAGCCCCGGCCCCCGTAACAGTCTATGGAAGCCCACAAGGGCCACAAGGACCCCACCCCAGGGAGGGCTCAGACCCAGGGAGTCAGGAAGAGAACCAGGCAGCATGCCAACGACCTGCTGGGTGGCCTCAGCCTCCTGGGCCCTGTCCCACACAGGGCGGGCCCCCTGTGTGAGAGCCCCTCTGGGTCCCCACAGCCTGTCCTTCCAGCAAACCCAGGCAGAAGCCCCACTGCCAGCTGTGAGCCCACGGGGCCTGGCAGTGTCCGTCACAGAGCAGGCGAACACACAAATGGGTGAACCAGCCCCGGGCCTAGGAAGAACCTTCCAGCGAGTCCTGCTCAGGACATCTGGGGCCAGCTTTTCCCCCAGAGGATCCTGAAGATCAGGAGCCCTGAGACAGGCTCCCTGCGGAGAACCCCGTGGTCAGTCAGGCATGGGAGCTCACGGGGCCAGGCCCGGGGCTAAGCGCTCACTTCCCATCCCATCGGTTAGTCCCGTGGTCGGTAAACTGCGGCTCGCAAGCCACATGCGGCTCTTTGGCCCCTTGAGTGTGGCTCTTCCACAAAATACCACGTGCGGGCGCGCACGTACAGTGTGACTGAAACTTCGTGGCCCATGCGCAGAAGTCGGTATTTTCTGGAAGAGCCACACTCAAGGGGCCAAAGAGCCGCATGTGGCTCGGGAGCCGCAGTTTGCCGACCACTGCCACTAGTCCTTATGCCAACTGGCACCTACAGATGAGCGTTGGGGCTCAGAGAGCGGGCACGACTTGCCCAAGGTCACTGAGTAAGTGCACAGCTGAGTTTCAGACTCAAGTGCATCCCGTCTGCAGACCCTGACCCGAACCTCCCAAGTCTGCAGCTGGACACCGTCGCTGCAGGAGGCTTGGCACCCCAGGCTCCCCGGGGTCCTCCCCCGGCGGTGCTGCCTGAGGGGTGGGGGCGGAGGGCTGCCTGAAGGAGCGGGGAGGGTGCCGGTGGGGGGGACAGACAGGACGTACCCAGCACGCTGAGCCGCACCAGCTTCTGGTCTCGGCCGGCGGCATTGAGGGCCTCGCACACGTACGTCCCGGAGTCTGCCGGCTGCGCCCGGGCCAGCTGCAGCGTGTGGGTGCCTGCCGGGGGGGGGGGGGGGGGGTCAGCCCCTCGCACCAGCAACTGGCTGCCCCCAGACTCCCAGCCTGGTCCCCTCAGAGCTGGACCCCAAGCCTCAGTTTACCCACCAGGCAGGAGGAAGACGCCTTCGCCCAGGGAGAGGGCCTGGCCGTCCTTGTACCACGTGACCTCGGGGCTCGGGTGAGCACGGACGTCGCAGGGGAGGGACACGCTGCTGTTGAGGGTGGCGGTGACCTGCTCTGAGTCCGGGCCTGTGATGTGTGGTGGGACTGTCCCCGTGGCCACCGGATAAAGAAAGACACTTGAGGATGCACCCGGCCGGGGAGCGGAGAGCGACAGCTGCAGCACAGGACGCACAGCTCCCGGCCTCAGCTGGCCGCGCCGCCGTGCAGCTGCCTGCTCACCACCACCGCTCACAGATGGGAGCACGGGGCGTGGGGACCAGAGAGGGACAGTCACTTTCCCGTGGCCACTCAGCCGGCCAGTGCCAGAGCCAAATATCAATTCAGGTTTGAGTCCTAGACCTTGAGTGCTCAACGCCGTCACCCCTCTGTTCCCGAGGCCACAGCTGGAGGCCGAGCGCACAGCCACGGAGGGGCATGTGTCACAAGAATGCGGAGGTCAAGAGGGCCAGCCCTGGGGCGGTGACCCCCACTGGGTGACCTCTCTGTCTCTGCAGCTGTGGGGTTGGCTAACCTCCGAGCTCTGCGGGAAGGAGTCAGCCCCAGGCCAGGTACGCAGTAAGTGCTTAATCATGGTGCCGTAAGGCCAGAAGAGCCGCTCCCCGACCACCTCCAAAGTGGCTTAGAGTCATCTGGGGATGGCCCTGGGCGATCGGGGTCCCCCAGATCCTCTCTGTCCTGGGATGTGGCTGGTGCCAGGCCAGGATGACTAACCTCTGGGTGCGGCCTCGGGGCCTGGGACACAGGAAGCACGAGGTGGTGCCCTCAGGGAGGGACTAGGTGCTGTGCCTGCCACGGAGCAGGTCAAGCGGGCCCGAGCACCAGCCCCTCCTCAGCCGGGGAGCCCCAGGGGGCCGCCTGCCCTGCCCAGCTCACCTTGCACCCTAAGGGTGAAGAGCTTCTCCACGGAGCCCGCCGGGTTCTCAGCCACACACATGTAGCTGGCAACGTCGGCCACCTCTGCCGTGGAAACCTGTGGGTGCAGAGAGAGGGCACCTGGTGGCTGTGGTCCCCCTTCCCAGGAACCACTGGGAGGGACCCCCTCACCACACCAGGCACGGCGGGCGCCAGGAGGAACCCCGCAGGAGGCCACCTGTCTACATGGAGCGGTGTGTAGGGGCACCACTGATGGGCACGCACACCCCACACCCGTCCAGGCAGTGGTTCTCAACCTCCTGGCCCTTTAAATACAGTTCCTCATGTTGTGACCCAACCATAGAATTATTTTCATTTCTACTTCATCACTGTCATGTTGCTACTGTTATGAATCGTCATGTAAATATCTGATCTGCAGGATGGTCTTAGGCGACCCCTGTGAAAGGGTCGTTGGACCGCCAAAGGGCTCGCGACCCACAGGTTGAGAACCCCTGCTCTAGGGCTTTCTGTGACACTCAGGAGGGGGGTGTGAGGTTGGGCTGGGTGACCCCCTATAGCAAACGCGATGGTCTCCCCCCGCCCGGAGGAGGCTGCCCTCTGCTGTGTTGAGCTGCAGGGGTCCCGGGCAGCTGTGTCTCGAAACTGGGTGGCCAAGGGTGCTACCCAGGGCCCTGAGCCGCGCTGGCTGTAGGTGTGACATCAGCAGAATTCCCAGGCGCTACGCTCGCCCGTGCCTGCCCGCGAGGCACATGGTGGTGGTGGACACGCATCTGGGGGTGAATGAAGCCCGGGAGCTCCCGCAGGCTCTCGGGCAGGGACCTCATTTGGCTCAGGTAACGGCAGCTCCTGGTCCCGGGCCAGCACCACTGAGCCTCGGCAGCTGCTGCCTTTAGCCACGGCGGGGGACGCCCTGACCTGCAAGACTTGCCCGTCGTCCAGGACCTGCAGCCGTGGGCTCGGGGAGAAGGGCAGCCCGTTCTGGAGCCACGAGATGGTGGGCGTGGGGTTGCCCAGGGCTGGACACTGTAGGCTGACAGTGCTGCTGGCATTGACGGTCACCTCCTCCACCAGCTCCTCCGTGTCCCCCGGGATCACAGGTGGGGCTGGGTGGGGGAGAGGAGGGTGAGGAGCAGGCAGCCTCCCTGGGAAAGGTCCCTGGGGGTGGCGGGGGGGGCGGGGTAGGCATGGAGGTGAGAGCAGTGCTTGGTGCCAGGCATTGGCTGGGGCTCTTTGTGCCCCACTCCCCAAGCCCTCCCAGGCCCTGGTGCAGCTAAGGAATCTGGGGCACAGAGAGGGCTGTGAACTAACCGCTCAAGGTCACACAGCTAGGAAGCAACTCACTTGGAGTTTGAACCCAGTCCTGTCTGGTTGCAGAGCCCAAGCTCGCAACCCCTACATTATCAACCTCCAAGTCCTGCCAGACCATGTTCCCCACTGTGACTCCTGGGGGGGGGGGGAGGCTCACGGAGCCTACAGACGTGACACCCCCCTCCCACCCCCAAGGCTGGCCACTCACTCAGCACCATCAGCTCGTAGTGCAGCCAGTCCTCGCCCACCTCGTTGGAGGCCTTGCACGAGTACCTCCCAGCATCCTCCGCGCGCACCAGGGGGATCTGCAGGACCCGGCCTCCTGTGGGGAGAGGGATGGGGGGAGGGGGGACAGAGGCCTGAGCAAAGGTGAGGAAACCTGCTCCTTCCTCGTAGGGGACCTGGGACACATCACCCCCCCAACCCCCATCTGTGAAATGGAGAGCATCTGCCCGCCCCGCCCAGCTCTCGGGGCCGGGGCACCAGGCCTGGCCACACCTCCCTGCTCTCTGACTCGGTGCTGTAAACACTCCTATCTCACAGATGGGAAAACTGAGGCTTCCCAAGAGCACCCCGCAGTGCTGAGCCCAGCTCCTTGATGAGGACAGAGGGAAGGGCCAGAGAGCTGGGCAGAGGCTCTTGGGAGGCAAAGAGGCAGTTGCGGGCTGTGGCAGTTGGGGGTGGATGTTGCTAGCAGCTGTCATCTGAGACCCTCTGTGATCCAGAGCCTGCCAGGGCCAGACCCTGGTATCTCTGGCGGCTGGAGCTGGTCTCTAGCAGGGGCCGAGGGAGGGTCACTGTGTGCTCACATTCTCGGTCAGGGGCTCGCTGGACCAGGCTGGGTGTGTGTGTGGGGGCGGGGGGGGGGGTGTTGTGACCAGGGTTGGAACTAGGGGCTCATTACATACAGAGCCAGGGGATAGCGGTCATGATTAAGGAGGGAGAGAGGGGCCACTGTCAGGGTCATTTATGTGTGAGGTTAATCTATGTGCTCGGGACTGGGAGTCAGTGGCCAGGGTCAGAGTTCAAGATGGGGTTGAAGGTTTATGGCGAGGACAGAGGGTCGGGGGCTGTGGCCAGGGAGCAGCATGTGACTGAGGTCTCTGTGTACCCAGGATTGGGGCCAGTGTCCCGGTCCGAGAGGAGGCGAGGGGTCAATCCAGGGGTTCTGACAGGAGCAAACAGCTGTCAGCAAGCACTGCCCCTCTCGGATCTCTGAGGCCACCTTATTTTGCAAGAGCCAAAGTACATGCCCTGGGGTGACCCTGCGCAGTAGCACCCCACGCCCCACCTCACCTCCCTCGCCCCCGCCCGCACCGGCCCCAGCACTGTCCACGCCTGGCAGGACCCGGGGCAAATCCTGAGCCGGGAGACCACCGAATCCCCCGAGACACAACAGGGCTCTGTGCCTGGAACTTCTCCCAGGTCTGCTCTACCCCAGGGAGCTCGGCCAGCCGCCAGGGAAGCCAGGCATTTGGAGCCTTTTAATTCAAAATCCTCCACAGAAAAAAAACTATTCTAAATAAAAGGGTTGTTTTCTTTAAAAAACCTAAATCACCTTAAACAAACATACAAAGCAGTAAAAGGAAAGCCAAGGTCACAAGGGCCTGAGTCGGCCCCGGTGTGGCCCTCAGCCCAGTGGGAGGCTCGTCCACGGTTGGGATGATCACGAGATGCCAATAAACAAGTGGCTCCTGCCCAGCTGGTGCGGCTCAGTGGTTGAGCATCGACCTATGAACCAGGAGGTCACGGTTCGATGCCCGGTCAGGGCACGTGCCCGGGCTGTGGGCTCGATCCCCACTGGGGGGTGTGCAGGAGGCAGCCGATCAATGATTCTCTCTCATCATTGATGTTTCTGTCTCTCCCTCTCTCTTCCTCTCTGAAATCAATTAGAAGAAAAAAAAGCAGCAGCAGCAGCGGCTCCCTCTAAGAAAGACGCCAACGTTGGTTTATTTCCGGACATCGCAGATCTCGAAGCCCAGAGAACTGCCAGCCCCGGATTACAGAGGCAGCGAAGGCCCAGCCTGTCAAAGGCCCTGCCCGAGGCCACACAGCAAGCAGCACGCGGGGGCGCCCAGAGGACCGGCAGAAGGGTAGCTGAGAGGACCAGCTCCGAGGCGGGTGTGACCCCGGTCCCCGCCTGCAAAGGCCCCGACTTCTCCGACTTCTCCGCCGCAGCCCCGGCCTACCTTGCAGGACAGACACCCCGTCGGTGGCCGAGAGGGGCTGGTCCTCCCTGTACCAGGTGAGCTCCGGGGGCGGGACCGCGTTGGTGTCGCAGTACAGGTATGCGGGGCTGTTCTCCACCACCTCCCGGTATTCCGTCACCCCGCCCCGGGCCTCCTCCTCCCGGAACAGGGTTTCGAAGGTGGCACTGGCATCACCCACCTTCTGGAACATGGGGGGCACTGGAGGGGCGACAAAGGCATTACCACACACAGCGTGGGATGGAGAGGGACCTCAGCTCAAAGGACCCCGGCCCAGCCTCCCCTGGGAGTGGACATCGCACTGTTTGAGCCCGTCCCGTAGGTCAAGGCGTTTTTAAAGTTCACTCATCCCTTCGACCAGTGGTTTTTTATTTTATTTTATTTTTATTTTTTTTTTGCAATGAGTGTTTATTGAGCGATGACTATGCTGGGTACTGGAATGAGGCACCTGCCCACCGCAGCTCATGTCTAATGGACGCCAGACTTTTCCTGACAAGGTGGTTTTTTTCAAGGGAGGGAGCCAGATCCTGAGCTTTAGCCAGTCTGTTTACTGGAGCCCAGAGGATAAAATCATGGGCTTTCAGAACTGAGGCGCCCCTCAAGGCCACCCCATTCAGCCACCCACATGTGACAAAGGCAAAACTAAGGCCTAGGGGGCAATGATGCTCCCAGGTCACAAAGTCAGTGAATGGAAGAGCCCAGGCCAGGCTCTGGGGGCCAGACATGCCAGACGGTGGTGAGAAAGGGGACAGGCCGCCCGGCTGGCGTTGCTCAATGGTTAGCATCGGCCTATGAACCAGGAGGTCACGGTTCGATTCCCGGTCAGGGCAGAGGCCCAGGTTGTGGGCTCGGTCCCCAGTAGGGGAAGTGTAGGGGGCAGCTAATCAATGATTCTCTCTCATCATTAATGTTTCTATCTCTCTTTTCTCACCCTTTCTCTCTGAAATCAATAAAAAAATATTAAAAGGGGGGGGGCACAGGCAGGCAGCCCTCCTGCCAGCGACTCTGAAGCAGACACCCCCGCCCCCAGCCCTGCCACCCAGTCCCACGGTCCCCTGCCCCCACCAGGCCCTGCTGGTCCCCACACACCCTGGATGAGCACGTTGAAGTCCTGGTCGTCCTCGCCGGCCACGTTGGTGGCCACGCACAGGTACCGTCCCGAATCTGAGACCTGCGTGGGCTGGATCTGCAGCAGCCGCCCTTCGCCCAGGACGCGGAGCCGCTCGTGGGGGGCCACGGGCTGCGGGGAGGGAAGGGGCGGAGACGGGGATCACAAATGGGGGTAAGCACCCGGACAAGTATACGTAGATTCCAACAAGGTTTTAAACACCCGACAAAATGGGAGGACACCCTGAAAACCTGGTAAAACCAAACCCGGATGACAACAGTCGGAAGTGAATTAAATGGGTGAATATAACGCTTAATGTTAATGAGACCTGTTTCCTTTTAAAAGAGTGGGATTTCCTATTAACACGTAAAGAGCAAGGCAGGGCCCAGCCCAGCTCTGGGGTCAGGTGCTTTGCCTGTCTCTACTGGAAGGTTCCGAGCAGGGCCCGGGGGACCCAGAGGAGAGAACCTGAGGCTGCCCTGGGGGCGCAGCTCACCCGTCCATCCTTGTACCAGCTGATGGCAGGCGGGGGCGCCGCCCAGCACTCACACTCCAGGGTCAGGGTACTGTTGACCTTGGTCTTCACTTCCTTCACACCGACCTCCCCCATGGAGTCGTCTTTGGAGATGGAAGGGGGGACTGCAAATCGCAAGGGGAGTCTGAGGAGCCGGCCTGGGGAGGGGGCGCTGAGCTTGCGCTCTCCCTGGGCCCAGGAATGGGGGGCTGGCTCCGGACAGTGGAGGAACAGGGGCCTGGAGACGGATCCACTCCTGGGGCCGTTGGCTTAGGGTGGGGGTGGGGAACGTCCGGCCAGCAGGCCGGGCCGTGTAAGACCCCTGAAATCATTTGGCCTGGCCCTGCCCATCTGGGGGCTTAGACGTGTCAGATGGTGGTGAGAAAGGGGACAGGCAGCCGGGACAGAGCCCTCCTGCCAGGCTCGAAATTCAATCAATCTAGGAGCGTTAGGTGGCCAACGGGGGGAAGTAGAGGACATACGTAATACTTTAAACAATAAAGAATTATTAAAGTAAAAAAAAATCTAGGAGCTTTCTTCATAGCAACGTAAGTTTATATTAAGTTAATTATATTAAGCAAATGATGTTATAAATATCCACATGGCCATTGGCACGCTAGCCGGTTTGGCTGAGTGGATAGAGCATCAGCCTGCAGATGGAAGGGTCCTGGGTTCGATTCCGGTCAAAGGCACATGCCTGGGTTGTGGGCTCGAACCCCAGGAGGAGGCGTGCAAGAGGTAGCCCATCAATGATTCTCTCTCATCACTGATGTTTCTATCTCTCTCCCTCCCCCTTCCTCTCTGAAATCAATAAAAATATATTTAAAAACCACAACCACCAAAAACAAAACATAAAACCAACACATGGCACTTGGCAGGTAAAAGGTCCCCTACCCCTGCCTTAAAGGCAAGACCGTCAGCGATGGTTACAGGATAGGGCAGGTCGGAGGCAGGGGAATTCCTGGGGTGACCTCTGGGGGCCCCAGGTCTCAAGTTGTGGAGGTTCTGACTGCATCAGGGCAGAAAGAAGCCAGGGCCAGAGCGGGTGGGCATCACGTGGCCCAAGTCCTAGCTCACCACCCCCCTCTGAGCGTCCTGGGCCCTAAAATGGGGAATGACCCAGCCGGCCCGCCGCCTGGCGACTATCAGAGCAGACAAGCCCGTGAAGGTGTCCGGGGTGTCAGGAATGGCCTCGCCAGCCGTGGGCAAACTACGGCCCGTTTGAAATGAGTAAAACTAAAAAAAAAAAAAAGACCGTACCCTTTTATGTAATGACTAGGGGCCCGGTGCACGAAATTCGTGCACTGGGTGTGTGTGGGGGGGAGTGTCCCTCAGCCCAGCCTGCCCCCTCTCACATACTGGGAGCCCTCAGGCGTTGACCCCCATCACCCTCCAATTGCAGGATCAGCCCCTTGCCCAGGCCTGAGGCCTCTGGCCTAGGCGTCCGGCCCGGGCAGCGGGGACCCGCAGCTGCAGCGGCCGCATGATCGTGGGCTCCGCTTTAAGCCCAGGCATGGGACCCCTAGCTCCCGGGACTGCCAGCTTCGACCGTGCCCAGCTCCCATCGCTGGCTCCACCCCTACTTCCTGCTATCACTGGCCAGGGCGGAAAAGGTGCCTGATTCTCCGATCATGGCTGGGGGGCAGGGCAAAGGCGGCCCCAGGGCCGCCTTTGCCCTGCCCCCCAGCTCTTAGCTCCCCCCTGGGTTTCTGATCACTGTCAGTGGCAGGTGGCTTCTTTCTGCTTTCCCTTTCGCCTCCCTGCATTGTGCCTACATATGCAAATTAACCGCCATCTTGTTGGCAGTTAACTGCCAATCTTAGTTGGCAGTTAACTGCCAATCATAGTTGGCAGTTAATTTGCATATAGCCCTGATTAGCCAATGAAAAGGGTATCGTCGTACGCCAATTACCATTTTTCTCTTTTATTAGATAGGATGTTTACTTTGAACTTATATTAGTTCACACAAACACTCCACCCATGCTTTTGTTCCGGCCCTCCGGTCCAGTTTAAGAACCCATTGTGGCCCTCGAGTCAAAAAGTTTGCCCACCCCTGGTAGGCGCTGGGGTCCCAGGGCTCCGAGCCACCTCCTGCCTCCCACCAGCGCCCGGGGTCCCGGCTCACTGAGGACTTCCACGTGGTAGTTCTTCATGGCCTCCCCAAGGTCGTTGGTGACCACGCAGGTGTACTGGCCTGCGTCTTCCTTCTGGGCGTTCAAGATCTGCAGCCCGTGGGTACCTGCTTGCGGGGCAGCGGCCAGGGGCGCCTCAGGCATAAGCTGGGCTTCACCGGCCCCGCCCTCTGGCCCCTCGCTCCCCACCCCCCCAGGGCATCACCTGGGAGCAGCTGAATGTTGTTTGAGGCCTCAAATGGGGACCCGTCCTTCATCCAGGTGATGGTGGGGGCGGGGAAGGCCAGTGCCTCGCAGATCAGAGAAATGGGGTTGTTGATGGTCACGGTCACCTCCTCGTCTGCACCGTCCTCGGTCCCCCCCAGGATGGAGGGAGCCACTGTGATGGGGAGGCCAGGGGGTGCTCGTGAACAGAGAGGCCGACCCTGGGCGCAAGGACCCAGGAAAGCCTCAGACCCGCGGTGCTCAGCCGCTGTGCTGCTGCTATTTTCATTGCACAGGGGAAACTGAGGCTCAGTGGAGCCAGGCAGGTGCGGCCAGGTCCCCAGCTCTCCACCACTGAGCAATACCATAGGGCAGTGGTCGGCAAATGGTGGCCCCTTGAGTGTGGCTCTTCCACAAAATACCACGTGCGGGCGTGCACATACAGTGCGATTGAAACTTTGTGGCCACACTCAAGGGGCCAAAGAGCCGCATGTGGCTCGCGAGCCGCAGTTTGCTGACCACTGTCATAGGGGAAGCTGGACAATTTCTGCCTCAACTTCCCCCACAGCCTCTTAGCATCCAGGGTATCTAGTAATTTAACCAGAGTCTCCGCAATTCTGTTTGTTTCCAATCTGTGCCACTCCCGGAGTGGAGGGTGGGGCGGGAGGTGGAGTGATGGTCCCTGCTGAGTAGATGCTCTCTGTTGTCACTGACCCTAAAATGTCCTCTTTCGGGCCCTGCAGGGACCATCCATTTTGCCACCAGCGCTTTTAGAAATGGATTTTATGAGACTGGCCCGTGCCCCTCTTGTTTTCGAATCCCCGTTTCTCCAGCCCAACAAAACAGCTGGTGCCGCATCGCCCTCGCCCTCGCCCTCGGGGGCGGACGGCCTGGAGGGAGCCTTGTCCTCTCTCTCAGCCCAGAGCTCCATCAGTGACATGGGGACAGGCGCACTGCCCCCCTCCTGTGTTGCTGTGGAGATCCAGCCAGGAAGGCCTGGGCATATGCCTGGCCTCTAAGGGTTCAACCGCTAGAGCCGCTGTTGTTGTTTGTTGTTGAACATGGAGGGCTTTGTGGGAAGCTGCCTGTCAGGCCACCTGGTTCTGCCTCCTGCCAGCACCTGGAATGGCCAGCAGATGCCCAGCACTCACCCAGGACGCTCAGCTGGACATGCTTGGTCCTCTCCCCCGCGGCGTTGGCTGCAACGCAGGAGTAGTGGCCGGCACTGGACAGGTTGGCCTGGAGGACCTGCAGAAGGACCCCGTCTGGAGAGACGTGCTGGGTGTCTCCACCAGCCAGGGGCCGGCCGTCTTTGAACCACGTGACCCTGGGCTGTGGGTGGCCTGTGTGAGGAGGAGAGAGGCAAGTAAGACAGTTCAGCAGGATTGGACCAGGCTGGAGCAGAGGTCGCTGCAGGAAGGGGGTGGTGGGGGACATGGGTTTTCCTTCTCAGTCCAGAGCCCAGGCAGCAGGGCAGGACACAGAAGCAGCCACCACGGGCCTGGGCCTTTTCCTAAGGGGTTTGACTGCCTTTTCCTTACTGAGGAGTGGACAGAGACGGCTGGTACGGACAGAAGAAAGACAAGATATTCCTTCCATCCATTTATCCATCTAAACATACATATATACATACATGCATACATACACCTATCCATCCACCAATTTGTCCACCTATCCACCTCCCCATCCATCCATCCATCCATCCATCCATCCATCCATCCATCCATCCACCCACCCACCTACCTATCGATCCATCCATCCACCCACCCACCTACCTATCGATCCATCCATCCATCCACCCACCTACCTATCCACCCATCCAGCCAGCCATCTACCCATCCATCCATCCATCCATCCATCCATCCATCCATCCATCCATCCACCCACCCACCTATCCATCCATCCATCCAACCATCCATCCATCCATCCATCCATCCATCCATCCATCCATCCATCCATCCATCCCAGCTCAACAGCATAACTAAGGCACCGGGGGAACCATGGTGACAAGGTAGACCGTGGGTCCTCAAGGAGCTCAGAGCCCAGCTGGGGTACACAGGTGTCACAAGGCCACCACGGATCAGTGTGGTCAGTGCTGGGATAGGGAGCAGAGGGCTGGGCAAGATCTCCAGCACCCCCCCTTTACAAAGCTGCCTTCTCACCTTTCTCCCAGCCCGCCGTGTGGCCGTGTGTGGCCTTACCTGTGGCGTTGCACGTCAGGTTGGCTGTCTGTCCCTCGGGGACCTTGACCACCTCCTCCAGGTCCTCGTTCTCGATACTGGGAGGAACTGGGAGAGCAGGGAGACAGCCGGTCACTGACTGGAGCTGGCTCGCTCAGGCTGAACCACAGAGCAGAAAGCCTAGAGCATCTCTCTTCCGGCACCTGGTTTCCCCGTCCCCTCGTGCCTGCTTCCACAGGGCCGAGGGAGGACCAGTGCCCTGGGAGAAGGCTCTGGTCAGGGCAAGGGGGTGTTAGAAATATTTTCTCCTTCCCATGTTGGATTATAGTAGTCCCTGCTGCTTCTAGAAAGTTCCATGATGGCCTCAGAGTAGGAACTGCTCATGAGGAAACAAGCTTTGGCCTCGCCCTCCTTCCTGAGTGGACCTCCTACTACAGCAAGAGCTCTTGGTCCTGGACCGCCCCCTGTAAGCTCCCCAGCCGGAGGAAAAGGACTCGTGGGCTATGAACATGGGGCTGTGACATACCCAGGACCTCCACGCTGAAGTTCCTCCGCACCTCCCCAGCCTCGTTGCTGGCCAGGCAGGAGTAGAGGCCTCCATCCCGCTCCTGGGTCCGGGTCACCTTCAGCATCCAGCCACCTGGGGAGGGAGGAGAGTGGGCTCCAAGTGCGGCTGTGAGCTGAGCCCAGGCTGACCACCAGGAAGAAGAGCGTGCCAGGCGTCTCCATCAGATGTGTCTGCCTACCCCAGTGTCCCATCCCTCAGGTGGGAAAACTGAGGCCCAGGAGGGTGAACAGATGGCTGGAGCCCCCCGGACATCAGACATGCACAGGGTAAGCCCGCGGCCCCATTTAAGAAGAAGGATCTATCACCTGGCTACCCCCACTTCTGGAGACTGACCACGGCTAAAAGGACAGCCATGGGCCTGGCCCAGGTCAGACCACTCTGCTACGCTGATGGACCCTGGAAAAGGCCGCCTTCTCCCAAGACCAGGCCAGGGAAGGCACATGCATGGGGCACGTGAACACGACTGCTCCTATACCCCGGGCAGACATCACTAATCGATCACTGCTCTCCTTTCTGCTGGGCCCTCCTGCAGCCCCTGAGTCCACCTCATCGCAATGCATCTGGCAGCCCCACCAAGGGCTCAGAGGAGGTGCACACGGGGAAGCTTATTGGCCAACCCATCTTTGTAACAACCGGAGCATCCCTGCGGGGAACAGCTGACGGGTCACTGAGGGTGAGCTTCAGGGGGCCCTGAAGTCCTTATAAGCTTTGGATGGGATACTGCCTCCTGGACCTCAGTTTCCCCATTCGTATGTCAGCAAGAACTATCGCAAACCAACTTTGTGAGGAGGACGACTATTCAGAGGCAGAGATGCTTAGACCCTATGTCCGTTCGCCCACCTGTACTGTGTGTGAGATGTTATATAAGTGCCATGAGAATTTTTGCTGCAGGACTTATCAGAACCTTGACTATAAATGGCCACCGTGAGCCTCTAGGAGGGGAGCAGAGCAGGAAGCCTTTCTAAACGTCGTCAAATCTAATGTGTTTCCTGGAGCACATCACCTGACCAGTGTTTTGGGGTGCACTCCTGGGGGACCAACAGCCAAAATGTTTATGCCACCCCGGCTGGCCACTCAGGGTCAGAAGTCATGGGCACGTGCTGAGCAGAGGCAGGAGCGGAGGGCCAGGCCCGATCACCGGACACTCCCCTGGTCGGCACCTTACCCGCCAAGAGGTAGGTGTCCTCCCTGGGGCTGATGGGCTCCTCCCCTCGGAACCAGTGGACCCCCGGGGGTGGGATGCCTGCGGCTTCACAGAGCAGCGTCAAGGGGCTGTGCAAGGCGGCAGTGACGTTGGTCAGCGGGTCTGAGTCTCCGATGAGCTCTGGGGGCACTGGACACAGAGAAACAGCCTTATTCAGGACGCAGACAGGGCCGTGCTCCTTCCGCGACCCCCACGCACGGCCCTCCCCCAGGAGCCCCACCCCCACTCAGGAGGGGCTGAAGGCTTCAAGAGCTGCTCCCCCTGACAGGGGTGAGTGGCGACCGCAGGCGGGGCTTTGGCGTCAGGCAGACACATTGGGCCTCAGTTTCTCCAAGCCCCTAGAGCAGTGGTTCTCAACCTTCCTAATGCCGCGACCCTTTAATACAGTTCCTCACGTTGTGGTGACCCCCAATTTCATGGTTACAAACTGAACATCATGAAAGCATAGTGATTAATCGCAAAAACAATCTGTAATTATATATGTGTTTTCCGATGGTCTTAGGCGACCCTTGTGAAAGGGTCGTTCGACCCCCAAAGGGGTCTCGACCCACAGGTTGAGAACCGCTGCCCTAGAGGGATGCCGGGAGGATTCGACAAGAACCCGTGTAAAGCTCTCGGCACAGCGCCTGGTACCGAGCCGATGCTGAGCAAACGAGACTGGCCGAGAGCAAAGGTGAACACAAGTGCGTCCCCCAGATCCACACGTCAGAGCTCCGTGGTGTCTAGAGCATCCACTCGCAAAGGAAGCCCCGCTCTATCAGGCCGGGGTGTGCGGGTGGGGTGGGGTCCCAGCCACACGGCCCATCTCTCCCATCTTCTCTCCTACCACTCTGCGCTTCTGCCCTGAGGCATACAGTAGGAGCTCAATAAAAGACTGAAACCACAAGGCTGTTCTAGCTACCCTGAACCTGCCACCCCTCCCGGCCTCTGTGGGGTGTGTTCCCTCCGCCTGGCACATTTCCCCCTCACCCTGCACCTGGTTAACTCCCACCCTGCTTTTACATTTCAGCTGAAAGGCCACCTCCTACAGGAGGCTGCCCTGACTTTCCACGACAGCGTTCAGGCCCCTGAATTCCCCTATCACATGTAAGTCATGCAGGACAGAGTAGCTCATTTCCACAGTGCCCAGAACAGAGTAGGGGGACAGACAGGAAGGGAGGGGAAAAGTGGGGGGAGATTAGGGCCATTTGAAGCCAGTCCTGATTTGGGAGCCTTGCTGAAGGCTTCCCCCACCAGACCTCACCAGAGGCCTGCCTCTTGGGAGAATGAGGCGTGACCCCCCGGCCTTGCCTTCTCCAGTCTGGGCCCCCTTCCAGCCCCGCTCCGGCCGGCCCCCGGGTCCTCACCCAGCACGGACAGCGCAAACCTCCTCTCGGCCCTCCCAGCCACGTTCTCGGCCAGGCAGCTGTAGCGTCCCGCGTGGGCAGCCTGTGCCCGCTCCACGTGCAGGCTCTGACCCTGGTTCTGCAGCCGCAGGCCCGGTGCGGCTCCCACCGGCTGGCCGTCCCGCTCCCACGTCACCCTGGGTGGGGGTTTCCCCGTGACGTTGCATTCCAGAGTGGCCTCCGCGTCCTGGACCACGGAGACCTGTGCGGGGGGCTCCCGGGGGCCAGCGATCTGCGGGGGAACTGGGGTGGGGAGAAAGTCGCTGTGGCCGCCGGGCAGCAAGCACTCACACCGGGCCCCAAGCTGGCCTACGTTCCCCACGGCCACTCCCTGGCCGCGTGACCTTGGTCAGGTGACCTCATCTCTCTGGGCCTCCATGTTCCATCCTTATAAAGGGGCCATACGGCGCTCCACTCCTGCCTGCCTAATGCTGGGGTCCCGGGGCGGGGCCTGCTGTTTGGAAAACAAGCTCTCAGCACAGCCCTGAAGAGCTGCGGGAGGGTTCCTTCCTCAGAAACCAGGCCTTCCCGGAGCTCAGACAGTGGCGGGGGCCGGCTAGGCGGGGTTCCTCTCTCCAAAATGCTTTTCATTGGGGGAATAAGAACACATTTGTAATGTCTTAATCAATAAAGGGGAAAAAATGTAAAAAAAAAGTGTTTTCTGGTGATATAGATTAAAACGGAAATTGAACTATGAAAAAAAAAATGCTTTTCTTGGTCCTATTTCCTAGGCTGAGCTATTTCATCTCATCACTGCAGGACGAGCAGCCGGGACTCAGGTTTCCCTTATGCACAGGAGCTTCACAGAAATTCTACATTCCTTTCCGCCTCTGTTCCGAGCGGCGTTTTTCCCTCTGGGCCGCTGGGGGCTCTTGGGGTCACACTGCCACTCCCGGCTTAGGCCCGGAGCCGGAGCCGCAGGAAGCTGGCTGGGGGGGCGGTTCGGGAGACGCCCGGAATCTAAGAGGCCAGGGAAGCGCTCTCATTATCGCTGTTCCTGTCTCGGCTTGGATCCCGGGGGTGGGGTCTCCCCTGCCGGCCACCCTCCGGCCCCTTCTGCCTGACTCAGGTCACCCCAGCCCGGCTCACCATGCACCTCCAGCTGCTGGTCCTGGCTGCTATTTCCGGCCACGTTGCTGCACTCACAGGTGTACGTTCCCTCCTGGGCCGGCTGGGCTGGTCCCAGGTACAGCAGCCGCCCCACCGCCGACACCTGTCCGAGGCCGGCCCCCTCCCGGGGCACGGGCTGACCTGGATGCAGCAAGGAAAAGCCCCTGGTTCCCGGTCCCCCCACCGTCCGGGCCAACTCCGACAGGAGGAGGCTGTCCCTGCCCTCGGCGGGTGGCCCCACCCCAGAGCCCAGCGGAGATGGAGATGGGTGGGCCTTCAGCCCCAGGGGTTGGGGTCCTGGTTACAGAAATGACAGTCCGATTCTGCTCGGTCCCCAAGTCCGCTGGGCACCCCAGCCCCTTCCCAGCCAGCAACCCTACCATCCTTCCTCCAGGTGATCTTGGGAAAAGGGACACCCCGACATTCGCAGGACAGCCTGGTGGGGTGTCCCTCGGTCACAGTCAGGATGCGGGGCTCCCTCGAGGGGAACACTGGAGGGACTAAGAGAAGAGAGGGTGTGAGGGGTGGGGGGCTGGGAGGGGAGCGGGCTGCACCCTGGGACCCAGTCAAGGCAGCAGTGCGCCAGGGCATGTGAGCTGGCCGCGCAGGGGCAGGGCAGGGGGGACCGCAGCCCAGCCCAAGAGACCCTCACCCCAGACGTTGAGGTTGTAGTGTTTCTCCGAGCGGCCCGCCTGGTTCAGCGCCTCACAGGTGTAGCGGCCTGCGTCCCACACCTCTGCCCTGTCCACCTGCCGACAGCGACAGGAGCCATCAGCAGGGGCAGCACACAGCTGGGGTGCCCGGGGCAGACTGTGTGACTGTGGGCCAGCCACTTCACCTCGCTGTGCCCCAACCTCCCCACCTGGAACCTGGCACCTCCCGCACCCTGAAGTTTCCAGAAGCCGCTGCCTGCGGTGGCCTCCTGTGGGTCCCTAAGTGGCAGCCTTACCAGCCACACCCGCAGCCCAGCCCCGTTCTGACAGAACAGCCCAGAGGAGAAGGTGGGGGATGGAGAAGGGTGGGGTGGAGGGGACCCTGTCCTCAGGGGTCAGACCTGGACATGGTGGTGACGCTGCGGCTCTGAAGAATGAAGGGCAGGAGAGGCAGGCATTCCAGACAGAGCACACCACAGGAGGTGCTCAGAGTCGGGAATGAGCGTATCACAAGGTGTAGGGGGGTGGGAGGAGGAGGGGCAGGCTGGAGTGGAAGGTTCTCCCAACAGCAGGAGAGGCACCGACGCTCCCCCAGCTGATGTGGATGAGCTGTGCCCTGGGGCAGGGTGGGGCCTCACGGGCCTGCCTCTGGGAACCCTCCCAGCCTCCCAGGAGAGAGGCACCAGTGTGTTTGCAGGTGAGAGACCCGAGGCCAGTGTGTCAGGACGCCAGGGGGGAGGCGCAGCCCGAGGAGGCAGAGCTCAAGTTTAAATCCAGGCTGACTCCAGAGTCCCGACCCCACACCCCCTGCCTTGCTGGGCCAGATGCCTGATCCCGGGCTTAAAGGCCCAAAGGCGAGGAGGCTTTGGAACAGAGTGAAAAACAAGTAGAAAGAGAGCTGCTGGCTTGGGGGGGGAGGGGGGGCAGGGGCTGAGGGGCCTGAAGGCTCAGTCCTGGGCCTTCGCTCTCAGTCCCCATTCGGCTGGAAGCAGCTCCGACAGGTCGGGAGGCTGCGCCCTGGGCGTTGGGTCTGGAGGGGCCTGCAGGGCCCACGCAGCTGAACTGACCATGTAGGGCACCCACAGGCCCGCCCTGCCGGGCTCCGCTCACCCACCTCCAGCAAGGCCTTGTCTGCAGAGAGGCGGGCTCCGGGCCGCGGCTCCAGGGGGCGGCCGTCCTTCCGCCAGCTCAGCACCGGAGGGGGCACGGCGTGGCTCCGGCACTCCAGGGCCACTGACGCGTTGGCCACGACGGACACGTTCAGCTCTTCCCCGAGGATGCTGGGCGGCACTGGGGAGGGGGCGGAGGGCGCTATCTCAGCAGGTGGGGGGGCAGCAGGATGGAGCCAACACCCTGAGCCGCAGCCCTCTCATCCCCCCCTCGACGACCTCCTGCGCCGGCCTCAGAAGGAGGCCCCAGGCCCCGGGTCCGAGGGGATCGGTGGGTTGTAACAGCGGCAACCTCCCGACTGACGGCACTTCAGGACGAGACGTTACCTCCGAGGGACAGTGGGGGAAGGGACTCTGGATTTCTCTGTATTATTTCTTGCAACGCACGTGAACCTACAATTATCTCAAACTCTTTTTAAAATTTACAGTATTTTTATTTTTTAAAATGTGTTTTCAGAAGCAGGACCTCAGCCACCTTTCTCCCGAGACATAAACAACCCTGCAGAGGAGGGTCAAGAAGGCAGGGTCGGGAGTCAGAGGCCCTGGCTGGAGTCCTGTGACCTGACACTTGGTCACGGTGTGATCAGGAGGGTAGCCACCGGGCGGGGCCACCGGGTGGGGCCACCGGAGATGAACTGCAATGACAGGTCGCTGAGCCCTGGGCACACCGTGCCTGTGAACTATTATCCGGATGCCAGCGACGGGAAGAGCTGAATGGAATGCTTCTCCCCCACTGGCCCCCCCAACCCAGGCTCTACATTTCCCAGAGTTCCCTTGTGCACCTCCAGAGACCCCACAGGATCCCATACGAGGACATTTTAAAACCAGAGCAACTGTCACTGTGTTCTCTGAGTGTGGTGAACCCCGCGACAGCTTGGAAGTGGGTGCCATCTTCGCCCCTTTCCCAGAGGAAGACACAGAGGCTCAGAGAAGCGAAGTGACTAGCCCAAGGTCATGGCCACAGGAAGTGGCGGAGGCAGGATTTGAACCCCAGATTCATGCACTCCAGAGCCGGTCCCTAACCATCACCCCACACCACCTTGCCCAAATGCACTGTCACTGCACTTGACCCAGGAGAGTGAAAACGTCCGATGCCTGACTCTTGGCCGTGTGCACCTCCGGCCACTTCGTGCCCCTGCTACCTCTTCCCTGAACTTGGGTCACCTGGTCGAGAGGGGCCGCCCACCTGCCCACCTGTCCATAATAGGGGAGCTCTCACTCCAACTGACCCCACAGGAAGGCAGCTACGGTCTCAGGCGGCATGTCTCCCACCCAACCACCCTTCCTTTGAACGTGGCCAGACACCCCCCAGCCCCACGTCCTTGAGCCACGGCCTCTGGGGCCTGACACTCACCGTGGACGTGCAGGGCGACGTCCCGGCGGTCCTCGCCCACGGCACTCACGGCCACGCAGGAGTAGGTGCCAGAGTCGGAGGCCCGGGCACTGGCCAGCGTGAGGGTGCGGCCCCCGGGAAAGACCTGCCCCCCAGAAGGAAGCCCACGTGAGGTTAGGCACCCCAAGGCCAGCTCCCACACCTCCCACGCTGGCCCTGCTGCACGGCACGCCACCCCGGCAGCCTGCTCCGGACGCCCAGAACCCCCAGGCCTCGGCACGTCTGCAGGCTGCCGGGCGATCACATGGGTCCTTTAAAAGGGCCCCCTGTAGTGTGCCGCGCCAGCACGGCCAGGGGTGAGCCTGAGTGGGGGCGGCTGAAAGGCTTAGAAAAGACAGACAAGAGAATGAAAGCCGGGTCTCGGTGGGACGCTGCTTCCCTGAGAGACAGTGACCACGCCCACAGCCCTGTCTTTATTTTATAGCCAGAATCCACGCGGCAAAGTAAGGGCGTGGCCAAGATGTTTACAACATTCTCCTGGGTTTCAATCCTACTCAACTACATGCACCTGAGCTCTATCGAGCCCACATCACTCAGGCACGTGGGGCCACGTGTTCGGACCATAGGTTCACGCTCACAACTATAGCTGTTGGCTACAATTGTGCTGGGAGGGCCCTGCCCTCCAAGCTGGGACTTGCATGTGGCCATGAGAGGACTGTGCCCGCTCCTCAGTCCGAGGCTTGAACCTGTCCAAACACTGTAGCGGCTCCCCACACTGTAGCTTCGCTGCGGCTAGTGAGCCCTTGGGAGGCGGCCGGCACGCGTAGGATACGCAGCGGGTTGCAGAGTTAGTACGAAAAGAATGCAAAACGTCTCGTTAATCACTTTCCACATTGATGATGATGAAATGATGCTTTTTGGATATACTACTGGGTTAACCAAAATGTCTATTAAAATTGCTTTCACCTGTTTCTTCTTATGCATTTCCTGCAGCTACTGGGCATTCTAACTCACACACTTGGGGGGGCCTTGTTTCTGGAGACGATGCTTGAGACTCTCCACTTAGCAGTCCCTGCCCCCCTCCCACCAGCCGTCCGGGGCGGTCACTGCTTCTCCCTCCCCATGGAGCTCCCAGGGCCGGGCCTCTGCCCCCAGCACCCCCTGAGGCGGCAGGGAGGTAGCGGGCCACCCAGCCCTGCTGACCTGGAGGCCGGAGGTCCCTGCCGTGGACACGGGGTTTCCATCCTTCAGCCACAGCAGGGTGGGGCTGGGGCTGCCGGTGGCGCTGCAGGTCAGCCGGACCGGGGCGCCGAGCAGCACGGGGCCCGGCAGGCTGGGCGGCAGCGTGATGCGCGGAGGCACTGCAGGGCGGGGGTGACACAGAACACAGGCTGAGCCCCACTGGGGACATCACAGAGAGGGCACCTGGCTGGGCACCCCCCTCCCAGGCCACACGCAAAAGCGCAGGGACAGCCACTCAACATGGGCACAGCCCTGCACAATTCTCAAGGCTGTTCATCTCATCCTTTTTGTTAAATAAATATATATATTTTTTATTGATTTCAGAGAGGAAGGGAGAGGGAGAGATAGAAACATCAATGATGAGAGGGAATCATTGATCGGCTGCCTCTTGCACAACCCCTGCTGGGGATCGAGCTCACAACCCTGGGCATGTGCCCTTGACCAGAATCGAACCCGGGACCCTTCCATCCCCAGGCCGATGCTCTATCCACCAAGCCAAACCGGCTAGTGCTCATCTCATCCTTTCCAAACCATCCTGAGGCCTCTGCAGATGAGAATCCAGGGCTCCAGGAGGGCAAGGCCTCGGGCCGAGGTTGGCCAGCAGCACCCGAACCTGGGCCTTCTGCTCAGCATATCATGGGGCAGGCTTTGTTTTCCAGCTCAGGGGCATCAGATTAAACGCTCTCCTACAGGCAGCCCCTCGTGAGTCCACTGTATCTGGGAGCCACAAGCCAGGATGTCCAGGGCTCCTGCCCAGTTCCCCACTGCTCTTGGGACAAAGACCGGAGCCCTCCAGCATCCACCTGGCCATCTCCCCAGCCTGGCCCCTCTTCCTCTTGTTCTGTGAGCGCCAGGCCCCCAGCCTCCTTGCCTTTCCTCAACTCCCCAGGTCTCTGCAGGCGGTCTCTATTTCGGCATCCAGCTCTCAAAGACGCCTCCCAGACCCCCCAGGCCAGGTCAGAGCCTGGTTCCAGGCCCTCAGCTGCACCTCGCCTTTACTAGCTCTTGTCACAGCATCAGGAAACAGTGCTCTGGGTAATGATCTACCACGGTACCCTCCACCAGCAGGAAGCATGGGCCTGTCTTCTCAGGGCTGCAGCACCAGGGTTTGCTGTCCCAGAGCGTGTCCTTCATAAATGTGGTTGCATAGAAGATGGGTAGACGGAGGAATGGGTGGCTGAATGGATGGATGGGTGGGTGGGTAGACAGATGGATTGTTAGATGGGTGGAGGAATGGGCAGAGAATTGGACAGATGATTGGATCAATGGGTGGACAGCTGGGTATTTCCATGCATGGATAGAAGGATGGATAATGGATGGATAAAACGGTAGATGGATGAATGGATGATGGATGGGTAGATGGATGGTGGGTGGAAGAAAGGATGGATACATGGATGAATGATGAGCGGGAAAACGAATGGATGATGGATGGAAGGAAGAAAGGATGGATGAATAGATGTATGGATGGTGAATGGATGAATTATGGATGCAAGGAACTATAGATGGATGAGTGGATAATGGATAGGTGGATGATGGGCAGAAGGAAGGAAGGGAGGATGGATGAGTAGGTGGGTGGATGGTGAATGGATGGATACTGAGTAGATTTGTAGACAAATAGATGGAGAGTAATTTTTGCACAAGGACCCCTTGGTCCTAGTGCAGCTCACCATTGACCCGCAGGCCGTACTGCAGCTCCGTGCGACCCGCCACATTGGACGCCACACAGCGGTAGCTCCCAGCGTCCGAAGGTCGGGCTCTCTCAATGAGGAGAACTCTCCCGTCAGCTGACACCGTGACTCCCTTCCAAGCAGAGACAGGCTGGCGGCCCTTGAACCAGGAGATGTCTGGGGAGAGAAGAGACACTGGGGATCCTGCCAGCCCCTCAGACTGTGCTGTGTAATGGGCAGTGTTGCCTGAGATAGGACCAAGGGCAGAGAGGAAGCCCCAGGGGGTGGGCAGCCGAGAGCAAGGAGAGTCAAAGCCGGCCTGGCCCCCTCAGCTCCTGCTTTAGAGGAGAACCCAGAGCACCCCAACACGGCAGCCTCATAAACAGGGAGCATTAGCTCCATGTATCTTCAGCTCCTCGCATCCTGCCAGGGCCCGTCCCTGAACCTGACAGGGTATTTGCCCCATCGGATGGGGCGATAACCGTAGGGCTCGCTACCCAGCAAAACTGGGTGGACCTGGTTCAAACGGGGGACAGGGCCCTCCTCCTGGGCCCATCCTGGCTGCGAACACCCGCACCCAGCCCCAAGCTCCCAGCCCTCCCCTCAACTGTTAGTCTAGAGAAGGGGCCAGACAGCGACTTGGCAACTTGGCGGCCCGGCCCTCGCCCCCAGCCCCGGGGTGGCCCTGTGACGTTACAACTCCAAAGCCCTGCGGGTTCGCTTCAGACACCAGGGCACTCGCTTCTGGGCCTTCGGGCCAAGGTCAAGGGCAGACACCAGCGCAAAGGCTCTGGGCCTGGCGGTGACAGGCATTTAATGGGCCCTGGGTGAACAGCTGTGGGGAAGGAAGAGAGGAAAATGCAAGGAATAGGGAGAAGGGCCTGCGGATGGCAGCCTGATTGTCCACAACCCGCGCGGTGCCTGGGCACCGGCAACCTCACCAGGTGGGGCTGGGGCCGGCGGCAGGTGGCTTTCCCTCGCCGGGAGGGGCTTACCTGGAGGGGGCACGCCGGAAGCCAGGCACTCCAAGGTCACGGAGGCATTTTCCAGCACTGCCTTGTTGGCGGGGACCGGCTCAATGTTGGGGGGCACTAGGGGAGACAGGGCATGCCCTCGCTTGGTGGGTAGCTCAGATCTCAGCCATCCCAACGTCTCCCCCCCAGCCTTCCTGAAAGGTCCTGGGCAACAAGAGCCCCCCAACGGCTCATGGCCTCTGACCAAGGAACCCCACTCCTGAACCACACACAGAATAAGTCTTCATTGCAATCGTACCAGGACCGCCCAGCACCCACCCCCAGGAACAGCCCACCCCAGTGGGCAGGCGGAACCCGGAGAGCCATGGCAAGTGGCAAGTGCAAGGACCTGCCCACATATGCAAGGATGTAAAGGAACCCCCAAACCGAATAAGACAGCAAAGGTAAATAGGGGTGCGGACAAGGGTGTCCCTTAAAAACCCCTCAGAAAGCCACCTATGGGGGCCACAGAACGGACGTTCCTTTTTCTTTTTATAAAAAATATATTTGTGTTGATTTCAGAGAGGAAGGGAGAGGGAGAGACAGAAACATCAATGATGAGAGAGAATCATGGATTGGCTGCCTCCTGCATGTCCCACCCTGGGGATTGAGCCCGCAACCCAGGCATGTGCCCTGACTGGGAATCGAACCCTGACCTCCTGGTTCGTAGGCCGACACTCAACCACCGAGCCACACCGGACGAGTGAGCAGATGACTTTCTACTTCTAAAGTCAAGTGCACGACTAGATGTTAAACCCCATCCCCCCCCGGCCCCCACAGCAGCCCCGAGGGCCCTCAAAGGGTCCCCCACCACTCATCACCCATGTCCTCACCCAAAACCTTGAGCACCGCATCCTTTCTGCTCTCGCCGGCCAAGTTAGTGGCGACACAGGTGTAGACGCCTTCGTCCCTCAGGTCCACCTTCTCAATCTGGGGCGGGGGAGGCAGAGGCGTGTCACGGGGAGGCGGGGGTGGGGGCACGGGGTCCAGAACCGGGAGTCACTCAGAATGATGCTGGGACAGGACAAGTGGCCAGGCTGCGCTGACGCCAAGAGCAGGAGAAGGGAGGCATGGGGACGAGTTTGGCTCTGGGTGCAGTTCCGAACCACACACTTAGACTCCAGGGAATCCCCCTGATCTTGGGGACCCTCCCCTTCCCCCCACTTTCTCCTTCTGGCAGCTGAAGCTCTGGGGACGTGGACTAGGTTAAAGGTCCCCCCTCTTCAGTCCACTGAGAATTCCCAGCTGAATGGGTTCTTTGCTGGTCCTGCCCCCAGGCTCCCAGGGTCCTGCTGGGGCTTCCAGGGCCCCTAGAAAGTGGCTCCGCCTCCTGTGCAAGGTTGCCCCGCGAGCCCGAGGGCCCCTGAAATGTACCTGCAGGTTCCCCCCCGAGGCTGCCAGGGCCACCCCATCCTTCCACCAGCGGAGGCTGGGGGTAGGCACCCCGGTCCCCGCACACCGGAGGGTCACAGGCTGCAGGAAGGGGGCTGTGATGTTCTCACCGCCGACGATGACCGCCGATGGGAGCTCTGGGCAGGGCAGAGGCAGGGAGGACCAGGTCAGGGTCAGGAGGGTGCAGTGGTGCCCAGCCGCCCCCTCATGCCTGGGGAATTAGGAGTGGCCTTGCAGAGCTGCCCTCTAGCCTCCCCCCACTCAAGCCCTAGACACCTGGCTTTGGGGAAGAGCGCCAGACTGGACCCAGCAGGGTGGGTCTTTCCTTTCTTTAAAAAGTCTCCCATCCACCCACCCACCCAACCATCCACCCACCCACCCATCCACCCACCCATCCATCCACCCACCCATCCATCTACCCACCCACCCATCCACCCACCCAACCATCCACCCACCCACCCACCCATCCATCCACCCACCCATCCATCTACCCATCCAACCACCTATCCATCTATCCACCCATCCATCCACCCACCCATCCACCCACCCATCCACCCACCCATCCATCCATCTACCCATCCACCCACCCATCCACCCACCTATCCATCTATCCACCCATCCACCCACCCACCCATCCACCCACCCACCCACCTATCCATCCATCCATCCACCTATCCATCCATCCACCCACCTATCCATCCATCCACCTATCCATCCATCTACCCACCTATCCATCCATCCACCTATCCATCCATCCACCCACCTATCCATCTATCCCATCCATCCATCCATCCATCATTGAGCATCTACTCTGAGCCCCGAAGTGAACTAGGCACTGGGACACAGTAAGGAATGGTGGCCACTGTGCTGTCCTCTCAGAGCTCCGAGAGGTGGACAACCAAACAAGCACTCCCAATCCAGTGGGTGGCGAGCGATAGCCAAGAGAGGGTGGGCAGTGTGGATTAGCACCACAGTGACATCAAGGAGGGCTTCTGGGAGGAAGGGGTGTTTTAGGACAGACCTGAAAAATAAAGAGGTGCTAGGAGGCAAAGAAGGAGAATGTTCCGGGAACAGAAACAGCATTTGCAGGCACGGAGGTGAGAGAGCGGATGTATTTAAAGAGTTGAATGAAGCGCGTGGTGGTCAGTGGACAGAGAGGGAAGACTGGGGAGAAAAGCGAGGGCCTGAGGACTGGACAGACGACAAGTGGGGTGGACAGCTCAGGCCAGCCTCTCACGCCTCTTCTCTTTGGGGAGCTGGGAAGTACAGCCCAGCTGGACTATCTAGAGAAGACCAGCCCCCTGTCCCCCCCAGGCCCCCCAGACCGGCCAGAGGCGCAGATGGCCTCGGTCCAGGCTCCCCTCCCCCGGCCTCGGGCTGCCCATGGCCCCTCACCGTGCACAGACAGCTCCACCTCGGCCCCTGCGGTGCCTGCCTCGTTGGTGGCCTGGCAGGAGAAGAGGCCCGCGTGGCCCGGCTCCACGTGGTCGATGTGCAGGGTGGTCCCCTGGGAGGCCACCTGCACCCCCACCAGCTCCTCGGCCGGGCGGCCGTTCTGCAGCCATCTAAGGCGGGTGGGAAGGGGGACGGTCAGCCTGAGGCCAGGGGAGGCAGGGCCAGCAGGACACGCAGGAGGCCCGGCAGCGTCTCCGCCTGCTCGCACGTCTCTGGCCTTTTTCTTGCCTCTGGGAAGGGGGTGCCTCTTGACCCCACCCACCTCCAAAGCATGCGCTCTCTGCCCACACCCCAGCCGCAGGCCTGGCCTTCACCCTCCGGCCCCCCACATACGCACTGGATAGTGGGCACCGGGGAGCCTGAGGCCTGGCAGGGAATCTCCAGGGGCTGTCCCACGAGGGTGGTCACCTGGCCCAAGCCTTCGGCCACCAGCAGCTGCGGGGGCACTGCAGGCCGGACCCCCCAGTGGGTGGTTAGCGCTGAGTAAATCCCTGCCTAAAGCCCTCCTAAGTCCCCTGTGCCCCCAGAACAAGGCCCAAGCCACACCCCACCATTCATGTTCCCCCCTCCTACAGGGGGCCTTCCAGGATCACCCCTGAGGCTTGCCCTATTTATTCAACGTCTGTCTCACCACCAGACCCAGGGCTCAGGTGTCCCGCCTGCCTCGCTCCCTCCCCATCTCTAGCCCCACGGGCCAGCCCCGAATCAGCCCGAGAGATGTCTATCCAGGGGAAGGCCCCTCCCCGCCTGTCCCCAGGACCACTGCCCACAACCCCGCATTGGGCCTCAGGGATTTCTAGGTAAACGCCCATTGACCAGAGGCAGCTCCCCAGAGGGGCTGCGGTCACTGGCACGTGGCAGGTGTGGGAGGAGGGGCTCACAGCCCGGTGGCTCGGGCGGGACAGGTCCGGCTCACCCTGCACGTCCACGGCGTATTGCAGCACGGCCTCCCCCGCGGGGCTGCTGGCCACGCAGCTGTACAGGCCTCCGGCCGCCTCCCCCAGGCTGTCCAGGCTCAGCAGGCCGCCGCCCGCCTCCAGCCACGTCCCGTTGCTCTCCGCCAGGGGCAGCCCCTCGTGGTGCCAGGACAGGGTGGGGGGTGGGTAGCCTCTGGCCACGCACTCCAGGCCCAAGGGTCTGCCAGCCACCGCCTTCACCAAGTGAGGCCCTTCGCCGGCGCCCTCGATGGTGGGCGGGACTAGGGAAGAGGCAGGGGCCGCTCAGGGACGGGAGTTCCCCACCAGCCCTGGTTCAGCCCCCTGCACACCCCACATCATGGGACGAGCCTCCTCCCCCACCTGCACTGGCCGAAGCTCAGAGATCAGCTCCTGCGGGAAGCCTGCCCCAGGCCCCTGGCTGGAGCATCCCTCCCTCCTCTGCCCCTGGGTGGCCCCTCCCCGCGGCTGGCATCTTCTCTGACCCTGCTACCCCTGCGGGCTCATCAGAAGCAGAACAACGGCTTGTGTGTCTCTGGGAATGGCACACAGTAGGGCTCAGGGCCCACTGCACTCAAAGCGACAGGCTCCCCGGGCTTAAGACCAAAGCCACTGTTCCTACAAGTCCCCCCTCCAGCCTGCGGGGGCAGACGGGACGACTGGGGCCCAGACGGCGCGTGATGGCCAAGGGGGCAGCTTCTCTCTTCCTCTTGGGGAAGGCCGCCGTGGTGCTGAGCCCACAGAGGCCTCGCCAGGGCACATGGAGCGATGCCGGACTAGGATGTGCCTCTCAACCTTGTTTGGGTCGTAAGTCCCTATGAAAACGCACACACGCATTCCCCAACCAATTTCCAGGAGGGGCTCAGACCCCAGAGGGAGGCTCCCCAGGCTGCATCTGGCTCACCCTCAGAGACCCCACACAGCCCAACTGTCCTTTGGGGTCCCTAGGGCTCCAGTGCCCAAGTGTCTGCATCTTTGGGGGCCAGAGCTCCTGAGCCGACTCCTCATTAGGGGCCAGGATGACCCACTGGCCTGCACCCCACCCTCCAAACCTCACCAGGCCCTGCCCAGCCCCACCCCTGCCCACCTCCACACATCTTTCCTGCGTTCTCTGCAGGGCCTCCGAGCCAGCCCCTCGAGGCGGCCATCACCAAGGTTAACCGTGCAAAGTTTATGGTCACCGCCCCCCCCCAGGTGTGAACTGGGGGCCATCACATCCCCAGGGCCCACCGCGCTCATCGGTGGGTGGAGAGACGAGGGCCTGGTCCTGCGGCTGACAGAGGAGCTGATACTGTGAGGACCTGGGGGTTGGCTCACAGTCAGTGGCTCCCTCAGAGAAGTTAATTACGGGTAGAGGGTTTGGGTGTGGTTTCGTGAAAAGCCCTAAATCTTGAGAGGAACTCGGGGTCCTCCACTCGGCTCTGCCTGGGCCCCGAGACAGGCCCTCTGACCCTGGCCTGTTTCCTCGCCTGTAGGAGGGAAGGGAGATTGAGGTGACCCTTCTCTAGCCACTCCCTCGCCTCCGCAGCCCAGAGTCCCTCCCTCCGCTCGCCCAGCTGACCCCGCTCGCGCTGACCCCCGGCCACTCACCGTACACCTCCAGCCTGGCGGCCTTCTCCGCGACGCCCACGGGGTTGCGGGCCTGGCAGGTGTAGACGCCCGTGTCCGAGCCCTGGGCCCGCCCCAGCTGCAGCTGCCGGCCGCCCCGGGTGTACACAGCCTTGGGGCTGGGGGGCAGCGGGGCCCCGTCCTTGAACCAGGTGATGTCAGGAGCAGGCACGCCGCGGGCCTCACACAGGAGCCGCGCCGGGTGGCCCTCTATGACGGCCACCTCGCTTGTCTCGTTGGAGCCCCAGATGGTGGGGGGTGCTGAGGACAATGGGGGGGTGGTCACAGGGAGCCCCCACCCCGAGTGGCTTGCACGTGCCCGTGCCCCAAGCACTGCACACGTCGCAGCTTCGGCGGCAGGAGAGGGAGTCGGGGAGACAGGAGAGGTGGCACGGGGTATGCTGACGTGGAAAGCTGCCGGCTGCACAGGAGGTGGACGAGGTGGGGGTGGGGGGGACGCCCTGGACCCCACTCTGCCTCTAACTGGCTGTGTGACCAGGTAGGTCACGTCCCCTCGCTGGGCTCAGCCTCCCCATCTGTAAAAGGAGGGGCTGGACGCAATCGGGTTCCCACGGGCAGGACGCAGGCCACAGCGTGAAGTGACACTGCGTCTCACAGAGCTCCTCCCAGCTGATCACACAAAGGAGAAGGCTCCGGTGATAGACTACACTCTGGACCTTTCTAGCACTTTCCACCAGGCCCTCCACCACGGAGAGCAGACAGCGCAGCGCCCTCTGCAGGCAGCTGGCGCCCCAGCACTTCCAGGGCCTTCCTCTCAGTGCTTGGGTTTTGCAGCCTCCTCCCTCCCCGGAAGGCCAAGTGGGCCTGGCTTCCACTTACAGCTGAGACATAAATATCTTTTTAAAGAAATTCATTCCACGTAAAGAAAGGGACTTGATTTTTTTAAAAAAAAAAGTTAAAGAAACGATCGCCCCGCGCGGTAGCAGGTGTAGGACAGCTTGCGAAGTGGGATGGGACCACGGGGCTTGGGGAACTTGGTCCGGATTCCCTGTCCCCCTCCTCCCCAGCGTTGCTGGCCTGGGGCTCGTTCCCCAGCCCCCCGATTCTGCTCTCGCCTTCCTCTGTGCAGTGGGCAGCTGAGGGGAGCATGGCCAGCAGCCCAGGGAGGAGCAGGGCCGGGGCTGGGGCCGGGCAGGGGGCGGGCAGGGGCCGGGCTCACAGTGGATTCTGAGCTGAAAGTCCTTGGCCTGCTGGCCGGCCGGGCTGATGGCCATGCACTGGTACCGCCCCTCGTCGCCCAGGTGGCTGCTGGTGATTCTGAGCAGCTGGCCGTCCTCCAGGAGCTGGACGTGCGGGTCCCCAGGAAGGACGGGCCTGGAAAGGAGGTCAGGACAGTGCGACTC
This sequence comes from Myotis daubentonii, assembly GCF_963259705.1. Lineage (NCBI taxonomy): Eukaryota > Metazoa > Chordata > Mammalia > Chiroptera > Vespertilionidae > Myotis > Myotis daubentonii. The sequence goes on along the minus strand of NC_081850.1, from coordinate 78,197,737 downwards.
GGGTCGAGGCGAGCAGGGGCGGCCGCCTGGACGACAAAGAGGCTGAGAGAGTCACAGTCGCCGAAAGGTGCCAACAGGCCCAGTGCCTGGCGCCGGCGGGGCACTGGGGGAAGTCGGTGCTGAGCCTGCCACACCGTGGTGAGCCCAGACTGTGCTAAGTGGGATGAGCCGGACTGTGTAGCTGCGTGGAACGTGCAGGAAATGCAGGTGCAGCTGCAGACAGAGAGCGGGTGGGGGCTGTTGGGGTGGTTGCAGGTGGGGGCTGCTGGGGTGGCTGTGGGTGGGGGCTGCCGGGGTGGTTGCGGGTGGGGGCTGTTGGGGTGGTTGTGGGTGGGGGCTGCTGGGGTGGCTGTGGGTGGGGGCTGCCGGGGTGGTTGCGAGTGGGGGCTGCCGGGGTGGTTGCGGGTGGGGGCTGCCGGGGTGGTTGCGGGTGGGGGCTGCTGGGGTGGCTGCGGGTGGGGGCTGCTGGGGTGGTTGCGGGTGGGGGCTGCTGGGTGGGGGAGTGGCTGCCAATGGGCATGGGTCTCCTGGGGAGATGAAATGTTCTGGAACTAGGCAGACAGATGCTCGTGCAACACCATGGATGTGCCAAATGCCACTGAACTGTGGGCATTAGGTGGTTGATGTCAGGTTATGTGGATTCCCCCTCACCCCAAAAACATTTAAAAAAAAAAAAAAAAAAAAAGGAAGGCTGAGTGATGAGAAAACCCTGCTGAGTGAGAGTGGGGTCTCACCTGGGTGACCCCAAGCTGGGGTGGGAGGTGCCCACGCTGCCCTCTGCCTGGGCCCTGGTGGCACGTGCGATGCCTGTCAAGCCCCCCCCCCAAGTTCAACCTCCCCAGAGCCCCCCATCCACCGGCCCAGGCATGGGCACCACCCCGGGCTGTCCGCTAGGCGGGCCACTCACTGTCTGTCCTTGGTCCATTCCACCTGGGGAGTAGGGACCCCCGAGGTCCGGCACTCTAGCTCCACCTGGGCACCAGCCAGGCCCAGCACCTCCTGGGCAGCCCCGGCTCCAAGCACAGAAGGTGGGACTGAGGACAAGAAGGGCAGGGGGTGGAACGGCTCCAACCTGCAGCCCCGCCCACCGAGGGCCCTGGCCATGCAGGTCCCCCTCCTGGTGCGCCCTTCCCTCCACGTCCTGCCTGGGAGCCCCCACTGTGCTCCCTGCACAGCCTGCACTACGCACGTGACAGCAGTGGCTGCTTGGCCAGTCACGTGACTGTCGAATGTCTGCCCTGAGCTGTGTGAGGAGCTGGGCCGGTGTGGGCCCCTCTGTGCCCCTGCTCTCAGCACACACAGCGCCCCTGTCCCCTGCCCGCCTCACAGGGGAGGGGCTCAGGCCTCACTCACTGAGCACGAGAAGCTCGAAGTCCCGCTGGGCGGTGCCCGCCGCGTTCTCCGCCCGGCAGGAGTAGAGGCCAGAATCGCCCGCCTGGATCCTGGGGAGGTGGAGGGCCCGGGCCTCGTTCAGGAGGCGGTGGCTGTCCCCCTCGGGGATCTGGGCAGAGAGGTCAGAGGGAGCAGGTGACGGGGTACCAGACCATTAGCAATAAGAGAACTAAGGTCCACAGAGCTGGCTGGTGACAGGAACCTGGGGCTTCTAACTCCTAGAGCAGTGCCGCGCCCCCGCCACCATGCAGCCCTCCAGGCTTCACTGTGAGACCTCAGTTCTCCCCTGCCCCGAGCCCCAGTGCATCCCTAAAGAGACTTGTCACATCTCCCTGCCAAACCAGTCAGGAAAGCCCGTACCCCAGCCAAACCCACCCTCCCCGGGCCGCCCCAGGGGACACCCACCAGCTGCCCATCCTTGAACCACGTGATCTCAGGGGCTGGGAAGCCGTTGGCATCACACTCCAGCGTCAGGGCCTGCCCGGCCATGCCCGACACGTTGGCCCTGCGTCCGTCCTCCCGGATGCTGGGGGGCACTGGGCACAAGGAGAGGTAGAGGAGCCTCCCTCCCCGGAGCCGCAGCTGCCTGCACAGGCAGCCCCCGAGTCTGGGGTCCCCGCTGTGCCCAGCCAGTGGCGCCCTCTCTGACACTCCGCTTTGCAAGATGCTGGAGGGCCGACCCAGCCAGGTCTACACCCAACCCATCGGCAGGCTCCCCTGCAAGGGCCCCGAGGTGCAGTCTCCTCGGTCGGTCTTTGTGACAGATAGACTTCCAGGCAAGTCCGCACAGGGCGAGCTGGGGGGCTGGTCACAGGGGGGCCGAAGGAGGCCCATGAGGAGCCTTAAAATGGCTCCCCCACCCCCCTCCGCCCTCCAGGATGGCCACGTGGAGGGAAAGGGCTCTTTCCTCTGCACACAGCACCCTGGGCGGGGGGTACTCGAGGGGGTGCAGGTCTCGTGGAGGCGGCCATCGGTGCTCACCGTAAAGGAAGGCACCCCCTAGACCACTTCCCAGCCGCGGATGGCGCTCCGGGCTCGCCCCTCACACTCCTGGGGGGCCTCTCAGGGGAAGGGGTGCCATGCCGCCCGCCACTGTCCTGCTGCCCTCAGCCTCCCACCCCGGCCCCTGCGGGGAGCTCTGCCCCCACGGAGGTGGGTGCCCCCTGTCCCGCTGCCCTCAGCCTCCCACCCCGGCCCCTGCGGGGAGCTCTGCCCCCACGGAGGTGGGTGCCCGCTGCCCTCAGCCTCCCACCCCGGCCCCTGCGGGGAGCTCTGCACCCACGAAGGTGGGTGCCCGCTGCCCTCAGCCTCCCACCCCGGCCCCTGCGGGGAGCTCTGCCCCCACGGAGGTGGGTGCCCGCCGCCCCGCGCAGCCATGCTCACCGAGCACCACCAGCTTGGCCCTCCGGGATGCGGCGCCCGCCTCGTTGGTGGCCTGGCACTCATAGTCTCCGCCGTCGCTGGGGGAGACCGAGGCCAGGAACAGGGAGCCTCCGTCCAGCACCGCCAGGCCCGGCCGGCCGCGCAGGGGCTCCGAGGACGGGCCCTTCCGCCACGTGACCTGCGGCTGGGGTGTCCCTGGCCGGGGGGCGGGGGTCGGGGGGTCAGCAGCATGAACACCTGCCTCTCCCCCTCCACACCCCCCCCCCCAGCTGCATGGCCACACCCTCCACGGCTGAGAGCTCCCTGTCCCCTCCGAGCCCCGCCTCGCCGGGACCGCACCCACCGCGCCCGCGTCCCTGCCCTGCCCTGCCCTGCGTTCCTTTGCCACCACCTCCCACTTCCTCAGGGACATCGGTCCCCCCCTTAGGTTTCTTTGTCTATTGTCTGCCTCCCCCACAGGGGCCAGGTCTTTGCTTGGTTCCCTGCTGCTCCCCCAGAGGCAGGCCCAGTGCCTGGCACACAGCAGGTGCTGTGGAGGAGGGGGAGCCTCTAGGGGCCGCTCTCCCAAACTCACCGGTCAGCACCCTGGGCACCTCGGTCCCCCCATCATCCTCCGCCACCACTGGTCAGCGGGACTCGCGGTCACTGCTGACACTGATCATCAACAGCCCGCACTTCACCTGCCACCTCCCTGGCAGGGGGCGCCCTTGCGACACACCCCCTCGGTCTCCCTCACTCTTAGAGGAAGGGCCATGGGAGGGAAGGAGGGGTGGGCGTGGGGGCAGGACCAAGCTACGGCACATTCCAGGCGCCCTCGGTGTCATCTCTCGGGAGCATCCCTGCCCCACGCCACGCTGCTCCTCCTCAAAGCCGGGTCCCTGCGGCTGCCTGGGGCCAAGGGAGGGCCCGCAGCCGCCCTCTGCGCACCTGCGGGCGAGCTAACCCCACCCAGGGCTCTGTTTCCTGGTGGAATCGCTGAGGTTTCCTGTCAGAGGGTCCCACTGCCCAGGGCCTGCCCCCTACTGTGGGGACATGTGCACGAACACACGCAGTACAACACATGCCCCGCCACACGCCACACGCCACACGCCACACCATACAGCACACAGCAAACACACACCACACACCACACGCCACACACCACACACCACACGCCACACCATACAGCACACAGCAAACACACAGCACACAGCACACAGCACACAACACACAGCACACACCACACGCCACACGCCACACACCACACACCCCTCTCAGCACCTTCAGCTTCCCCGACAGCCCCCTCCCCCCCCCCCCCCCCCCCCCCGCTGCTCCCACCTTCCCACCCACCACTGCAGAGGACCAGGACTTCAGAGCTACTGCCTGGAGGGGCACCGGGCTTTGAACCCTGGAACTTTCCCTCCATTAATTAAGATACTTATTCTTCTTTTTTATTCCAGCTGGACAGAGGAAAGAGGCTAACAGGGGTCCTCAAACTACGGCCCGGGGGCCACATGCAAATACAGATATTGTATTTGTTCCCGTTTTGGTTTTTTACTTCAAAATAAGATATGTGCAGTGTGCATAGGAATTTGTTCATTGTTTTTTTTAAACTATAGTCTGGCCCTCCAACGGTCTGAGGGACAGTGAACTGGCCCCCTGTTTAAAAAGTCTGAGGACCCCTAGCGCTAAAGGATCCACTGGGCGCACAGAAAGGCAGCCCTGCTAGCTGGCGGTAGGGAGGTTAGAGGGGGAGGGGAGGGTGGGGAGGAAGTGCCCAAACTGGAGCTTTAATGCAAAAATAAAATAAAGTCTAACCCGCCAGAGCTCTAACACAGAACTGCACGGCGGGCGAAGATGCCAGGGCGCTCAGAGCTGCCCCCCACCTCCCCGCTCCCACTTACAGGGGCCAGCACCCCCATCCACCCCAGGGGGAGGCGAAGGTGCCACCCACCGCAGCTACCAGCCTCCCTTAGCTTCCGAGCCCTCCAGCCCACAGTCACAGGGCTGGCGACCGCCAGAGCCCAGCACTGCCCACCAGGCAGCCGCCCGCGTGAAAAGGGGGCAGCCAGGGGGGCAGGTGCCGGCCAGGGCGGGGCAGTGTTTACCAGAGGGGCTTCCGTTATGCTGATGCGGCCGAAGCCCAGCCCAGAGGACAGGGCCCTGGCTGTGGGCAGCCAGGAGGCACCCAGCACAGGAAGCCGGTCTGGGTGGGTGGGTCCCACCTCCAGAGAGCGCAGTGGGGCTGCTATTACCAGAGACCGACACAAGGTGGCGGCATGGTCAAGGGCAGGGCGACTGGGTTCCTGCAGGTGGGCAGCTCTGCAGACAGGAAGGACCCCACAGAGCCCACGGGGTGCCTGCCTCCTGCCGGCCTCCCCCTCAGACCTGGTCCAGAGCCTACCCTGGGCCCTGTGGTTGGAGGAAGCACAGCTGAGACCAGAACCAGGCCCCGGCTCCTGCCAGGCCTTCAGTGAGCTGCCACCTGCCCCCCGGACACCCCGACACCAGCCTTCCTGAGAGCGCCATCCACGCACAGCGCCGACAGCGTGTCCTCTCGGGTCCCAGAAGGGCCCAAAGCCAAGAGCAGCAACTCGGCAGGCGCGGATCTGCATTCATTCACTCACATTCGTTTCCTCCACACTTTCCCTCAGGCCCCTGCTATGTGCCAGGCACGGTGCCGGGACCTAAAACTCAGGCTGCCTCACTGGGCCCTCCCAGCAGCAGCCCTGCGTGAAGGGGCGGGCATGGCCCCATTCTACAGATGAGAAAACCGAGGCTCAGGAAGGAGGCGTCCACGGCCCCCGCGCACACAGCCGGGATGGTTCAACGCGGGGCAGGTGGCCACAGAGTGGCTGTCACTTCCCACACAGCTGCCGCCCCAAAGGGGGTCTCGGGGGGGCTGGTTTGCTCAGGACTGTGAGTCCATCCTCTGTGAGGAAGTCGGGGGCCTGAGGAGAGGCAGGGCCACCAAGCCCCGATCCACAAGGACCTGGGCCTTCCTCAGCCCCAGCTGCTACAATCCCCAGGTGCAGAGGGCCAGGGCTTACCTGGGCAGGGGCTGGGTCACACCACACCACGCCCTGTGAGCCACCGTCTGGCTGAGCCACCTCAGGCAGCTGCCTCACCTCTCTAGGCCTGAACGAGCTAATGCTAATCCCATCCTATCGGGTGTGGGTGGGATGAAATGCCTGGCGTGGCCCTGGCTAGAAGTGAGGCTGCCATATCCCCCATAACCCATGGCACTGCCCACAGCGTGTGACCCAGGGCACTGGAGTGCGGAGGGAAGCCCCTCCCAGCGGGGCCCACCCTGGCCCAGCCTCACCTCTGGCAGGGCACGGCAGGCTGGCGTTCTCCCCTGCCACTCTCTCCAGCAGCCCGCTGGTCTCATCGGCTCCCCAGTGCGGTGGCTCTGGTGGGAGGTGATGTGGCCACGCTCACTCCCCCGGCCCAAAGCTTGGTCCAGGGCCACTGGGGAGGGTGCCCCCCCTCCAGAGCCCCAGCCCGACATAAGCGGGTGCAAGCCCTGTGCTGCAGCCCTCAGCCTCAGGGTGAGGGAGTCAGGGCCATGGTGCTGGCTGGCCCCCCACGGGGTGGCCTACGGAGAAGCCACCAGGGCCACACAGGGCCCAAGGGCTGGAGAGGCGGGGTTTCCCCTCCAGCTGCGCTTTCCAGGTTTGTTTAAATTCACAGCAGCCACTGGCCCAGATCTTCCCATGCACCCGGTGCTTTGCACATTCCCTCGCTGACCCCTCACGTATTATCAAACCCATTTCACAGGTGAGAAAACTGAGGTCAGAGAGTGTAAATGACTGGCCTAGAGTTGTCCAGCTGGTAAGTGGAGGGGGCTGGACTGGGGCCCCGGCCCTGCTCGTCAATCACTTCCCCGGTGGACAGAGTACCCACGGGGCTGACAAAGGCTCTACAACGGGGCTTGGGGAAGGAGGAAGGCAGGGGCCAAGCAGGTCCTGAGCCCAGAAGAGCAGACAAGCATCTTGGAAGGCCAGGCCGCTGTTGGGAAGGTGGGGAGCGGTGAGATGTGGGGTTCAGGGACTCACCCAGCACCCTGAGCTCCAGCTCCCAGGTGTCTACCCCGGCGCTGTTGGCAGCCTCGCAGCGGTACATGCCGGCGTCAGAAGTTCGGATGGCTGCAAAATGGACGGAGCCCTCGGGCCCCCCGCCCCGCAGGGCCTCCCCGTCCTTGGACCAGTTCAGCCTGGGCTCTGGGGTGCCCTCGGCCACGCAGTTCAGGTCCACAGCTTCACCCGCCAGGACCTTCAGGACCCGCGGGCCTGGCTGCACCTGAGGGGGGACTGACAGGGACATGGGGAGGGGTTCAAGGCGGGGGCCCTGGGGGGAGTCACAGAGGCCAGATCCATGGAGAGGGCTCCCCCAGCCCCTTCCACCCTCCCCACCCCCCCTTCAACACTCCCCACTCCTCATTCCCCCAACCCTCACCCCTCCCCTCAGCCCTACCCCAGACCCAAGTACACCCAATGTCATTTGAAAACCAACAGCTGGGAAATACGGGGTGTCCCCCCAAAATGTATATACACTTAGCAGCAGATAGCTCTATTGATGCTTCTTTCTTTTCAGATCTAACCCACTGGAATGTATAATCAAAGTGTGTATACCTTTTTGGGAGACACCCCACATAATAGTGCCGGATGGGGAAACTGAGGCTGGGGCCAGAGGGACTGACTCTGGGTGGACAGTAAGGTTGGGAGGCAGCACACACAGAGGGGAAGGTTTAAATGCCAGCTCTGTCCTCGCAGCCACAGGACCCTGCACGGCTGGGCCAGAGCCTCCGTGCCCCTCCTCACAGCCGCCCGGGATCGAAACAGCTGCTCGGCCTGGCCTGGCCTGTCCTGGCGGGCACTCCCCTCGCTCATCTCCATCCTCCTGCCCTGAGTTCAGGAGGCTGCCGGTGCTCACCTCCTTCCCAGAAGTATTCTCGGGGCGTCCCCCCTCCCTCTCCTGTGGGCCTTCCCAGGGGCAGGTAAGCTGCTCCCATTTGCAGAGTCACCCACACCCGCAGCTGGAGCGGTCCCAGCCCCGGGTCTGTGTGACCAGGAGCCCAGGCAGCCTCCTGGGGGTTTGGCCCCGGGTCCGGGAAAACACGTGGACTCCACGGGCCCCCTGCTCTGGGTGCTGAGCGGATGCCTGGGACTGTGGTCTGGGCCCTCAGGGGAAGGTGAGGAACACCCACTCCCCCCCAGCTTTGGAGGAAGAGCCGAGAAAGGACCGTTACATGGGAACCTGGCCCCTGGGCACAGATCAGCCCCTGGGCCAGGGCACCAGGGGTACCTGCCCCGTCCACGCCACCCCCACTTGCTGAAAACAGTTACAGCTTCCGCTCTGCTGAGTGCCTGATGCCATCGGTACCCCTTCTGACAACTCCGGGATTTTACAGGAAAGAAAACTAAGGCTCAGGGAGGCCGAGCAGCGGCTTAAGGTCACACAGCCAGGGGGGCGGCAGAGTCAGGATTTAACCCACCCTGCTCCTCACCCTGCCCCCTGCTGCGTGCCCCTCTCGTGGGCCCGAAACCTCAGCAAACCTTTGAGTCCCTTCTCTCTCTGAGCCTCAGCCTCCCCACCTGTGAAATGGGCAGTTGGCTTAGATCAGGGGTCGGCTTTTTCTGTTAAGGGCCAAACACTCAATATTTTAGGCTTTGCAGACCAGACGGTCTGTCTCAACTGCTCAGCTCTGCCGTTACAGCTTACGGCGCGAGCAGCCACAGACCAGACGTAAAGGAACTGCAGGCTACGTGCCACTAAAACGTGCATCTACGGCCTGAAACTTGAATGTCATACAGTGTCCACACGTCACAGAACGTCGCCCTTCCCCCACGCCTTTCCAAATGGAGACACCCTTCTCCGCCCGTGGCCAGATGCAAACAGCAGGCGGGCTGGGCGTGGCCCGGGCGCAGCCCAAGCGCCTTGGTTGGCTGACCCCCCTGATTCCTGGGGGCTCTTGGAGATGACAAGCTCCCTGCCTCTTTGGCGGAGTGACTCCACCGCCGGCTTCTGTGAAGGGGACCCAGGCCCCCCAATGGGCTGGGACCAGAACCCTCTGTGGGTCCCTCCCCAAGTCCCCACTGCTGGGCCCTGCTCCCTGCGCTCAGCAACCAAGGGTACAGGAGAGGGGGTGGAGGGGTACAGGAGAGGGGGTGGAGGGGTACAGGAGAGGGGGTGGGAGGAGACGTGGCTTGAGATGGGCAGGAAGTAGGGGTGATGGGGAAGCTGGAGGCCTCCCTGAGGAGGTGACAGAGCTGGCACAGGGAGCTGGGGGAGGGGCACTGAGCAGGCCTGAGAAGTCAGGGCAGAACCATGGGTCTGACAGGAGCCACCAGCCCGGCCTACCTTGCACGCCGAGGACGTAGTGCCGAGCGGCAGACCCTGCGGGGTTACTGGCTCTGCACTGGTAGAGACCGCTGTCACCTGCCTGGGCCTGGGCCAGACGCAGGGAGCCCGACGGGAGGAGGCGATGCCTGCAGGAGTGAGGGGCACCGGTGAGACCCCAACCGACCTCAGGCCTCTGGACCCAACTCAAGGCAGCCACCGTCCCCAGGAAGCCTGCGAGGGCGAAAGCAGTGCCAGCACCCACCCTCCCGGCTCCCCCTGCTCCCCCTGCCCCACCTCCCCTTCCCTGAACTGCCAGCCAGGCCAGGTCTCGCCCCACCGGTGAAACAGAGAGCACCGAATTAGAAGGCTGCCAGCTTGGGTTCAAGTCCAAACTCTGAACCTTTCCTAGCTGGACGAAGGAAGTCCCTTTGCCTCTTGGAGCCTCCACTTCCTCATCTGTAGAATGGGCAGCTAAGAGGGACTGGGGCTGGGGAACCGACCCTGCGTTGGCTCGACCCCGGGCCCGCACCGGCTCGCTGCTGGACCCCAGCTGACTCCCCTCCTCTAACGCACACACGTGCCACCCCTCAACCCTCCCCTGAGTGGGGGCGGGGGTGGGGGGAAGAGGCTGCATTTGGAGGCCCTTCCCATGGCTTTGGGGGAGCATCTGCCAGCGGGGGGCCTCTGCGGCGAAGTGCCAGGTGCTCTGCAGGGTCTACTGCCCAGCACTGTGCTGGGCCTGAGGAGGAAGCTCCCCCATCCTGCCCACCTTGCTGAGGTCACCGAGTCCCATCCCACAGGGTCCGGGACCCCCAGCCAGGCTCATGCAGACATGATGTCACCATATGTGCTGGTCCTCGCGGCCCCTACCCCCATAAGCAGAGAGGCAACTGTGGCCACTGGCTGTGGCCAGCAAGGGGGTGGGAACTCCACGGGCCAACGCCCCAGCCTGTGCTCACCAGGCTCCAGCTGGGCTCTAGAGCCCACGTTTCTGGGTCGCACTCCCCTTTCTCAGTTTTCTCCCCGGCAAAATGGGGTGACGGTCATCCCGTCTCCCAGGCAGCTGCAGGCGAAGTGCTGGGCGTGCGTTTCTCCAACTGGTCGCTGCTGCTGCTGCGGTTCACTCTGCATGGCCTGGGCTGCCAGCTCTGCCCTGCTGGGCCCCTGCACCCCCATCTGTAAACCGAGGCAACAGCCCCCCGTCCAGCCGCCCCCTCCCCCGGTGTGTCTGGGGCACCCAGCAGGCACTTGGGCAAGTCCTCCGAGGACGGCTGTACATGATTCGTTGGGTGGTGGACTCGAGATCCCCGGCACTGGACCAGGCCACCCTGTCCTGCCATGGGCTTGCTACACGACGTTGGGCAAGTCACTTAACCTCTCTGTGCCTCAGTTGTCTCATTTTGGAAAACAGAGACGACAGTAGTGTTTGTATCCCACACAGAATTGTCCAGACAGCGAATGACCTAATTCACAGCCCAGTGCCTGGAACAGACTAGGACGCCACAGAGGTCAGCTGTTACCATGGTGACAACAGTGCATCCATAAACAATCCACAGTGCAGTTTTGTATTGTTTAAAACACATAATGGCATCATGAGTATGTGTGTAGGGCTACCCCATTCATTTTTCACTGTTATATAGTATTCCCTTGTGTGATCAGGCCACAGGTGCTTAATTTACTCCCCGTTTGGTGGACGTTTAAACACATATATTTTTCTTTCCTTTCTCTTTCTTTCCCTCCCGTCTTTCTCCTCTTGCTCTTTCACCGCCAGAGCTCTCTGCACAGAGCTGTCTGGTATGTCCCCCACGCACAGAGCCATATGGTGTCCCCCATGCACAGAGCTGTCTGGTGTCCCCCACACACAGAGCTGTATGGTGTCCCCCACGCACAGAGCTGTATGGTGTCCCCCACGCACAGAGCTGCATGGTGTCCCCCAAACACAGAGCTGTCTGGTGTCCCCCACGCACAGAGCTGTATGGTGTCCCCCACGCACAGAGCTGTCTGGTGTCCCCCACGCACAGAGCTGTCTGGTGTCCCCCACGCACAGAGCTGTATGGTGTCCCCCACGCACAGAGCTGTATGGTGTCCCCCACGCACAGAGCTGTCTGGTGTCCCCCACGCACAGAGCTGTCTGGTGTCCCCCACGCACAGAGCTGTATGGTGTCCCTCACGCACAGAGCTGTATGGTGTCCCTCACGCACAGAGCTGTCTGGTGTCCCCCACGCACAGAGCTGTATGGTGTCCCTCACGCACAGAGCTGTATGGTGTCCCCCACGCACAGAGCTGTCTGGTGTCCCCCACGCACAGAGCTGTATGGTGTCCCCCACGCACAGAGCTGTCTGGTGTCCCCCACGCACAGAGCTGTCTGGTGTCCCCCACGCACAGAGCTGTCTGGTGTCCCCCACGCACAGAGCTGTCTGGTGTCCCCCACGCACAGAGCTGTCTGGTGTCCCCCACGCACAGAGCTGTATGGTGTCCCTCACGCACAGAGCTGTCTGGTGTCCCCCACGCACAGAGCTGTATGGTGTCCCTCACGCACAGAGCTGTATGGTGTCCCTCACGCACAGAGCTGTCTGGTATCCCCCACGCACAGAGCTGTATGGTGTCCCTCACGCACAGAGCTGTATGGTGTCCCCCACGCACAGAGCTGTCTGGTGTCCCCCACGCACAGAGCTGTATGGTGTCCCCCACGCACAGAGCTGTATGGTGTCCCTCACGCACAGAGCTGTCTGGTGTCCCCCACGCACAGAGCTGTATGGTGTCCCCCACGCACAGAGCCGTCTGGTGTCCCCCACACACAGAGCCGTATGGTGTCCCCCACACATAGGAGCAGGACTCCTAGGCCACAGACCTGAACACCATCAGCTCTTCCAGGTGGAGACCATCACTCACACCTGTAGGCTAGGGCGTCTCACCTGAATCTCCTAGCTGTGCCCGGCGCTGTGGTTCAGTGGCTGACTATCAAACTATGAACCAGGAGGAGGTCACGTAGGGCACATGCCCGGATTGTGGGCTCGACCCCCAGTAGCAGCACTGAAGGCGGCAGCCAATTGATGTTTCTCTCTCATCATTGATGTTTCTATCTCTCTCTCCCTCTCCCTTCCCCTCTGAAATCAATAAAATATATATATATATATATATTTTTTTTTAAAAAGAATCTCCTAGCTATCTGCGAAACATGCAGATTCCCAGGCCCCAGGCGGCTCTGAGACAGATGTCAGGGGACCATCCACTGGGAACATTGACTGGAAGTGCCCCATCCTGAGAAGCGGCACGGCAGAGCCGATGGGAGCCGGGCTGTGACGGCAAGTGGCCCCGGCATGACCCACCCTTGTGCCTCTTGCAGGCTGACCTTGGGCCAAGCACTGCAGCTCCCCAGCCTCGGCGTCCCCATCGGGAGTCACAGGAGAGGGCGAGCACCGAGTGACACGAGGCCGGCAAAGCCCACGGTGCCGGGACATAGTAAGTGCTCAGGGAACAGCCCTGCTGTTAGCAAGAGCCCCGCCCACCCTGCCTGGGCCCTGCCCTCTCCCACAAGCTGGGCAGCCCTGAGCAGGTCCACCGTGAGGGAAGAGGCCACACGGGCCGTATTTGTCCCGGTGACGGGCAAACCTCCCCCCTGCATGGCGCCCTCTCCCCTTGGCTTTTCTCATCTCATTTCCTTCTTTTATAAGTAGATTAATGTTGACATCCCCCAGCAAAGGCCGAGTCAGTTGGAGGCTGAAACCTGCACACTCCATCCACTCGGGGCAGGGATGCGGTTTCCTCCAGGACGTCTCAGCGAACCTGGCTGGCGAAGCAGGGCCAGCGTAGGTCAGTGGAAAGAGGTCAGGGCTGGGAGCCAGCGTTCTGGATCTGAGGTCCAGTGTTTGCTAAGGACACGCTGTGCAACCTCAGGCAGGGCGGTCAACATCTCTGAACCCCAGGACTTCATATTCAAAAAGGCAGCTCCGGGCTCCTTTATCTCAGAGGTTGCCTTCTGGGACTCGAAAGACCACAGAACCCCTTGCTGCCTCCCTCACCAAGCCCTTAAAGCAGCGGTTCTCAACCTGTGGGCCGCGACCCCTTTGGGGGTCGAACGACCCTTTCACAGGGGTCGCCTAAGACCATCGGAAAAACATTATATAATTACATATTGTTTTTGTGATTAATCACTATGCTTTGATTATGTTCAATTTGTAACAATGAAAATACATCCTGCATATCAGATATTTACATGACGATTCATAACAGTAGCAAAATTACAGTGATGAAGTAGCCACGAAAATAATGTTATGGTTGGGGGTCACCATAACATGAGGAGCTGTATTAAAGGGTCGCGGCATTAGGAAGGTTGAGAACCACTGCCTTAATGGAATAGGAAGTGGGAGCACCTGGAGACAAAAAAAAAAAAAATACAAAAGAAACTTCCAGAAATGTAAACAATGTGTCTTTCCTGGGAGCAGCCCCAGGTCGCTTCCTAGAACCTGCTCCCTAGGCACAAAGGAAGAAACGGAAGAGGTGAGTCCATTTCCCAGACGGACAAGCTGAGGCCGGCCCCACAGAGCCTGTGCTCGCTCTCAGTGCCTGTCTGGCCACATCGCACTTCACTGTAACCACCGTCCCCCGCCGCTGCCCACTGCTTGCTGGACAGAACCCAAGCACAGTGTCACGGCTTGGACAGACCCCCAGGCCAGTCCCCCAATCCCACCCGGCCTCCCAGTGTAGCACTGCACCATGCTCTTCCTCAGGGGCCAGGCCCTTCCCACCTCCGCGCCTCTGCTCATGCTGCCTTCCTGCCTGGGACACTCCTCCACCTCCTGTTCACCTGGACCGCACCTGCTCACACCTCAATACTTAGACATCACCTCCCCCAGGAAGGCTGCCTTGGTGCCCAAGGCTGGAAGGTGCAGCCTGCGGACTCCCACAGCTGCCTGCCCTTTCCTCACCAGCTGGCTTGTGACCCAGCTCTTCCTCCACGTTCCCAGAAACTCGGCAGGTTTGGGGGCTGCAGCCCAGGGGTGGGCTCCGGGGCCAGGGGGAGCGGGGAGCAGTGGGGAGCACAGTGCTGCGGTGTGCGTGTGGCGTAATTAGCGGCAGCTGCTCCTTCCTGGTGGCGTGAGTGTCCAGATGGCTCCGTGCGGCGCCCAGATTCTCGGGGAATTTCCTGTTTATGACATCCATCGGGCTCGAGCCTTCGCTGCCTGTCAGCTCCAAGGTTCACACAGCCACGCAGATGGGGGATGTGGACCTGAGAGGGACCCACTACCCCGCTGGGTCCCCCTGGTCCTGCGAGCTCCAAGGGGGGCCTACCTGCCCGGAGAGACCAAAGGGCACCTGAGAGGGAGTGCCCAGAAGCATGCATGTCCCAGGCCACACCTCACTCCCAGCGCACACCTCACTCCCAGCGCACACCTCACTCCCAGCGCACACCGCACTCCCAGCGCACACCTCACTGCGACCCCGGCCAGTCACCCTCCAGGTCGCTCTCGTCCTTGGCGCTCAGGCAGCCACCCTGCCGCCCCGGCAGTGCCCTGCTCCCGGTGAACACCTCCTGGAGCCGTCACGGCGCTCATCACACCCGTGATCACCTGTCCTGTCAGATGGCTCCGTGAGGGGGAGGCCAGGCGCGCCCAGGCTCCTGCCGTGTCCCAGCCCTTAGCACACGTCCTGACACACAGAGGGTGCTCAAGAAATGTTTGGCGGCAAATCCCAGCAGTCCACGCACAGCTCCCCTTCCCACCCGCCCACACTGTTCCCTGCCGCCCAAGGACACTCTCCTGCCCCCCCAGACTCCTTCCAGGCAGCACCGGCTCCGGCTCTTCCATGGAGCCTTCCCTGGTGAGTCCAGGCAGGTTGCACTTCGCTGGCGCTGAGCTGCGTGGAGCCCAGTTCAGCCAATTGCTCATCCGTCCATCCATCCATCCATCCATCCACCCATCCATTCATTCATTCATTCATTCATTCATTCATTCATTCATTCTCTGGACACAGAGGGGGGCCAGGTGGGCCGGTGCCGCGGGTTTGAGGGAGTGCTCCATCCGCAGATTGCTCCGAGTCAGGGGTGTGTCTGCACCCAGTCCCTCCTGCTGGGTCCCATGCTGTTGGTACCACTGTCCCCGTTTCTAAAGGACCCATCACCCCGAGAGCACAGACCAGTGGTTCTCAACCTTCCTAGTGCCGTGACCCTTTAACACAGTTCCTCACGTTGTGGTGACCCCCAATTTCATTGTTACAAATTGAACGTAATTAAAGCATAGCGATTAATCACAAAAACAATATGGAATTATATATGTGTTTTCCGATGGTCTTAGGCGACCCCTGTGAAAGGGTCATTCGACCGCCAAAGGGGTCGTGACCCACAGGTTGAGAACCGCTGGCACAGACCCTTCCAGAAGAAAGGTCAGTGGCTGCAGATGCTCAGCCCTCCCCACGGACACCCCCACGTGCCCATCTGCTGGCACCAGAGCGGGGCCTGAGCCTGCACAGAGCAAGGGCCCACCCACCCGCACCAGGCAGCCGGGCCTTCAGCCGCCAAAGGCCGCTCGACCCTCATCTCCTCGCTGGGGCCTCCCTGCATCACAGACCCTTATGAGGAAGCCCCGCATGGAAAAGCCAGCTGGGGATCCAGGCCGAGGGGCCCGAGACACCCCAAAGGACAACATATGCGAGAGGGAGAAGCGCCATCCATGAGCCCGAGAAACCTACACCGAGCCATGCTCACGGGCGGCTGCCGCCTACGGGGTGGTCCTATGTGCCCCGCACAGTGGAGCGCCCCCCATGGACATTCTCACGTGAAGCTCCCAACAGCCACACCTGCACGCAGGCAGGTCCTATGCCCTCAGCCCGCGTTGCAGAGGCCTCCACGGCCACCAGCTGGTCAGGGCAGACCCGGGACGCAACCCCCCTCTCTGCTACGGCCCTGCCAGCCACCGCAGTGACCTCACCCGTCAGCTCAGAGCTTAACTCACTGCCAAGTTTTCCAGAAAGAGAGCCACTGGCCATAGGCTGACAAGACCAAGACCTCAGGGCCACCAGGTCGGGCAGCAGGCTGAGCTGTGAGGACCCACCAAGGTGAAGACCCCACAAGGGGCCCTGGGCAGTCCATGCCATGCCAGGGGGGAATGGCTTTTTGTCCTGGGTCACTAGAAGCCCAGCTGCCACCCCCACCTCTGTGTCGGGGGGTAACTGGGCCAGCGAGGGGTTGGGCGTGTAGATCGCCCGCCCTGGCCGGCTGCCCCCTCCGCTCCCCCTGATGTGGCTGGATCTGGCCCAGTACGGGACCCTGGCCGGCTGCCCCCGGGAGTGTGAGCCGGGCCAGGAGAGCTAGCAGCTGTCCCAGCTACACATCAGAGCCACAAACAAACACTGTTGCCTAGCAACACCGCCTCGCCCCGGCATTCCCGGGTGGACCCGGGGACCAGAGCCGCAAGATGCTCTCTGGCCACTGTTGCCTGTCCAACCCTTTCATTTCTCAGACGGGAAGACGGAGGGCCAAGTTCACCCAGCGAGCCGGGGGCGAGGCTGGGAGAGGACCCCAGGTCTCTGGCCCTGACCTCACACAGCCGGGCCCGTGTCCTCTGCGGCGCGGTTTCGGCACAGTCCTGGGCACAAGAGTTGCTCATGAAATCGTGCCACCTTCAACTGTGAATTCACAGCTTGCACGGGCTGTTTGCACACAGCTGTCTGCATGGTCAGAGGCACTCACTGACCAGCCCCCCCCCCCGCCCCCCCCGGACTCGCCGCGTGTTCTCGCAACTATCCCCCAAGGAAGTGACCAGGAGACGGAGGAGCATTTGTGCAAGATGTTCCAAGAGCCCGCTCATTAGCGCCGACAGCTGGCAACGCGCGTGCCCCAGAGAATAGCTTAGCGACATGGAAGAGACAAACGCCCGGAATGTTATTTTGTCCTTTAAATGACAAGCAAGTGACGTGGGCCGGGAGGAATCAAGAAAGTGGGTGAACGGAGAGCAGTGTCGACGATGAGGGCGGAAGAGAAGACGCGCCACGTTTTGTTCCGCAAACGCCTGCACGTGAACACACGGGAAAGGGCTGTGCACACGGGCAGGTGGCTGAGGGCGGCAGCTGCCCAGACCCCCCGTGTGGCAGCTTTGAGGCTCAGCCTTGGGACGCCCTCAGAGAAGGAAAAGGATCGCCTGGCCGGCATGGCTCCGTGGTTGGGCATCAACCTATGAACCAGGAGGTCACAGTTCGATTCCCAGGCAGGGCACATGCCCGGGTTGCGGGCTCGATCCCCAGTGTGTGGCGTGCAGGAGGCAGCTGATCCATGATTCTCTATCATCATCGATGTTTCTCTCTCTCTCTCCCTCTCTGTTCCTCTCTGAAATCAATAAAAATATATTTTTAAAAAAGAGAGAAGGAAAAGGAGGAAGACGAGGAAGAGCAGGCAGACAGCACGCCTGTCCCCTACCCACCTCCGTCACCACCCCTGCCCCCGCTTGGTGTTTCCATGCAGTTTTTAAATCTCCAGTTTCTGGGCGAAAGGCTGTGTGTCTGTGAGAAGACTGAGCTGGGCTCTGTGTGGGAAGCTGTCCGCGTGCTGGACGTTTCACAGAAATGGAAGAGGGGCGCCCAGGAACCACTCTGGGGGCCCAGGAACCACAGGACCCGGAGCTGCGAGTGACGTTCGCAAACGGCTTAAATGCCATCCGCAGTCGGGAGGCTGTCCGCAGTCACCAACAAGCGCAAACCCAAATGCCCCTCCAAGGGCGCACGGATCGATGACGCACGGTGGCCAGGGCACCGCACCGGGGAACATCGCTCAGCCACAGAGAGGAGCGAAGGTCTGACGCCGCCACAACATGCAGGAACCGAGAAGCATGCTGCTCCCAGAGAGGGGCTGGGCGCGAAAGCCACACACGGCAGGACTCCATGCAGACGGAACGTCCAGAACAGATGAATCCAAAGGCAGGAAGCAGGCTGGTGGCTGCCGGGGCGGGGGCAGGAGGGGAAGTGGCTGCCAGTGAGGATGGGGGCTCTGGGAGGGACGGAGAGAAGCTGGAAATGTAAACTGATGGCGGTGATGACTGCACAACTCGGAACGCACCCGGACTTAGAACTGTACAGCATGTGAGTTACATCTCAATAAAGCTTTTCTACTGAGCAAAGGGGATGCGAGTGAAACGGGGTAACAGATGTGACCTCTCTTAAAAGCTGGAAGCGACGCTTCAGTTTGTGAGCAGCAGCAGGAAACCGTCAGGGGGAGCGGCGCTCGGGCACTCGGGACGGACCAAGCGTCGCACATCCATCACCAGCCGCACGAGCACTGTTTAAACCGCGGCCACGCTGCAGATGGAGACCCGCGGCCGCACGACTCGACGGGCCCGCTGGGATCAGCGCTCAAGGCTGATGGGCTCCAGGGTCTGCGCTCCTCACCCCGCCCGCCCCGGGCCTGTGTTCCTCCTCATTGAGATCAACTCCCGGAGCTCATAAATCTCAGAGAGCTGGAAGCCGGCAAGAGGCGGAGAGGGCAGGGGAGAAGGAACAGAGCAGAACCCAGGATTGCAAAAGCGGCTCCCCAGATTTACGGCTCCCGGCTGGTCCGTCGCACATCACAACAAGAGGGCTGAGCGCGTGGGAATTGCGGTTTGCCGTGTCAGCAGCAAGTCGTAAATTCACAAGCACCTGGCTGCCGGCCACCGCCCAGCCAAGGGGCTGGGACCAGGCTCTCCAGGGAGAGATGCAGGCTCCTTGCCCCCCCCCCCCCACTGCCTACCCCCACCCCCACTCACACCTGGAGCTGCAGAGACACCCACAGGGCATGGGGTGGGGGCACCAGCCCAGGCACAGGACCCCGGCTGCCTGCAGGCTGGAGGTTTGGAACGCCTCAGCAAACAGATGTTCTGAGATAGAGACCCACGTGTGGGTGTCAGAGGGGTGGGGGGGGCACAGACCTTCGTCTGGAACGTCTCAAAGGCCTTGCCAGGGCTGATGTCACCGGCCTGAGCCGCAGCCGCCCCCCGCCTCCGAGGGTCAAGGGCCTCAGGAGTGTCAAGGCTCCCTTGTCTGGAACCACCACCCCCACACCCCTGCCTGGGGGCGTGCGGCCTGGCTTTGAAGGAGACCCAAGCCAGCCCCCTCTCACTCCCAGGACACCCGACAGTTAGAGAGAAGCCTCAGTTCAGCTCAGATCGGGGGCTGCTGTGCCGATCACAGGAGAGTCTGCGGGCAGCTCCCAGCAGCCAGGGTGTGAAACACGGGGCGCCTGCCATTTCCGAGGGGTCTCGCCCTGGGCGTCACGGACCCTCTGCGGGTCCTCGGAGTGGCGTCAGGGGACCAGGGACAAAAGCGCTGCGTGCAGAAGGGAACGCACAGCCTGTGGAGCATCCGCAGGGTCCTCACACGCCCGGTCACTGGCCACTGGCCACCTGAGGCCAGGTTCCCCCTAAACCCCAAGCTCTTCCCCTGCCCGTGCACCTGGGTTACCTGTCAGGGGCGGCTGGCACAGGGTGCGAGTCCTTGGTCCAGGTGACCAGTGGGGGTGGGGAGCCTTGGGCCTCGCAGTCCAGGGTCACCTCGTCACCGGCCTTGGCTGTGACTCTCAGAGGCTCGCCGGCATCATGTGAGAAATTCCCGTGGATCCTGGGCTTGGCTGTTGGTGGAAACAGGCAGAAACTGTGAGCAGGTCAGGGGGCCATGGGACGAGGCCCCAGGAGACCAGGGCAGCTCCCCCAGGAAGCTGAGGTGGCACTGCCTCCCGGGAGGTGCAGAGGATGGGTGTGGCTCTGTCATCATGGGGGAGTGCAGGTTTGGGGGTAGGCTAGACCCGATGGTTTCCCTGGTCCCTCCCCCACCCCCAATCTCTCCACCACCGCCCTCCCTCTGGAAGCTTGTTCTGCTAGGATGACACGGACACGGTGCCCCCGTCCCAGCTTCTAGCTTCTCTTCATCTGCTGCTCCCTCCCTGGGGACATTCGGGCGGGTCCTTCCTCCACCTCTTCCCTCTCCACCTTGTCCCCCATGATCATCCCACTTCCTCCCAGGACATCAGACACCAGGTGACACCCCATCACCAGGTGACACCCAGTCTCCCTCTGGCCTCCTCCAACCCCATCGGGGGTTACACTAACCTGTGCCCAACACCTGGCTCTCATATGAGGCGGAGGCTCCTGATGGCAGAGACTACCCCGAATCCCTCCTTCTCTATGCCGCCCCCCCCATTTCCAGCCACGTGCTCATACACGGAAGGCACCCAGGACCTGTCCGGGCACCCATAACCACACAGGCCAGCCAGCCGGGGATGTGGAGGCCCAGGCAGCCGCGTGCAGCTCCCTATACATCATGACGCTGAGAGAGACCCCGCTGGCAAAAAAATGTTTGCAACATGAAGACTGGCTCTGAGAGTAAGCGATAGAAGACCGGCCGTGCGCCTGCTCAGTCAGCCAGACGGCTACCGAGGGCCCAGCTCTGCGGTGCCCACGGGGAAATAGCAGCAAGGCCAGGCCCCGCCCTGGTCCTCACAGCGCCCGGGGCCACAGGGAGCACAGGTGCCCAACGGCTCGTGCACTATATTTATGTGCTCACAGTTGTGACGGGCATTGTGAAGGGTCTCGTCCACCCTCCACAGCAAGGTGATTTGACTCAGCCCAAGGGATCAGGGAGAACTGAGATCTGTGGATGGGAGGAGTCGGCTGGGCCAAGAGGTGGGGGAGGGCAATCTAAACAGAAGGAACCGCACGTGCAAAGGCCCTGCAGCACGATGGCCCATTCGAGGAACTGGAAGGAAGTCAGAGGGTCTGGGCACAGAGCATCAGGAGGAGAGGCTGGCAGGGGGGTGCCCAGGTGGGGGGCGGGGGCCCAGCATAGGGCTGCGTGTCTTTCCGAGGCTTGTTAGGGTGACAGCTTCCCCACACTGGCTACAAAGGCCAAAACGGAGGAAGACAACCACCACACGACTTCACGTCTACGCAAGTGGGAGCCGCTCTCTGAGCACGTCCTCACTGCTAGGGACAGCGCTCCGGGAGGCCAGCTCTGGCTGGAGCGTTCCTTGGGGAGAGTGTGGGGGCAGGTAGATCAGGGCCCAGGGAAGATGCCATACGGTCAGGGTCCCGGTCCTGACCCCACGCCTGCCGAGCCCCCCACCCCCAGGATGGGGGCAGCCTTCACTCACTGTTGACGGACAGCCGCATCTCCTGGCTGGAGAAGCCCACGCTGTTGGTGGCCGTGCAGACGTAGGCCCCTGCGTCCCGGGGGGACGGCTGGGCGATGACCAAGGTGCCATCCTTGCTCACGTTGTAGTGGGGACCGCCGGAGGTCAGGGCATTGGTCTCCTGTGGTGGAGTCACTGGTGAGTGACGTCAGCGGAGCCCACACCCACGGCAACGTGCATCGCTCCCCTCCCATGATGCACGGGGCCTGGCCCTCTGTTACCCTCAGTGGTCACGGGCTCCGCCTACCTTGGTCCAGGTGACGGTGGGGGTGGGGACTCCTGAGGCGACGCAGGGGAGAGAGGCCGGAACCCCTTCGTTGGTGACGTGGTGGGTGGCAGTGGACCGGATTCTAGGGGGCACTTTTAAAAAACAAACCAGTTTTGTAAACCACAGTTCACAGCCATATCCTCACTGGCCAAAAGCAGAAACAATCAAATATCCATCAACGGACGATGGGCAAACAGGATTCGGTGTGTCCATGCTGAGCATCCCCCAGCTTTGACAAGGAGGAAAGATCTGGTGCTGCCCCAGGCACGAGCTTGAGGACATGATGCCAAGGGGGATAAGCCAGACGCAGAAGGACAAATACTCCGTGACTCCCTCTATCCGAGGCGCCCGGAGTGGGCAAACCATAGAGCCAGGACGCAGAATGCGGGGCGCCGGGGCTGGGGGAGGGTGGGAGTCAGTGTTTCACGGGGACAGAGTTTCCGTTTGGGAAGATGAGCAAGCTCTGGAGATGATGGTGGGGACGGTTAGGCAACTGTAAATCCACTTCGTGCCACTCACTAGATTGTGCCCTTAAAAATGGTTAAAATGGGGCCCGGCAAGTGTGGCTCAGCGGTTGAGCATCGACCCAGGAACCAAGAGGTCACCGGTTCGATTCCCAGTCAGGGCACATGCCGGGTTGCGGGCTCGATCCCCAATCAGGGAGCATGCAGAAGGCAGCCGATCAATGATTCTCCCTCATCATTGATGTTTCTGCCTCTCTCCATCTCCCTTCCTCTCTGAAGTTAATAACAATATTTTTTAAACGGTAAGCTCTGTTATGTAGATTTTAACACAATTTAAAAACAACAGTGTCAGCAGCGGAACACTAAGGCGTGGTCCCTCAGCCACCGCTGCTGTGCGGTCAGGCCCCAGGCAGAGGGCAGCCGTGCCTGGGAACCCACCGTGCTGTTTCTGCGCTCTGGGGCTTTGGATAAACCGTTTCGACTCTTGGCACCCATACTCCTTGATCAGCAAAAACAACTAAATGGACCCCAAGTCACTGCCCACTCTCTGAGGGTGGATGGATGAGAAACGGCAAAAAACAGAATTCACAGAACAAGTGGACTTGGGAACAAATGCCACAGCCATCCTGGGCACCACCCGATCTGCGAGCACAGAAACGGGGTCTCTAAGAGGAGTGGCGGGAGGGAGGGGGGGACCGGAGCGTGTTCACACACCCACCCGACCCCCGGGACTCGCTCTGCGAAGGCAGCCTGGCCCACTGACCCTGCGACCTGGAGGAGCTCCTCCCCTCTCTGAGCCCCAGCCTCCTTAACTTCAGGAAGCCCACTGCTGGAGCAGTGATGACAATGAAGTGAAGCATCCGCAGAACCCCACAGAGGTCTCCGAGTGGCCTGCACCCCACCTCTGACCCCTGTGGGCTCTAGACTCAGCCTCCGCCCGAACGTTGGTTTTCCCCTAAAAAATGGAGAATAGTGGATTCTTCCCGCTCACCCCGTGGGGATTTTATGAAACAAGGTTTTTTTAAAAGGGGGTATTAACAGGCGTGGTAAGTGACAAAATATAACCAGGCTTCCTTTAAACGTCTCGTCTTACACAAAAGAGGACGGAGGTACCCGGGTGGGAGGGCGAAGGGAAGCCGGGACTCGGGCGCTGTGTGTGGGAGAGGAACTGGGAAAAACGCCCGAAAAGCCCTAAAAATGGGCCACCTCCGGGACTCAGCTCAGCTCCACAGTAAGGGGTTTATCCTAAGGACACTCGGCCCCGTGGGCAAAGGTGGAGGCACGGACGGTGACCCCGGGGTGCTCACGCGAGGGGACAGGCTAGAGCAGTGATGGCGAACCTTTTGAGCTCAGTGTGTCAGCATTTTGAAAACCCCTAACTTAACTCTGGTGCTGTGTTACATATAGAAATTTTTTGATATTTGCAACCATAGTAAAACAAAGACTTATATTTTTGATATTTATTTTATATATTTAAATGCCATTTAACAAAGAAAAATCAACCAAAAAAATGAGTTCGCGTGTCACCTCTGACACGCGTGTCATCGGTTCACCATTCCTGGGCTAGAGGCTCACGGCTCATCCACGCAGCGCACGCAGCCTTAGGCCGAGGCTCTGGGAACTTACTGATAGAAAACATCATAAAACCTAGTGCCATGGGCAACACGCAGGCTCAGACAGCGGTGTAATGATGTGGCCCTAGCGTGGCTTAAAACATGTATGTGTTTGTGTTTATAAGGAATTCATACACAGGGTAGAAATACAGACGCATATATAATTTATACAAAGAATATGTGACTTAGCCCTGGCCAGTGTGGCTCAGTTGGTTTAGTGTCGTCTCATGAACCAAAAAATTACCCGTTTCATTCCTGATCAGGTCATATGCCTGGGGTTATGGGCTCGATCCCCAGTAGGGGACATGCAGGAGGCAGCCAATCAATGTTTCGCTGTCACTTCAATGTTTTTTTTTTCTCTCTCTCTCCCTCTCCCTTTCTCTTTCTCTAAAATTAATAAAACTACTTTTTAAAAGTATATAACGTATATACAATTTATTATATATATATATATATATATATATATATATATGTATATATATATATATATATATATATATATACTAGGGGCCCGGTGCACGAAATTCGTGCACTGGGTGTGTGGGGGGGGGGGAGTGTCCCTCAGCCCAGCCTGCCCCCTCTCACATACTGGGAGCCCTCAGGTGTTGACCCCCATCACCCTCCAATCGCAGGATCGGCCCCTTGCCCAGGCCTGACGCCTCCGCCAGAGGTGTCAGGATTGGATAGGGGACCCCCATCTCCCCCTGATCACTGGCTCTGGCCCCCGCCCAGACCTGAGGCCTCTGGCCCAGGAATCATGCCTGGGCAGGGGACCCCCATCTCCCTCTGATCGCTTGCTCCACCCCCCGCCCAAGCCGGACGCCTCTGACCCAGGCTTCAGGCCTGGGCAAGGGGACCATCATATCCCCCCAATCCCCGGCTCCACCCCCCACCCAGGCCTGATGCCTCGGCCAGAGGAGTTGACCCTCATCACCCTCCGATCACCAATCACCGGATCGGCCCCTTGACCAGGCCTGAGGCCTCCGGCAGAGGTGTCAGGCCTGGGCAGGGGACCCCCAGCTCCCCGTGGTTGCAGGCTCCGCCCCTGCCCAGGCCTAACACCTCTGGCCTAGGCGTCTGGCCCAGGCAGCGGGGACCCGCAGTGGCAGCGGGGGGCGCCGCGATCGTGGGCTTCACTTTAGGCCCAGGCAAGGGACCCCTAGCTCCCGGGACTGCCAGCTTCGACCGTGCCCAGCTCCCATCGCTGGCTCCACCCCTACTTCCTGCTATCACTGGCCAGGGCGGCAAAGGCGCCTGATTCTCCGATCATGGCTGGGGGGCAGGGCAAAGGCGGCTCCAGGGCTGCCTTTGCCCTGCCCCCCAGCTCTTAGCTCCCCCCTGGGTTTCCGATCACTGTCAGTGGCAGGGGGCTTCTTCCTGCTTTCCCTTTCGCCTCCCTGCATTGTGCCTACATATGCAAATTAACTGCCATCTTGTTGGCAGTTAACTGCCAATCATAGTTGGCAGTTAATTTGCATATAGCCCTGATTAGCCAATGAAAAGGGTATCGTCGTACGCCAATTACCATTTTTCTCTTTTATTAGATAGGATTGGTGTGTGTGCAAGCTCACACGTGCATACAGTATGAAAGATACACACTAAAATGTAAAGTTATTCTGGTTAATCTTAGCTTTGCGTATTATAGGAGTATTTTTTAAAAATATATTTTATTGATTTTTTACAGAGAGGAAGGGAGAGGGATAGTTAGAAATATCGATGAGAGAGAAACATCAATCAGCTGCCTCCTGCACACCCCGTACTGGGGATGTGCCCGCAACCAAGGTACATGCCCTTGACTGGAATCGAACCTGGGACCCTTGAGTCCGCAGGCCGATGCTCTATCCACTGAGCCAAACCAGCTAGGGCTATAGGAGTATTTTTTTACTTACCTGTCTGGTCTCTAAATTTCCTACAGTGACTATGTACTACTTGTGCAATTTTTTTTTAAACAAAGGTATTCAAGATCAAGTTTCCCCCACGCACCCTCCCCCATCCCGGCCAGCCCCCGGCCCCACCCCACAACCTTGGGCCCCAGGACTCACCCTGGACGACCAGCTGCACGTGCCTGTGCTGGGAGCCGGCCGTGTTGGTGACCACGCAGCTGTACTTCCCCGCGTCCTCCTGCAGCGCCCGGTCCAGGTGGAGGCTGCCATCAGCTCGCACCGAGTGCCGGCTGCCGGCCGGGAGCTGTGAGGGGGAAGCACCAGCTCAGAGCACAGGCCCCTGCAGAGCCCTCAGAGGCCACACTGCCTGCCAGGCCCGCAGGGCGCAGGCTGGACGAGAGAAGGTGGGGGAGCTGGCGGGGAAGGGGGGTGATGCTATGACTGCTCAGCCCCCAGTCCTTTCCAAAGACTCATTCAGGGGTAGGTGGGCCTCACCCCTAGCACCTCCCTCACTCCACTCTCCCATGGCCACTGGACAGGACGAGACGCCCGACCCAAGCCGGGGCGATGGGGGTCTCCCCTGGGAGGTCCCCCCGTCTCGAGAAGCACCGTCTGCTCTGCACCGGGGCCCAGACAGCGGTGCCAGGACCGGGGCGGCGGGAACAGAAAAGCAGCCCCACAATCGCTGCAGCGTCTCTGGGGCTTTGAAGTTCAATGGGGGTGAGGGCACCGCCTTAAAGCCTCAAGGGCACAAGGACCCCCCTCCCCCCGCCGTGTCTGAGGACAGTGCAGAGGAACTGAGGGGAAGGGGGGCAAAGGCGTGCACAGGAGAGGGGAAGAGAAGACAGGGTACAGCAGCCACCGTGCGCCCAGCACCGAGCTAGGCAGTCGGGCGGGTATTCAACCGCACAGGTCACTTCTCTGCCCTGAGCCAGAACGGGGTGACCAGTGCGAGGTGTCTGTGCCCCCGACATTCCCGCTCCCTAGACCTCAGCACTAACGGAGGCCAGACCCCCCTGCTGAGCTCCCAGGGGGCCGGTGGGCTTTAGAGCAGGGGTGGGGCACGTCCGGCCCACGGCCCACGTAAGGCCCACGCAAGGCCCATGCAAGGCCCACGCAAGGCCCACGCAAGGCCCACGCAAGGCCCACGCACTCCTTTGGCCCAGCCCTGCCAAGGCGCGAGGGGCGAGTTAATTAAGTGTCTGGCCGAACAGAGCAGGCTGGTTTTCAAGCTGATGCTGCTGTACGGCCTGCGAACGATGTTATAAACATCCAATGGCAGAGAAGGGGCGCCGCCCCCCCCCCCCCCCTGCTTCAGAGGGTGACAATGCTCTCAGCACATTATCAGAGAAGGTTCTAGAAAGAGGCAGGGAAGGATGAGGACCTTCTACAACCAGGGAGCAGCAGAGCGGAGGCCAAGGTGTGAATGCGACAGCCACCCCCCCACCCCACCCCCATATCCCGCTGCCCCCCTCCCCCTCCCCCTCTACCCCCGGAGGGCCCGGCACTCACTGGCTGGCCGGCCTTGAGCCAGCGCCTCTCAGGGAAGGGCCTCCCGGCCAGGATGATGCAGGGCAGCGACACGGGCTGCCTCTCCAGCACCCGCACGGTGGGGGCGCCGCTGGCGATCTGTGGGGGGGCTGTGGGGAAGGACAGGGTGCTGGTCACCCTGGATCCCGTGGGCATCTGTGGGGACAGAGGCTCCACCCTCCCCGCCCCCGGGAACCTGCCCAGGAAGCTGGCTCCCCTCGGATACCTGGCCACGGACACATTTGTCCCAAAGGATGGGTGGTCATGGGGGCAGCTCCCTGGGTGTCCCACCTCCCACCTCCCCGCCTCCCCAGATCCACCAGCGAACCGTGTCCAGTCACCAGGAGCCGGGTCTCCGCCTGGACCTTCCCAAAGACATTTTGTGCTTCACAGACATACGGGGCCTGGTCTTCAGGGACCACACCTGAGGGGCAGGAAAGAGGGGGGCCTGACTGTTGGGGGCCACGGCACGGCTCCAGCCCCCGCAGGCGCGGCTCTCCAGCACAGAGGGAGCCCGTGGCACAGCCTGGCCCTGCAGGGGTCAGGTGGGAGGGCGGGGATGGCAGAGAGGAGAGGGATGGGGGATACGGCCGGGCGTGGAAGGGTGAGAAGGCCTCAACCTGCTCATCTGTAGAATGGGGCTAATTCATCCATACCTATGCCTTGCAGTGTGATTAGGAAAAGGATCAGTAAGATGACGTGGACACTGTGCCCAGCATCCAGCCGCGCACATAGCACAGTGTAGCTTTAGCAGGGGTGGTGATGGTGATTGGTGGTGGTGATGGTGATTGGTGGTGGTGATGGTGATTGGTGGTGGTGATGGTGATTGGTGGTGATGATGGTGATTGGTGGTGGTGATGGTGATTGGTGGTGGTGATGGTGATTGGTGGTGGTGATGGTGATTGGTGGTGGTGATGGTGATTGGTGGTGGTGATGGTGATTGGTGGTGGTGATGGCAATGATGATGATGATGGCGATGGCTAACACCCATAATATTAAACCCAGGTGGTAACACTGTCACCGTCGTTACTATGACCAGTTCAGGGTAGTGAAATGACTTGACCAGAGTTGCCCAGTTAAACACGACCCCAAATATCACCCACGGTCAGGGCTGGGCTCAGGGTCCTGCTCCCAGCCACCCAGACTGGGGCCACCCTGTCTCCCTGCCCACCTCCCCCAGCTCCAAGCTCTTACTTTCAAAAAACAGCACCCCTGACTCGGGCTGCCGGGTCCTGCTGGCCCGGCCCGGCTCCAGCGGCTGGCTGTCCCCACGGCGCCAGGTGACGGTCGGGGGCGGGCGGCCTGTGGCCCGACAGGCCAGGAGGGCGCTCCTGCCCAGCTCCACGGCGACCTCCCGGGGCAGCTCCATCAGCCGGGGCGCATCTGCAGGGAGGTGACCGTCAGGGCTGGCCCCGCCTGGCCCCCAGGGGACTGTTCCGGCCTCCAGCCTGGCCTGCACCTGGGGGCTGATGAGTCAGGGCCCCAAGGCCACCCTAAGCTGGGCGGGACCCACCCTGGAGCGCTCTCAGGGGCGCCTCAGAGGCCTGTGCGGGGCTGGCCACGGGGCCACGCGCCTGCTCCTGGCAGAGACGCCTCGGGGAAGCCCACCTCGGAGGCCTGCAGGTCACAACCTCTGAGGCCCGTCGCCCTGCTCCTGGGACGGGGAGCTTCCTTTAGCAGGCGTCTTGGACTTGAGCGACCATCTCCACGGCCCCTTTAGTGACGCCACCCCAAAGGGCCTTTGTGGGGGGTTGGCAGCCATCCTTAATCTCCCCTCTACGGCTTTCTGTTTGCGGGACTTGTTGCAATGAGCATATGAAACACTGCTACAGAACCAAATGTGCTTTGTAGGAATAACGTGACCTTAGGCTCTATGGTCCAAACGGGGACACTGGGAGAGAAAGTGGCTGCAGTAATAACGACACCAGTGGGGAGGGGACAGGAGTGGGGAAGAGGGGGGGGGTTAGTGGGGGGGATGCAACATCTGTAATACTTTCAATAATAAAGATAAATTTTTTATTTTCGTTATTTTTTAAAAATATATTTTTATTGATTTCAGAGAGGAGGGGAGAGGGAGAGAGAGAGAAACATCAATGGTGAGAGAATCATTGATCGTCTGCCTCCTGCACGCCCCACACTGGAGATGGAGCCGGCAACCCCGGGCATGTGCCCTGACTGGGAAGCGAACCGTGACCTCCTGGTTCATAGGTCGACACTGAACCACTGAGCCATGCCGGCTGGGCATAAAATTAATTTTTAAAAAAATTACACCAGGACAACATTTCTGCACAGGCTTCCCTGCTCACCTGAGTTATAAAAAATGTAAACACACACGAGGATTTCCCCTAATTTCTGCCCCTCGCATCCCCAGAGCCCGTGCCCCTCCCCACGGTCACCACTGCTAATAGATGGTAGCGTTTCCTCCAAACAGTTTCTCTAAGCGTTGTCCTATTTTACAGTCGGGGAGGAAAGATGAGATATTTCCCAAAACAGACTCTTACAACCCTTGGGGCCCTGCAACAGGCCAGAAGCAGCCCAACTCCAGCCAGGTCCCGGGCCTGGCCCTGCAGCCGCTGGACCCTGGCCTCGGGTCCTGGCCCCAGACCCACGGCCAGAAGGCCCCCAGCCTTTTGTTACACTTCACATCCAGCTCCACGGAAAACACCCCACCTCTCGGTTCCTTCCATCTCTTTCCAGAAATCCCCCTGTCCGTCCAAATCATGACGTCAAACTCCCTCCGGGCCTCGGGGATTAGGGAAGTTCCAGGGAGATGTAAACACAATTTGGAAAATT
Source organism: Myotis daubentonii (assembly GCF_963259705.1). Taxonomy (NCBI): domain Eukaryota; kingdom Metazoa; phylum Chordata; class Mammalia; order Chiroptera; family Vespertilionidae; genus Myotis; species Myotis daubentonii. The sequence continues at coordinate 78,167,939 of NC_081850.1, read as the reverse complement.
ACAAGGAGGAAGATAGTCTTGGACCCCACCTCAGACGCCACCGCGCCATTTCTCCTCGGGGCCTGGCAGCCGAGACTCAAAATCCCAGAAAGGCTCTGCCCCAGGCTCGTCTCAGACGGGTCCTTGGGCCTGCAGGGGCCTGGGCCTGGGGGCACGGCTCTGCCGTCCCCCCTGCCCCCCAAAGCCTGCCTTCTCCACCCCACTCAGCCTGCCTGCAGGGCTCGGCTCCAACCTCCCTCCTCCAGGCAGGCCTCCCAGCTACTCTCTCTGGCTCCCTCCTTAGACCCCAAACAGCCTGACTTTGTCTCCCGAATCTGGGCTACTGTGAGGCGCACACTCTTCCTCCTCCTCCTCCGAGGCCCGAACCTCCCCCTGAGATGGGACAGACCCTTATCATGATAAGCAAAGAATACATATAAAGGGCAGCATTTCAAATGCCTGCCAAGGGACAGGCATCGCGACGGAGCTTCCAGGAATGTGAGTTCATTCATGGTCTCAACAGGCTTAGGAAGAGGCATCACTGCAACCCCCATTTCACAGATGAGGAAACTGAGGGTCAGGGAGGTGCAAGAACCTAACCAAGGGCACGACTTAAAGTCAGGGGCCGAGCCCAGGTCCGGCTGCGGCCAAGGCCCAGGCTCCCAGACACCGCACCCTGCATCCCCGATGCCCTCGGGGACAACTTGGCCGAGCCCCAGCCAGAGCCGCACCCAGCTCCCACATCCCCTCTCAGGGTGAATCCCAAAGGAGCCAATCCCAGACTCAGACCCTGCCCGGGACACTGTGACTCACCCTGCTCTGTAGCTGTCCCCCACCCTCACCTGGAGCCTCCAAAAGGCGGGACCCCAGAACCCTCGGGTGCCAGAGCTGAAGGTCCTCTGGTCCCCGCGTTGGCCAGAGGAGGGGGCGGGGGCCTGAGTCCTGCAGCACCAGGCGGGCTGAGGGCCAGGCTGCCGCCCAGCGTTCTTCCCAAGGCCCCGTCCGTGAGGCGCAGCCACCTCAGCTTTCAGGCTCCAAGCCCCCTCCTCACAGCTCCCAGGGCTCCCCCTGCCTTCCCCCTGCTGCCCTCTCATCTTCAGAGGAGCTGAGGGTGCTGTTAGCTGGGGCCGCTCCCCCTCCAGGAATTTCCCAGGGGAAAGACCCCATGGGTTCCAACAGCTGCCAAGAGGCAACCATGAGAGGTGCCAGCTGCCCTTCCTCCCGCTCGGTCCCCAGGCCAGGGACACCGGCCTGCAGGCCCACAGCCTGGGCAGGCCCCACTGGGCACCCCGGGTGACCCCTTCACCACTCTGGGCCTCAGTTTCCCCACTGTAAGAGGTAAGTCTATTTTTACCCTGGCTCAAATATCTTAAGGTTCTGGAGCTTTCTCATCATTTGAGCCGCGGTAGCCACCTCCAGTCTCCTTGGCCAACCCCCGATTCCATGGCCTGGAGCCCTGGGTCGGTGGGAAGGAGTGCACAGTCAGCCTTGACTCAGTTTGACCAGGAAGAGGGAGAGGTCTCAGGCCCGAAGACGATACCGATGGGCAAGGTGGACCCCACAGGAGGCTGGGACTGAGATGAGAGGGCAGAGAGAGGGTGGGTACTCATCCATTTAGAGAGAAATCAGCGGGGTGAAGTCTTTAAAGTCATAGAAAAGGCACCGAACTTGGGGAGGGGCGCCTGCCACGGAGTCAGTCACCAGCCAGGGCACAAATCAGTGTACCCCACTCTGCCTCAACAGCCCCTCGTCAGCCCCCCGGCCTACTGCACGTGCGATGAATATTACCCACGCGAGCCCTGAACAAAGCCCGTCCTCTCCTTAAATCTCCCAGGACCCCCTGGGCAAGGTCTATTACTATCGTCCCCATTTCACAGATGAGGAAAGCGAGGCGTCGAGAGGTAAATAATTTGGCCAAATGAGCAGCAGGACTCGACTACGGGAGGCCAGGTGCAGAGCCGGTGCCAAGCCTGCAGCTGGTCCACAGACCAGGCCGGCGTACCCCACGGCAGGAGGCCCCCTCCTCCAGCGCCCGAACGCCACCAGGAGGGCAGTTCCCAGCTCCCCGGCAGGATGTGGGCACGGCGCCCACCTGTGCTTGGCCGGGGAAGGCTCCGCCAGCCTGGCCAGGAAGGCTGGACCACAGCTGCCATCCAGATGGGCAGGACATTCCATTTCCCACCACTGCCACCAGGCCAAAGCCCCGGCACACAGGTGCTGGGCCACCGTCCACCGCTGCCCTGACCTCAAAGCCAGAGGCCACAGTGGCACAGTGCCCCAGAAGCCTGCCTTTAAGATGCCAGCTGCCTCTTCTCTCTGACGTGGGGAGGTGGCCCCAAGGCCAATGGCCGGCAGGCAAACGACAGGATCCGGCAGCATGTCAGCCTGGGCCCCGCAGAAAGAAGGCTCTGCTAAAAAGAAATCAGACAGGGGGCAAAGGACGAGCCCGCAGGAATGCCAAGTGCAGCCACCCCCGGAGCAGCCTCTCTGCCCACCCAGAACCTACTGGCTAATCGCTAAGACAGTGGCACTGAGCAGGCCTTTCTTCTCTCTTCCTCATACAACATCTCAGAGACCACATCCGAGCTCACCCTGCTGGTGAGCATCAGGATCGAGTCCAGGGGCTAAAGGCTGGGACCCTGGGTTCAGATCCCAGCTCTGCCACTTGCCAGCTCTGTGACCTTGGGCAAGTTACTTAACCTCTCTGTGCTCATTTTCCCCATCTGTAAAGGAGATCATGAGAGCACTCACCCCAAGGGCTGAGAGGATTACATGTGAGTGCATGAACCCTGCTTGGAGCTGGCCCTGGCACATGGCCACTCACAGAAGTGTTAGCTTCTGCTTGTATCATCATCAGGCTCTAAGCCCGTGGCTTTCCACACCCACCCTGCCCCACCCAAGAGCCCAGCCATGCAGGAAGGTCTGAGCCCATAGCTTTCTTCCTTAAAACCTCTCGCCGCCCCCACAGGACAAAGCCCGGACCTTGCCCAGCGCCTGAAGCCAGGCCGGGAGTGACCTACAGCAGGTAGCAGCCGCCTCAGCTGCCCCTCTCCCCATCCTCTCTATCCCGCACTCCCTGCTGAGCTTCTCTTGTCACGGGGGCGTCTGCACATGCTGTTCCCTTTGCCTGGAACATGTTCCACAGCTCGCCACCTGAATGACAGCTCTGGGCTCAGCTTGGACATCACCTCCTCCAAGAAGCCTTCCCAAACCCCCAGTGTTGGGTCAGCCCCCTTTCCAGGGCACCCACAGACCCCCAGGATGCCACTGAGTATTCCCACTGACCCCACCAGCTACCCAAAGGCAGATGCCACTGTGTCCCCAACACCGGCCCTGGAGCACAGGGCCTGGTCCACCTGGTGACCACGTATTAGAGGAATGAATGATGGAACAAATGAATGAAGGCTAAGGGTGCCCCAAACCTGGCAGGAGCCCAACCCTGATACGCACAGTCCCCACCAGGCCCAGAGCCTCCTGACTGGGCCTGCCCCACCCAGGGCTCTATCTCCTAGGGGAGCCCCTAGCCTGACCCACCCAGCCCCAGAAAAGCACATTCCAGATTCTCTGCACCTCCCAGATCTCCCAGCACCTGTCTCTCCGTTGTGGCTGCAGCAAACCCTCAGAGCCCAATCCGTCCCGGCTCAGCCTGCCAGGGAGCTGTGCCGACGACTTCCGAGCAGCTCCCAGTGCCGGGACCCAGGCCTGGAACTCAGACATCGCGGCCCGCACAGCCAAGGCCATGTACAGCCACAGAAGAGAACAGACTGCCCTCTGTGAGAAGGGGATCATCACCCCTCGTTTACTAAGCAGTCAGGATGGGCCGACCATGTGCAAAGCATTATGTGCCTGAGGTCACTGAGCCCTCACAGCAACCCAATAAAGTAGTTTGGCCTGGCCAGTGTGGCTCAGTGGTTGAGCATTGACCATGCACCAAGAGGTCACCAGTTCGATTCCCAGTCAGGGCACATGCTGGAGTTGTGGACTCAATCCCCAGTAGCGGGTGTGCAAGAGGCAGCCGATGGATGTTGATGCTTCTCTCATCAATATTTCTCTCTTCCTCTCCCTCTCCCTCCGTCTCTCTCTCTACAATAAAAAAAATGCAGTGGTATGGTCAGCTGGGGGAAACTGAGGCTCGATAACCTGACCAAACACAGATGGTAAGTGATGGAGATGAGCCTGGAGTGCAGGTTTCAGGATGACAACGCCCAGGCTCGCCTCTGTGATAGGCGGCCTCCAGGATGGCTCTGTGACACCTGCCTCCTGGTACTCACATCCCGGCAGCCCTCCCACCCACTGTGGTCCAAGGCTGGTCTGTGTGAGCCACAGAATTTAGCTGGCACAGTCATGGCAGGTCACTTCCAAGGCAGTAGCTGATTCTAAGGATCTCCTCTCTCTCTCTCTCTCTCTCTCTCTCTCTCTCTCTCTCTCTCTCTCTCTCTCTCTCTTCCTTACTCCTGGGGGAGCCATGTCCCAAGAGGCTGCAGAAGCCCGCGTGGTAAGGACGAGGCCTCCCCCCAGCAGCCACGTCAGTGAGCTCAGTGGGGATGTGCCCGCCAGCGAAGCCCCTCTCAGAACCCTAGCCCTCCAGAACCGAGAGGGAAAACATGTTTATTATTTTAAGCCACCAAGTTTTGGGGCAACTGTGACCCAGTGAGAGGTAATACAGCAGGGAGAGGGGGTGGGGGAGGTGGGCATAGGGGGGATACATGGTGATGGACGGGGACTTGACTTGGAGTGGTGAACACACAGTACCGTGTACAGACGACGCATTCTGGAATTGTGCACCTAAAGCCTGTAGAATCTTGTTCACCAGTGTCACCCCAATAAATTTAATAAAAAGGGAAAAAAGAGCCCTAGCCTGTTTGGCTCAGTGGATAGAGCGTCGGCCTGAGGACTGAAAGAACCTGGGTTCAATTCCAATCAAGGGTCCATGCCTGGGTACATGCCCAGTAGGGGGCGTGCAGGAGGCAGCCGATCAATGCTTCTCTCATCATTGATGTTTCTATCTCTCTCTCTCTCCCTCTCCCTCTCTCTCCCTCTCCGAAATCAATTTAAAAAAATAAAAGGAAAAAAAGAGGTAATGCATACCCATCTCCCTCGGACCTCCTTGTCCCCAAGTGCTCGGAACCCCGCACTGGCCGGCTACCTGGAGGGGTTCTCTCCTCCCGGCTCGGCGGTGGGGCAGAGGGGCGGGCAGGCGGGGACAGGCGAACACTCACGTCCAACCTCCAGCCGGATTTCCGCAGAGGCTGCGCCCAACTCGTTGACGGCTCGGCAGGTGTAGACGCCAGCATCCCTCTCCTGAGCCACCGGAATCCGCAGCGCCCCAGAGCTCGAGGCCTCGGGGGCCAGGATCATCTCGAGACCCTCTGGACCAAAGAGGAGAAGGCATCAGGCTCGGCCCGCGGTCACCGTGGGGGGCTGGGGCGCAGCCTCCCTGACCCCAGGCTCCTGCGACGCACAGGCTGGGGCCTGGGGCGGTGGGGGAAGGTTCCCCAGAAAGTCTGGGGACAGAGCTGTGGTTTTGCCAGATGAAGAGTTCTGGAGATGGATGGTGGTGACGGTTGTACGACGGTGGGGTGTCCCTGATGCCACTGAACTTGCACCTAAACATGGTGAAGATGGTAAATTTTTCCTGTGTCTTTTACCGCAATTAAACCTTTTAAAGTCAGCACCACTCAGTCAGTCCCCTGAGCCCCTCTGTGGAGGAGGGAGGCCCAGGCTGTCTCCCTCCATGTAACAGGCTCTTCACCCAAAAACTCCTTGCCCGGGACTCCCTACTGGGTCCCCACCCTCTGCCCCGGGTCCAGACTGAGGCTTGGATCAGCTCTGGGAGGGGCCTGGTCACCCCGAGATGACCACACCCCCCATGCCTGCCTCTCTGAGGCCCCCCGTTATTTCTCCTCCAGGCGGCTGGCTGACAGACCACCTGATTCTGAACCCCTTTTAACGTGTAATTTAGTTTTTCACTTGTGGTAACACACGTCACACACATTTTTGCCATCGTAAACACGTTCAGTGTCCGATCCGTGGCATGAAGTGCATCCCCAGTGTTGTGCACCCATCACTATGTCCACCCACAAAACTCCTTCATCTTCCCAAACCGAAACTGCCCCTCAGACACGAATTCCACGCTTCATCCCCCGCCCCCCGCGACCACCTTTCTACTCTGTCTCTATGGATGAGCACGTTCTAGGGACCTCATGTACGTGGAATCAGATAATATGTGTCTTCCGTGTCTGGCTTATTTCACTTAGCATAATGTTTTCAACGACCATCCATGTTGTATCAGAATGGCATTCTTTTTTCTTTTTGTCTTTTTCTGGTTCTTTTTTACAAATTTAAAAAGCTGTGGTAAAGAAACACAGAACATAAAATTCACCATCTTGCCCTAACCGGTTTGGCTCAGTGGATAGAGCTTCGGCCTGCAGACTGAAGGGTCCCAGGTTCGATTCCGGGTCAAGGGCATGTACCTGGGTTGCGGGCACATCCCCAGTAGGAGGTGTGCAGGAGGCAGCCGATCAATGTTTCTCTCTCATCGACGTTTCTAACTCTCTGTCCCTCTCCCTTCCTCTCTGTAAAAAATCAATAAAATATATATTTTTTAAAAAATTCACCATCTTCACCACGGTTATGTGCACACTTCTGTGGGGTTAAATACACTCACATCGTCACACACCTGAACTTCATTCCTTTTTAAGGGTACATCAGGGGTCCCGCGCCCTCTGCCCCCGCCGGCTGGGGCCCTGGGACAGGATGCTCACACTCTGAGCCCCCGCGCCCGCCGGTGGTCTGAGTGAATCCCTGCCTCTCTCAGAGCCCAGGTGCAGACAGCGGCTGCAAAGGACGGAGCGTGTCCAGGTGGGGGCACCACGGGGCTCTGGCTGACACCGGAGCAGGAGCCCATGTCCGAGGCAGCAGCCCCGAACCCACGCCCACCGGTGGAACAGCTCCTGCCCATCCAACCTCCAGCTGGGCGTCCAGCACCGCGGACACTCCACCCCCGCGAACCCCAAGAGCCTCGGAACAGTCGTGGCTGTTCCTCCGTCTCCCAGGCCATCCCAGCACCGCCGCCTCCCTCTCTAGGAGCTCTGAGCGCAGCCGGGCGCCAGCTCGTTCTAGACACTTTGCTTGCGTGGACTCATCTCATCCTCACAACCACCTGGGGTTTCCTGCTTCCCCGACAGGGAGCCAGCTCAGAGATGCCAAGCCCCCACCCACGGGCGCCCAGGGAGCCGGAACCAAACCTGCTCCTCACTCCCGAGCCGCCCTGCATCAGCTGCGTGGACTGTGGTTGAGGGGGTGAGGGCTGCTGAGATGGGCCATTTCTCCCCAGGCACCCGTTCGGAGTGCCCCCTCCCCAGTGACTGTCCTGGAAATCGGATCCCCGGGGCCCTCTCCCCACCCCACGTACCTCGATACCAGACGAGCCGGGGCGGCGGCACCCCGGACACCTCGCACGCCAGCACGGCCTCCTGTCCCACAGCGGCGAGCACCACCGCGCTGACGGCGGAGACCGAGGGTGGGTCTGCGTGGGGGCGAGGGGGGCAGATGGGAAATGAGGTACCACACTCCCTAGACTGAGAATGTGGCTTCCACAGCTGGGGGCGGGGAGGGGAGAGAGGGGGAGCGGAGCACTCTGCCTCCTCCCCATCCCCCACCTTGAGATGGTCACCCCAGGAAAATTTAGCCACAGCCCACTTTTTGCAAGCTTCCCGCCCAGGACCTGAAGTGAAAGCGGTCACTCCTGGACCAACCCCTAAAGCTCCTCACTGAACCTGCCAAACCCAGGAATGCCCTCCAGGGGGTGCCAGCCGCTCCCCGGCCCCGCCCCCCCCCACCCCGCCCCTGCCTCCCGGCAGCCCCCTGAGCACCCAAGACTCATGACCCCTCCGGCCCCTCTGCCTGCCATCCTGTCCCTCAGGAGGCCTCAGCGGGTCCTGTGTGTGACAGGCACCCCCCCCCCCCCGCATGTCACCCATCACCCACCCCACCCTGCTCTGCGCATCCTCACCACCCAAAAGTGCCTTCCTTATGTTTTATGCCTCCCCCCTAGACAGGGACCTGTGTCACGGCTGTGTCCCCACCGCCTGGCATGTAGCAGCTGCTCAATAAGTATTTGTGGACGAGAGAGAGGAAGAAAGGGAGGGAGGGAGGGAGGCCCCTCTCCCCAGATGCCCGTGGCCCGAGTACCTGTGTGGTAGAGGGTGACCGTTTCCTCGTCTGTGCCAACCTCGTTAGCAGCCCGGCAGCTGTAATTCCCAGCATCCTCTGGGGCCAGTCCCTGAATGATGAGGGTTCCCTGGCCATCCACGTGGATTCTGGAGTCATGGTCAACGGCAAGGGGTTGATCAGGTCGGGCCGTGCAAGGGTCCCTCCGTCATCGTTAATAACAAACTCACTAACGTCGCCAGGGACCACCACCCCGCACCGCCCTGTGCCGAGCTGTGAGCTCAGCGCTGTACACGCATTGTCTGTTTTCATTCATGAGGCTCAGAGAGGTTCGGTGACTTGCCCAAGGTCACACAGCCTGACTGGCAGCGGCGGGACCCAAGCACAGGTCTGCTGGACTCTGCTGCTGTGGCTCCTGACCCCGGAGCCCTCCCTGAGGCATCGTCTCGTTTCCAGAGTGACTGGGCTCCTGAGCCTCACATGGTCCCCGGAGGAGGGCAGGACCGTGCTCCTCCCCGTTTAGGGGTAAGAGGACTGAGGCTGGGACAGGTGCCTGGGGGTCCTGGTCCCCTGTTTCCAGTCCCGGAGCCCCAGGCCCTGGGCCCCTCACCTGCTGTCCTCTTGCAGGGTGTGACCGTCACGGCTCCAGGAGATGTGGGGTGCAGGGTACCCAGACGCCGAGCAGCTGACCCTCACCTCCACGCCCTGGGAGAAGCGCTGGGACCTGGTGTGGATGCTCACCTTCGGGGCCTCTGCGGTTCGGAGTGGGCGGCAGGACAGAGCCTGTCAGAGCAGCCGGGCCGGCCCAGCCCCCAGCCCTGGGACCCTGCCCTCCCACGGCCACGGCCACGGCCACGGCCATGGCCACCGACGGCAGAGACACAGGAGGCAAAAGCCCTGAATCCCAGGAGTGGCCTCCCTGGGGACGAGGGCTGACCAGGCAGCCACCCAGGCACATCCCCCGGGCGCACGGGGACTGCTTTCCTGTGCCCCCGGTGGGAGCTCCCTGGAGTTCCCCTCTGGGCTGAGCACCTCGGACAGGCTTAGGGAGATGCCCGGCAGCTGCCAGGGCTGGGATGGCTCTCGCCTCCGGTGACCCTGAGTGACCCCAAGGCCGGCACAAGTGCTGGCCCCAAACGCAGAAAGCACGCCAGACCTGCCAGGCTCCCACAGAGCTCATGGCCCTCGCCTAGAAGTGGGAACACGCCCCTCCCATAGCTGTGTCCCATACACGGCCTCAGAATCCTTCCCCACACCCCCAGGCAACCTCAGGACCCTTCCCCACACCCCCAGGCGCCAAGAGGGGTCGCTGGCACCGGAGAGCACACTTGTTACGACACTTTCACACTTGGGGATACAGCACCCCAGCGGGGCGGCTCTGTCCTAAGACTCCCAGACAAGTGCTCCTCCAACTGTCTCCTCCATCCCTATCTGGTCAGTGCTGCCCACCCCTGACCTCTGGGCTTCAGCAGTTGCCAGTGTTCCATCCCTATCCTACATATTGGGGTGGGGGGGGTTGGCAAGGCAGGTGCTCAATGGCTCTGGAAAAGGTCAGGACACAGTGAAATTGGCTTGGCTTCCAGCAGTAGAAATTTAGGTTAGATAAGAGGATGAACTTCCCACGAGTGAGAACCACTAGGCATAAGCTCTGAGGCTCAGACTCCTTTCTCTGAAGGTTCAAAAAACAGGGGGAGGGTTGAGGTTGCCTGCCAGAGGCCATGTCTGGGCACAGGGAGGGACGGAGGGACAGAGGGATGGAGGGACGGAGGGACAGAGGGATGGAGGGACGGGCTTTGGGGATAAAGACTGGGCAGCGTGTGGAACTGGGAGCACAGCCACGCAGGAAGAGCCTCACCTCGCACCAGGAGCCAGGCGGATGCCCTCGTGACCCCGTTCGCGTTGCTGGCTATGCACTGGTACCGCCCGCCGTCGCTGGGGACGACGGCGCTGACCTCCAGGGACAGGTCGTCCAGCTGCCTGACTCGGCCCGTGGAGGCCGGCAGGACCCGCCAGTCCCGCACCCACGTCAGGTTGTGGGGGGCCTCGCCCAGGACCCGGCAGGACAGGATGGCCGTCTCCCCTGGGGACACGGTCACGTTGGGCGCCGGGACCAGCTGTGGCGGAGGGTCTGCAAGGACACACGCGTGGGAGGTTCGCCGGGGCTGACTCGGGAGGACGGCCTGCTGGTCCCCGTGGGGTCCCGATGCCAGAACCCAGCACCGTGGCCGTCCGGAGGCTTCGGCCAGCAGGGAGGTTAACCGGCGTCCGCTCACCATCAGGACGGTGCCACCCGGGAGGGCGCATTGCCTGTCGCCATCACACACCCACCGAGGGCTGCGTGGCGAGTGCGCGCTCTGCTCCCGGCAGCCAACTGCGGTGTCTAACGAAAGCTACGCTTTGAGCCAATATTTGCACCCTTGGGGATAAAGCTGGGGTTCCAAACGAACCCTCAGGAGGGAAAGATTAATGAGTAAAAGCCACGCTCTGTGCAAGCAGCGGGGCTACTGTTACACACGAATGTAGGAAGGAGGCCTCTGCCCCAGAGACAGGAGAGCAAAGAGAACCGCCGTCTCGCCAAGAAGAAGCCACAGGAAGTGGCGAGGTTAGAGGCCCGCTACCAGGGGCGTGGGCCTGAGAACCCGCAGGGGGACCTGGATCCAACAGGCCACATGGGCAGTGACCACGACGTCCAGGCAAGTGGAGCCTCGGACCTCGGCAGCTGGCAGGGGCAGAAATGGAATCCTGGGGACCAGCTAGAACTGGAGGAAATATTAATCAAGCTCTGTGAACCGCGATTGCTCTGTTCTGACTCAAGAAGGCACCTTCCAGCCTGGCTGGGGGTTCCACGGGGGACCTGGGGGCTCACCTGGAAGTGCGCCCCTCCTCCCCATCCGGGAGCTGCCTGTTGTCATGGGGAGATAGCAAGCCTTGTTGCAGAAGCCAGAGCCGCCAGCCCTTTGAAGACCCCCAGCCTGTGCATGCCCACGGGCCTCTGCAGGTCTCCAGCCCCCATGACCTGTGAACTGCCCACTGGGCACACCCTTTGGCTACTTCCCCATGTCATCGCTATCCTACCCAGTATGAGCAGCTGGCTTATGGTGGGGGGCGGAGATGTCTGCCGGCAGGATTGAATAAACACTCATAACGACTCAACCGCGTCTCCGCTGGATTGGCTCACGCAGTGACAGGCAGCGCAGACCCACTGACTGTCTGGTTACAGGATGACTACGGCCATGAATTTCTCTTTAAACAAATTTACACCAATGTATCATGCCGATGCACCCCGATATGCCAGCGTGCAGACGGGGGCCCCTGTGTGTTGGGGGGAGGCCAGCAGTAGACGCTGGCTGTAGCGCATTAGGCAGTGACAGGGACTTGAAAGTCGAAGCCCTGAGTTTGAGTTTAACACAGTTTAGCCGAGAGGAGAGAGAGCAGATACGGAAAGCGGGGAGCCACTGCGAACTCTCAGTAACGGGCGGACAAGTTTCCTGACGCCTCTCTACTTCTCTTTGCTCACCAGCACTTAGAAAAGGCACATTTTTGTTAGTTCCCGCCCTAAGCATGTGTGCTCACGTGCTCTATTGTGAGGTGATAACAGCGCGGGTTGTTGTAAGTATGTAACTAGTCTCCCATTTTCGGTGAAACGCGCGCGCAGGTAAAGGTCTGAAAGGAAGCAAGTCAACGCATCCGGAGAGCGCCTCTGGCAGGGCGCCAGGCCGCTCCACCCCGGCCTGTTTCCCAGTCTTCCTCCCGCTTTGTGTAAGATCCGAGGGTGCGGAAGGCCTCGCTCGCCACGCTGTCTGGCTCCTTCCCTTCTCTTCCCCAGAGCTGGGGTTCAGTTTAAGAAATAAAGCCAGCCCTGGCCGGCCTGGTTCTGTGCATAGAGCGTCGGCCTGCGGACTGAAGGGTCCCAGGTTCGATTCCGGTCAATGGCACATGTCCGGGTTAAGGGCTCGATCCCCAGTGGGGGACGTACAGGAGGCAGCCAATCAATGCTTCTCTCTCATCATTGATGTTTCTATCTCTCTCTCTTCCTCTCTGACATCAATAAAATTTCATTTTAAAAAAATAATGTAAAAAAATAAATAAAACCAATTTCCTGTCGAGATGGTCGGTGGCATTTCCAACCTTCCTGCGCTGAATGGTGCCATTCCGTGGGGACGTGGAGGCACAGGTGTCGGGGCTGCAAGATGGACAGTGGCCCCGGAAAGGTCTGGGGGCCGGCAAGTCCCAAAGTCCAGATCAAGCAATCAGGGGTGGGAGGAAGGCTGGGCAGGGGAGCGCGGCCAGAGCCGAGGTTCCCAACCTCTCTCCAACTGAGACCCGCCATCCGGGCCATCCGGGGTGAGACAGCCCCAGCGGGGCCGGCGGGCAGGGGCCGCGGCAGCCAGACTCGGTGATGGACAGTCCCCAGCAGCTGGCTGGCACGCTCCCCCACGGACTGAGGCTCCCTGGATGGAAATCCTGGCGGGAAAAGTCAGCAAGCGGGTGGGGAGGGGAGACGGGGAGGGACAGACCTGTGACGATGACCTGGGCCTGCGCCCGTCCGGTCCCAGCCCTGCTGACCGCTGTGCACTCGTACGTGCCTTCCTCGGCCTTGGAGGCCCGCGGGATCTCCCAGCTGCTGTTCCCCGACTCCCTGCGAACACACGACAGGCGGGCACGCACGGTCACACTGCCCCCAGCCAGGGTCCCCCGCCTCCCCCACCCTCTGGGGCCCTGTTCCTCTGAACCCTGCCCGGGGGCGGGGGGGCGGCAAATCCTCTTGGAGGCCTGATAAGAGGAGCGGGCAGCCAAGGACATGCAAATTCCACAGGATGCTGTGTGGCTCTGTGCAAGTCCCTGCCCCTCTCTGAGCTCTGGACTTCCATCCATAAAGGGGAGAGTCTTTCCTGCCCTGGCCCCGTGGGCAAGGCCCTGCACGGGTTGAGTTTTCTGCAAGCGAAGGCAGCCCCGTGATGGCCCAGCAGTGGCGGGAACCTCAGGGGCTACCCTCCCCCATCCCTGGCCCCACTGAGAGGTGCCCAGGCTGGGCTGCCCTGGAGGACAATAGGACCAAGCCCCAGGTCCCTCTCCTGCCACCCACTCCCCTCAGCTCCCCGAGGGCATCGGGACCCCCGGAGCCCAGTGGCCGAGGACAACGGGCTGCCCATGGGCGACTCACTGCAAGTGCCGCTCCTCGCCCAGCCTGGCTCCGTGCCGCCGCAGCTGCAGCCGGAAGGGGAGGGCGCTGTGCACGGAGCAGGAGACCAGCAGGGGCTGGTGTAGGTAGCCGTGGATCCTGGGGGGCATGCTGACCAGGGGCCCGCCTGCAGGCAAGGACCAGTGCTCAGCAGGCCGCCCTGCTCCCCACAGCCGCTGGCCCTACGCCCAGCCACACACCCACAGGGAGGAGCCAGGAGCAGAGGCCTCTGTAAAGTGGGGCTGGTCGCTGGCATGAGGAGGTGCGAGGTGCGTGGGAAGCGCCCACGAAAGCTCTGCCTGTATGGTTTGTGACACCCTGGCTGCGATGGGCCGGGCCGGTCTGTGCCCCATTCTCTCAACTGTATCAGGCCCGAGACCAGACGGGGCGCCCCAGGGGTGGGGGTGGGGCATCAACTGCTCATCTGCCCGAGGGTCAGTTCTCCCCAAAGATGTTGGAGGGGAGGAGCCTTTTTTATTCAAAAATAAGCATAGTTGGAGCAGGGCTGCAAAGGCAAAATTCACACGCATTTTTGAGATAAAATAAGAGACTTCAATGAAATCTCACAGCTTGTGATGAGCCCCTGGGGGCCCTCAGCAGACACCACTGCCCCCCTCGCCTGACCCTGGCCTTGGGGGTGACACGTTCTCTCCTTGGCTATTGGAGTTACTTCAGTGGAAGTCTGAGAACCACCCCGCAGGGTCCCTGGCGGAGCCCATGCCTCGCGGGGTGATGGGGCATGCGCTCAGCCCTGTGTTGCCCCCTCCGCGTCCCCACCGGAGATGCTGTGCGGGCTGACCGTGTGCCAGACCTCCTCTGAGCACAGAGCCGGGGTGGGAGGGCGGCGGTGACATCATGCTGCAGGCTGCCTGCCACGTCCCAGGGGAGAGGGACGCCGGACCATCCAGCCACGTCCTCAGCTGTGTGCAAAGCAGCCAGCTCCCCCCGCCCCCACCCCCCCCCCCCCCCGCCACCCCTCCAGCACACACACACACTGGAAGCCTCTGCAAGGCCGGCTCGGCTTCCTCTTCTGTGAGCTGCAAGGGCCCGGCGACCCCAGGCCCAGCCCCCACACCTCCACGTCTCCAAACCCAGAGCCTCCTGCTCTCAGCCGAACCGCCAGCCTCCCGAACCTGGGAGGTAGGGTAGGACGCAAAAAGGCCAAGCCGCGCCGCTGCCTGCCCCACAGACACACCTTCATCTAGAGCCGAGGTGCCGACCAAGAGCCAGAGCTAAACTCCAAACTCCCGGATCCATCGCAAAGAGCAGGAGAGAGAAGCACAGGCTGTGACTCTGCTGCTGAAATTTCTTTCTGAAAAGTCCTCTCAAAGCTGCAAAGGCCAGGTGGCCGGGGACCACTGTGGGGAGTGGAGGCCCGCAGGGGGCTGGAAAGCAGGGTCTGCAAGTCCTCCACCTCACCATGGGCGCCTTGGTGCCCCCCGGCCTGCCCCCGCCCCCAGTGATGTGGACAGAGGAGTCCGCCCCTCGCTGAGATCCCCAGCAAGGACCCTGGAATGTCAGTGAGCCACCTCTGTGAGCTCCTCCCAGGCCACCACATGGGAAGGGGGAGCGGGCAGGAGGGAGTGGAGCCCAGTATGGAAGCCAGTGGCCAGTGAACTGAGATGCCCCTGCCAGGCCCAGAGACGAGCTGGACAGCCAGAGACTCCACCCTGCCCTCTGGAAGCTTCCAGACAGGATGTGAGACCTCAGGGACACACAGAAAACCAGCAGAAAGTCAACACGTGTGGGAACCAACCCAACATGGTCCACAACCCCCACATCCTGGGTGCAGACCCTGAGTGGCCCCACGAGCCGTCTCTGTGTGCATTAGCTTAAGGAACCTTCCAAGCAACCCTGGGAGGTGGGTGGCCTCCGTTTCTTTTTCTTTTACTAAAATTTTTTTTTTTTTAGTGGCCTCAATTTCTTCATCTATAAAATGGAAACACATCTCAGAAATGTTATAAGCATTCGAGGAGTGAATGTGTGATAAGTGGGCTTGGCCCAGGACTGCCCCAAGGGAAGTGCTCAAAATGATGGCTAAATTAGTATTAGCAAGATCATGATTATACAGTGACTATAAGAACAAAAGGCCATACCCACTGCCCTGCCCACTGTTGTGTCCACATTCTGAATGACACAAAATGAAATGTTGAATAGACAGGTGGGTGGATATTTGGATGAATAAATGGGTGGATGGATGGATGGGTGGATGGATGGGTGGATGAATGGGTGGGTGGGTGGGTGGGTGGATGGGTGGATGGATGGATGGATGGATGGATGGATAGATGGGTGGGTGGGTGGATGGATGGATGGATGGATGGATGGATGGATGAATGGGTGGGTGGGTGGGTGGGTGGGTGGATGGATGAATGGATGGATGGATGGATAGATGGGTGGGTGGGTGGGTGGGTGGGTGGATGGATGGATGGATGGGTGGATGGGTGGATGGGTGGATGGGTGAATGGATGGGTAGGTAGATGTTTGGATGGATGAGTGAGTACGGTGGACAGATGCATGTATGGATAAATAGATGAATGCATGGGTGAAGGATGACTTTGTACTACATATCTGAGCTGAGGGCTACATCGGAAGCAGCTCAGTACTCAGCATAATCCTTGCAGAGCTTGCTGCCCACAGAAGTCAATGAACACACTCCTGAATCTAATCAAACCAGGAGGGCTCCCAGAAGACATGGGTTGGCAACTGAGACAGAAATCTAGGGGTGGCAAGAGCCACTCACTCACCTGGGGCCACCCCACTATAGGCAACTCCAGAGACACGAAGGAGGGGGTTCCCCTCGTGGTCCTCGCCCTTGACCTTGAGGTAGAAGCGCTCCTGGGGGGCATGGAAGGGTGGCCCACCCCACAGCTGATGGGCGGATCCGTTGGAGAGCAGCTGCGTGGGCAGAGTCAGGAGGGGCTGCCCTGAACTGCGTGAGAGCTCCACCGAGTCGATGCGGCCAGGGGCCTGCAGGCCCGTGGAGTTGATCACCAGGGAGATGGGCACCCCTGCAGAGGGAAGGGCGAGGGAGGAGGTGCTGGCATCTGTGCTGGGCTCCATGATCCTCCCCAAGGAGCGGCCCTTGGTTTATCAGTCAATCGGCCAGGGATCAGCCCACTTGGTCCTCCTTCACCAGCTACCTCACCTTCCCTTCCCTGGGACATTCACACTAGGGGTGGGACAAGGAGAGGGGGGGGCTTGCTCCTGTCCATGGTCCTGAAATGCCACTGTTCATCCAGCCAGTGGCCCCCAAGGCTGCATCCCCTCCACTCCACACAGCGTCAAAGTGGGAAACTGGAGGAGCCAGGCTCTTGGTAAACAAGTTTTGACCCAGAAGAAGGGGAAGGTGTGAACTCAGTAGTGGAGCATGTTCTAAAGCAGCGGTTCTCAACCTGTGGGTCGCGACCCCTTTAGTGGTCGAACGACCCTTTCACAGGGGTCGCCTAAGACCATCCTGCAGATCAGATATTTACATGATGATTCATCACAATAGCAACATGACAGTTATGAAGTAGCAACGAAAATAATTTTATGGTTGGGTCCCCACATGAGGAACTGTATTTAAAGGGCCAGAAGGTTGAGAACCACTGTTCTAAAGGGACATGGCCACTATGTCACCGGGGCTGGGGCCTGGCCCCATGGTGTGGGAACCCAGCCTGGGCCACCTGTCCACAGCCGCCCACTCACAGTCGGCCCCCACCCCTCCCCTGTTTCCCACGGGCAAGCCCCGCCCCTCGGAAGGCAGCTCCAGGAGCATGCACCTTGCAGGGGCCACTCGATGGTGTGGTTGAGGTCCAGGGAGGGCTGAGTGGAGAAGCCGGCGCGGAAGTTGATGTCGCTGATGCCCGTGATCCTCACCGAATGGCGGCCGCTGCTGTAGACCTAGCACAAGCCCAGGCCCAGGTCACCGGGGCCCTCGACCCCCACGCCCCAGCTCCAGGAGCGCCGCCCCGCCCCACCAGGACTGTTCCTCGAAGCCTTCCCCCGAGGCCACCCTTGCTTCTTTTGTGCCTTCTCCCGGGACAGGGCTCTGTTACCCATCTCAGGACGCTCAAGTCATTTCTCCACGTCCTTCCTAAACATCCCCTAACTAACCCAACCACTCCACTTTCTCTCACGGCTGCAAAGCAGAATACCCCTCCTCTGTTTTTGACCCTTTACTTCTATTGATATGTCCACATCACTACCCAAGCTCCAGCCCTCAGCTTCCCAGGACCCCAGGCTCCCCAGGCCAGACAGGAAGGAGATGGTGTCCCAACTCCATGTGGCTTGGGCTCCCCACAGCCCGGGAACCCAGTGCCCCCTACCTTGATGGACCAGAGCCCAGGATGCTCCGGCTTAAAGGCCACCACCTTGGCCGAGTCAGGGATGTTGAGAAGCACGTTGAGGCCCTCGTCCTTCTGCAGGATCCTCCCTATGGAAGCCCCAGTGACGCTCAGTCCCCAACACTTTCCCGGGGGGTGACAGAGGCCCACCCTATCCCCAGGAACCCGTGGCTCTCCAAACACCAGCCTCATCTTCCCAGAGAAACTGACGAGAGGCCTTTGGCAGTGCTGGGGCCTCCCCCTCATTCTGCACGCCCCCCTCCCCCTCCCCAGGTGTGGGATGCACTCCTGGCCTATAGCCTGAGGTTCTCATGACATCCTCGGAGCACCGGGGAGCCAGGTGGCCAGGTCCAAACCAGCTCCCTGAACCCCAGCTTCCATCTGTACTACATGCCACTAATCCGTGCTCTCACTGACCCGCCAGGCTACTGTGGGGACCTCTAGAGCGCGTGGGGAAGGACTCCGTGGAAGCCTCCCATCCCAGGGCTGTCCTCATCTTGATTCCCCTCACCTGGCTTCTTCCAGCCTCCTGCTTCCTCACCCACCACGGGACCCTCTCTGCCCCCACCTGGCACCCCCCACCCTCCTTGCTCCCAGAGCCTTGTGTCCAGACCCCTGTCACCACGGGTCTCTCTCGTTGTCCCATCCTGACTCCCAGCTCAATCCTGGGGCCAAAGAGGAGGGGCGCACATACCCAGCGGGTCTCGGACTTCGATCTCGGGGCCCGGGCCGCTCAGGGAGATGGTGACCTCCTTCAGGCTGGGGTCGAAGGGGATCCTCCACGAGTGCTCGCCCTGTTCCTCATGGTCCGTGGACAGCAGGTGCACCTTGGACGCCTGGATCGCTGACTCCACCCACTTCAGCACCTGGGAGGCAGGTGTGAGAAGCTGACGCCAACATGTTACCTTGTCTTACGTGTGTCTGGCCCACTGATGGAGGGTCCTTAACAGGCTGCCAGCTGTATGCAGAACCTGGCTTCTCCCATGGGTTTCGGGCAGCATACAGGCTTTCCAGGTCATCTGGAAGGCACCCCACACTCCCCCGAGCCTGACCAGGCCCAATTCTGGGCATTACCCACATCCCCAGCCTGTGGGCTCAGAGCTGTGACATCTGAACTGAGGCATCCAGAGGACTCAGCTCGGAGGGAAGGAGCAAGGAGTGCCCTTCTGCTGGGAAGACTCTTCCCTCCTTCACCTGGCCAACTTCTATGGCCCCCATCACCTCCTCCAGGCAGCCCTCCTGATGCCTCCTACACACAGATGAACCCTGGAGATCTGGAATCTTGCTCCAGACCAGTGGTTCTCAACCTGTGGGTCGCGACCCCTTTGGGGGTCGAACGACCCTTTCACAGGGGTCACCTAAGACCATCAGAAAACACATATATAATTACATATTGTTTTGTGATTAATCGCTATGCTTTAATTATGTTCAATTTGTAACAATGAAATTGGAGGTCACCACAACATGAGGAACTGTATTAAAGGATCGCGGCATTAGGAAGGTTGAGAACCACTGCCCCAGACCAATGTAGTTCACCATCACCCCCCAAGGGGCCTCAGACCACACCCACCATCCCCCATCCCAGGTTCACCCTTTGGATGCAGACGGCTCCCTCAATTCCACCAGCACCCACCCCAGGTTCACCCTGTAGACAGATGGCTCCCTCAATTCCACCAGCACCCACTCGCAGCTCACACCTCTTCCTTTCAGCAGCCAAGCCTCCCAGGTCCCAGCCAGAAAACCAGGAAAGAGGGAGAGGGGCAGCCCCTCCCGTCAGAACCTCTCCTTCCCCTCCAAGTTACGTCAAGGAAGCATCCTGTGCAAACCCTAAAACTGAAACACAGGGCACACCCCCGACTGGAGGAGAGATGGGTACCATGACCACAGAGAGAAAAAATTAACCTCCAGGGAGTTGAAAACCCAGGAGTTGAACTCCTGTGCTCAGTGGGGGGCACACTGAGGACAAAGGGACATGCAAAGAAACGTGCGGAGCGGCTTTCAGCTGACAGCCTCTCACACTGTGACTGCGAGGCTGTTCTGGGAACTTGTAGGATAAAGCACGGCGCTGAGGAGGTTAATGTTTTCTGAGCCCAGACTTCCTCTTACAGCCAAGTGTCACAGAGAACTGCGGGTGTCTAATTCTCTATAAATCCACTCCAGCCCTAGCCGGTTTGGCTCAGTGGATAGAGCACTGGCCTGCAGACTGAAGGGTTCCGGGTTTGATTCAGGTCAAGGGCACATGCCCCAGCTGCGGGCTCAATCCCCAGCGTGTGCAGGAGGCAGCCGATCGGTGATTCTCTCTCATCATTGATGTTTCTATCTCTCTCTCCCTCTCCCTTCCTTTCTGAAATCAATAATATATATATACATATACATATACATATATATATATATTAAATCCACTCGGAGTGAATTAGAACCTAATACCATTCCGAAATAGGGTTCCTTGGAGAGATGGCTGATTCTGAGTCCGGGGCAGGCAATTTACAATGCAAACCTGGGGCAGCCGATAACTCCATAAAGCGAGGAAGTCCTCCAAGACGAACGGGGACATAGCCAGAGGACACGGCCACCGGCTTGCAGAAGCCCCACTGGCTAAATTTAGAAAAATTTGAGCCCCAAGTAGAGTAACAGTCATCGATCAAAACACACTGCATTATGTAACCCACATGCCCATAATACTCCTCCAAAAAGAAGTGCAAAATTCAAAACAGTAAAACCTCACTTGTCACCAGTGAAGGAGACTTCTTCATTAAAGAGAAAGAACTAAGTGTGATCCCTGCCCTTCTGATCGGAGCTGGGCTTCGGACAAACCGAATCCTTCCTTCCGATGAGCAAAAGCCCTCCTTCCTGGAAGAGCGCCCACTGGCAAACGCGGAAGGAATGATGCAACTAGGAAATCATCATGCAGCCCCTCATGAAGTAAGTGTTCCGGGAGCGCATCCTCAGTGGATGCTCACACCGTGGGTGAAAGGGCGATGGGGGGCTGGACGTCCGCATGCAGCCCCAGCGCTACCCCACAGACCACCTGAGTCACACGGGACACGCATGGCCTCCGATGCAGAGAGCTGGCTGTCGACACCCCAACCCAGTAATCACGCTTCTCTCCAGGAGGAGTGGGACAGTCAGACATTCGCCTGCTGGTGTGATGTAATAGAGAATACACACAGCACCAGCTATGAACTATTCCTGCCAAACATGTTGGCTTCCATCTAGACAGGCGTGTAGCGCTAACCCCCAGTTCAGGGGAAATATAGGAGACGAAGTTCACGCCATAAGGAAGCCATCAGCTGGATCCGGAACATGGGACATTATGAAGGCGGTGCCTCATCGACAAGCCAGTGGCATGTACAGAGGGTGGCCTGCTCCAGATGTAAGAGGGCTCCGTAGCCATGACAACCAGACGACATGCACCGCCCGTGATGAAGTCCCATCGGGCAAAAACGGTTATAAAGACATTTTGAGGGCCCTAGCCGGTTTGGCTCAGTGGGCAGAGCATCGGCCTGCAGACCACAGGGTCCCGGGTTTGATTCCGGTCAAGGGCACGTACCTCGGTGGCGGGCTCCTCCCCAGCCCGAGCCCTGGCTGGGGCACATGCAGGAGGCAAACAATCGATGTGTTTTTCTCACATCGATGTTTCTCTCTGACTTTCCCTCTCTCTTTCACTCGCCCTAAAAATCAATGGAAAAATTTCGAGTGAAGATTAACAACAACAACAAAAAGACACTGAGGAAATTTGAATGTGGACTCAACATCAGATGATACTAGCAAAGTACGCTTAATTCGGTAATATTGTAGACTATTTTTTAAAAATCCATGCTGGATTATTTATGGATAAGGTGTCATCATTCAGCAAAAAGTATACAGAGAAATGAAGCAGGTGGAGCTAAAATGTTAATTGCTGGATCTAGCTGGTACCTAAGTTCTTTTTATTTTTCTATATCTTTGACATTTTTCACAGTAATTTTTTAAAGACTTTTTATTGATTTTTTAAAAATATATATATATTTTTATTTATCTCAGAGAGGAAGGGAGAGGAAGAGAGAGATAGAAACATCAATGATTGCCGGGGTCCAACCCCAGCGGGTCCAGGGGTCCCCAAAGGTGTGGATGGAGTCGGCGAAGAAGGAAGGACACGGAGACAGCGTTCAGTTGATCAGCAGCCTAGCCAGGATCTCTAGCCCGGATCTCCAGCCAAGTTCTGGTCTGAATCTCCAGAGAGGTTCTGCTTAGGATCTCCAGCCAGGTTCTGTGTCCATGTTGTCTTGTTAGGTTCTCCAGCCAGGTTCTGTCTGAGATCTCCAGCCAGGTTCAGTCACCAGGTTCTAGTCAGGTTCTCTTGCCATATTTCTGTAGTCAGGTTCAGTCCAGGATCTTTTGCCATGTTCTCTCGCTAGGCTCCATCTCCAGGCTCTGAGGCCAGCCTCTGTCCAGGATCCCCTGCCATGCTCTCTCCAGCGAAGCTCTTCTGTCTCCAGGCTCCGTGTAGGTTCTGTCTTCTGAATTCTGTCTTCTAACTTCTGTCTCTTGCTGTCTTGTTACATCTGTATTTATACCAGTTGATTCAATCCTATCAATCTCTATTACAAAGGTTAGGGCGTTTCTTATCTCCATTCCAGGGAGTAAAGATTATGTAGCTTAAGCATGATTGTTCATAGTTAAAGTGATTAATTACCCGCCTGGCACTTAGTTGAGGGGTTTTATTCCCTCTCTAACTTCAGGGGAAAATCCCTACCTGGGGATTCAACCTTTCTCGGAGAGGTGACCTTGGTTAAAACACAGCGCCAAGAAGGTGAGCAAACATATTAAGAACCGTATGCCATATATGCCAGGTCCCTTGAAACAGCAAGGATGGACCGGCTCCCAGCAAATGATGAGAGGGAATCATTGATCGGCTGCCTCCTGCACATTGGACTGAGCCCGCAACCCAGGCATGTGCCTTTGACCAGAATCGAACCTGGGGCCCTTCAGTCCGCAGGCCAACGCTCTATCCACCGAGCCAAACTGGCTAGGGTTTGATTTTTAAAGAGAAAGGGAGAGGGGGAGAGAAATATCGATCAGCTGCCCCTTACCAGGGATCAAGCCCAAAACCTGAGCATGTACCCTGACTGGGAATCAAACCAGCAACTCTTCCATGCACGGGACGATGCCCAACCAACTGAACCACAACAGGCAGGGCCTTGTAGTAATTTATTAAAGTAAAAGTCACTTATAAAGAATACACATTGTATTATCTTCCATACCAACAACTGTAAACCTACTTTTGCCCCACCCCGTTTCTATACAGTGGGGCCTTGACTTACGAGTTTAATTCGTTCCGTGACGGAGCTCGTAACTCAAATTACTCGTAAGTCAAATCAAAAAGTGAACGAGGGAGACACGTGACGCTGGGCTGATGTTGTGGCGTTCACTGTGACGTTCGCTGCACCAACTAGCGGTGGGGTATCTGAAGCTGGCTCGTAACCCGAATTTCAGCTTGCAACTCAAAGCAAAAAACCGGCCGAGAGGCGGCTCGTATCTCGAAAAACTCGTTAGTCGGGACACTCATAAGTCAAGGCCCCACTGTATATCTGAGCAACCATAGTGGTATCCTGTTGCTTGGCAACTCTAATCAACAGGAATCGGCTTCCTGGAATACTGTTAGAAGAAGAAATAAGAAGCCACATCCTGCCTCAATTTTAAACAGCTCTGTGATTGATTAGCAATGTCTGCCATGGATATGACATTAGAAAGTGGTGTCTCGCATGCTATCTGTTGGCCATGCTTGCTCTGAATCATTCTCCTTTAGCTCTGCCTCCCATCGATCTCCCAAGGAAAGGCACGGAATTGGAAGACTTGCCCAAGGTTTAGAAAATGTATATGATTTGTTTAGACTGAGCTAGAACCTGTGTGCCTAGATTTTATAGCCAGATTTAAGTTAACACGGGCTAAGAATGATGTGTTCTGGAAAAGCATCTGTTCCTAGGCCTGGAGCTACTCCATCTTCTGTTTTGCCTGGCCTTCGAAGTAATGTTTCTCTTGAAAAGGTCCCACCTGTCTTCACCAACATTCTTCATCCGTGCGGGGGCGGCCGGGAGGAAGCCGCCGCCAGGGCTCCCAGCTGGACAGAAGCTGGCAAAGTCAGTGAGGCGGCTCCCCCGGCGGCACAGGAACGGCTCTGGGACCAGTCTTCCCCGGGGCCAGGCCTTGTCAGGGGCCGGGGGGAATCATAGCTGAGCAAAGCTGCCAGGGGGCGGTGGCAGCACAGTGGACAATTACCCAGACAAGTCACACCGCTACCGTGTTGCAACTGTTGTTTTAAGCTCATTCTCGAATGTTCTGTTTAGGGAAGAGGCCCGGGAGTTTAGGCTACTGAGCCATGGGGAGGGCTGAGATGGGGCAGAATGCCAGTGACCTCGCCAGGAGGCGGCCTGCCCACGGGGCCTGTGCTGTAAGCACATCACCACTCAGGAGCTGGGAGGTCTGGGGGGTGGGGGGTGGGGAGAGGAGAGGGGGATGGGCTGACCCTCTTGCCCATATTGAGGTCAGGTCTGGGGGCAAGGCCTTCTGGCCCCCGCGATGCCCCCAGGGCTCAGAGTGGAATCCAGGGAGCCTTCCGAGAAGAGAGCCTGCATCTAGCAAGCATGGTGTTTATTTGGTGAAAGCAATGGCTTCCAGATGTTAGCGGGACCGGGGGCCTGGGAGCCAGCAGTGCATGGGGGCCCATCTCTGTCACTGGTGGGGAAGGAATGAAGACTCTGGGCTTGCTACCCTGGCCAGATGGCTGCTGGTCAGCCCTTCCAGGCAGATCCGCCATCCCCCAAGGCTCCTCCCACAACACTTGACAGCCAAGGCAGCTGAAGCAGCAGAGAGGGGAAGCCAGGGCCCCAATGGGCCTCAGAGCCACAGATTGGAACACTGAGGGCCCCATCCTGGGCCCTGTAGCTTCAGGAAGCTGGTGGGCATGGATGAAGGGAGAGTTCTAGCCCCTGCCAACTGGGCGCCCCGGGCACCTGTCCCAGGCCCTGCTTTCCCGAGCACAGGGCCGCAGTCACAGCCGTCACCCACCCTCGCCAAGGGCTCCCTCGGCCGGGCCCTGCGCCCAGGGCTTCCCACGCGCGTCTTCCTTGCGCCCTCACTGCCGTCTCACCAGGCGGGGGCTCTCATAGCCCCGCGGTGCGCGCGAGGACACGGAGGCTCAGAGAGGCTCACGCTGTGCTCTGGGGCACACTGCCCACAGGTGGCAGCTGGAGTCTGAGCCAGCGTGTGGCCCTGACGCTCCCCCACCTCCTCCTCTGGGAAGGGTCCAGGATGAAGTCATCTCCGGGCCCGTGCCTCCTGATCCGTTAATCAGAACCACCTGGGCAGGCCCTCCCCACCCCCTGACTGTCCCAGAAGGCCCTCACCTTTCCCCTGGCCGAGCAGATGCACAGAATCTGGGCACTTTCCATATTAGCACCTGCTGGTGCCAGACAGGGGAAGGGTCTGGGTCCCCGGCACGGGGCTTCCCAGGGCCCAGGCAGGCTGCAGGCTGATGGGACTGCCCACAGATTCTGACCCAGGGTACTGAGCGGGTGGGAAGCCTGGAGGACAGCTGTGCTGGGGCAAGTGGCAGCCAGGACCCAGCTCAGTCTCCATCAGAACTGCCTATTTCAGGACAGGCCCCGGGGCCGTGTTGCCTGCCTCCCCCGTCTGCTACGGGATGGCAAAGGCTGCAAATCCCCCTGGCCAGGGGGGGGGGGGGGGGGGCCCTGGTTCCGTGAGGCTAACCCCACAACTGGAGAAAGCTCCATTCTCAAAAGCACTGGGACCTGCGCCAGACACAGTATCCCTCTGTGCCCAGCACTTTCGGCTGCCCTGGCACATAGTAGGTGCACAGTCAACCAGGGGCGGCGGGAGCGCGGAAGGTGTCTCCCGGCCACCTGGACCCGCTCTGAACAGGTAGGAGGGCTGCTGCACACGGCGGGACTGCTGCAGCTTCTGCGGCTCCTCCCAGCTGCAGCGCCTTGGCTGGGCCGAAGGCCCCGTCCCCCTCCTGGAAGGATGACCGCAGCCCTGGCTGCCCGGCCGCGTTCCCAGGCTTTGCCGAATGTCTGGGAACATCTGGAAGGGGCCAGGTCCAAGGCATTAAGCTAACAAATGGCAGAGCTGTGTGTCCAGGAAGGAGAGGGATCCAGGCCCCTACCCGGAGGCGGCTAATCCTAGCCGTCGGCGGTCCCACCGAGCGCTGCCCAGCCAGGCTCCCGGGCAGGAAGTCTGGCACCGTGGCCACGAGCGGGTGGATTCGCCCAGGTTCCCTGCCTCAAGGGAGAGAACAGGGGTGGAGGGTGGGGGGTGGGGGGTGGGGTCCCAGCCCCACACCTGGGCAAGCCGTCCTTGCCCACCTGTCGGTGGCCCTAGCAGGACCCCAGTTCCCCTGCAATTGTCCAAGCAGGTCTCCCCCAAAAACAAGGACCGGACCAAGCCATCCCCACACTGTGAAATGCCTTCCACCCTGACTTGGCCGGCTCCGGGCCAGAATAGACGGACAAGCCAAAAATCACAGCCTAATGTGTCGCAGAGAACCA
The DNA here is from genome assembly GCF_963259705.1 of Myotis daubentonii. Taxonomy (NCBI): domain Eukaryota; kingdom Metazoa; phylum Chordata; class Mammalia; order Chiroptera; family Vespertilionidae; genus Myotis; species Myotis daubentonii. Next base: position 78,141,735 of record NC_081850.1, on the reverse strand, counting down.
TGAACGCCATCTGCCAACAGGGAGTTAAGACGCTAATCCAAACACGCCTGGCCCGTTCCCTTCAGAACATAAATACGCAAGACAAGAAACCCTCTCCAGCAGGAGACGTGGGGCTGCCTTCTCCTCCCAGGGCCTCAGGCACAAGGGACCCCGTCTGTCCACTCCCCGGCCATTCACCAAGCACCTGCTCTGCGCTGGTGGCTGGACGAGGTGCTGGGGATACAGTAGCCAGGCTCCCGGGCAGGAAGTCTGGCACCGTGGCCATGAGCGGGTGGATTCGCCCAGGTTCCCTGCCTCAAGGGAGAGAACAGGGGTGGGGGGTGGGGGGTGGGGTCAGCCTCGGGGAGCTCACGGTTGTAAAATTACAGTGATGCAGAGCCGCACGGGGAGGGCAGGAAAGGAGACTTAATCTTGACGGGCAGTCAGAAGGTCTCCCTGAGGAGGAGTATTTCCGCTAAGACTGGGAAGATGAGCAGGAGCCAGAAGGCAGAGTGCAGAGAACAAGGCGCATAAGCAAAGGCCCTGGGGTAGGAAAGACAGGGGCCCTGCAGCAATAGCAGAGGCCAGCAGGGCGGGGGCGGCGGGCAAAGGGGCGAACCCAGGTGAAGGGATCAGAGAGGCAGCGGTCAGAGAAGGTGTGCACCTTCCCAGGGGACAACAGGAGGGCCTGTGTGTGGGATCTGTTTCAGAGGAATCCAGCGGGATGCTGGAGCCAGCTCACGGGCTCGAGAACGTCGGCCTGAGCGTCCCTTTCCAGCTCTGCTCAGCGAGCTCCCGGGGCAGCGCGAAGGGAGCCAAGGCAGGATTTACACCACGGCAGGGAGTGTTCTTGCTCCTGCCTGTGAAAACTGCCCGGCAGGTCCTGGAAGGACCCCTCTGGCTCCTGGGAAGGAATGGCCTTGCGGCACAGAGGGAAAGCGGGGGGAGCCCTGGGTGGCCGATGGGGCCCGGGGGACAGGAAGGGCAGGCACGGGTCCGAGAGCGAGACAAGGACGCAGACACCGGGTCGGTGCCGACCTGAGTGAGTCCGGACCGTGGCCAGCCCCACACTCGGCACCGCTCACCTGTGATGGCGACCCGACGCCCGAGACACAGGACGTCAGGGAAGGCTCACCTCGGTCACCTGCTGCTTGTCCAGGTGGAACACCTGCCCAGAGCTGGTGGCAGCGATCTCCTCGTAGGCCAGGTAGCCAGGATGCGTGCGGTCACCACAGTCCCCTGTCAGCACGAAGACCACCTGGAAGAGGGACACGCAGCCTGGCTCATGGCTTCCCCGGCCACCTCCCTCGGCTGTGAGTGGCAGGGACGAAACAGGGAGGAGGGACGGGGCGAGCCCTTTCTCCTCTCTGGGCTCAGGTGACACATCTGTCAAATGGGGAGAAGAGCACCCCCCCGGGCGGTGCGGGGTCAGGACTGGCGCAGGCCAAGGGGTCGGCGCAGGCCCGGGAACACGAAGGTACGCCATGAACCGGAGCGGCTATTCAGCTTACAAGGAAGGGAATGGAAATCGACTCTGCTCCGAGGGGCCCTGAGGCTGCAGAGTTAGAAGAACCGAGTTTGTCGTCGATGGGACCACAGAGCAGCTGTCCCGCCCCAGGATGTCCAGCAGCAGCCCTCTGCGTCCCCACCACAGCCCTCCCCCTCCCCTCAGCCAGCCAGGTCCTGAGACGGGGCGCCAGGAGGAAGACGGATGGTGCGGACACTGACAGGGTGTGTAAGGCGAGAGCGGTGTGGGGTTTGTCAAGGACGGGCCTCCCCGGGGAGGCGCGGGCCCTGGCGGGCGGGGACCCGGAGCATGAGCACACACTTGGAGTTCACCAGACCAGCTCGGGGCTGGGGGGTGGCCGGCGTGGCTGGCGGAGGCTGGACCCCGGGTGGTAGACAAGAAGCACCTGGACTTTGCTGTCGTCGGGGCTCAGGGATGCCCATGCTGGAGACCCCAGCTCCCCTGCAGTCCCCACACGCAAGCCCCCGGGCGGTTCGCTCACCTGCGACTGTTTCAGCTGCAGGAGCCGCAGCAGCTCATCCTTTTTGTGATAGTCCTTGGCCCGGGCGTCTGAGAAGACGAAGATGAAGGAGCCGGGGTAGGAGACCTCCACGGCGGCCTTGATGGCCCCCACGCTCATCTCGGGGCAGTCACCGCCTCCCTGGAGGACAGGGCGTGTCAGCAGCCGCTGCCCGCCTCCCCTAGGGGGACCCACTAGGAGCACCTCCGAAACCAGCAGGAGGGGGGATCGCTTGAGCTGCCTCTGTCCTGCCAGCCAGGGGTCAGTCCCCATCCTGACACACAACGCAGCACCCACCGGCTTTCACCTCAGATGCTCAGCATCATTCATTCACGCAGCCGCGCAGGAGTGACGGGCCTGCCCAGGGGCTCGGTGTGGGAGGCAGACGCCACATCAATAAGCACAACACGATGATTTAATTACCATCGTGATGAGTGTTACAAATGTGGGAGGAGGGAGGGAGCACGGGGACATCCAACAGAGGCCCCAAAGAAGCCACGTGTCAGCCAAGGCCTGGAGGACTGAGGGGGAAGGGAGGCCAGGAGGAGGAGAGGTGGGCGCTAGGAAAGCATTCAAAACTGCCTCCCTAAACCCTCTGTGTACCCCTGTCCTGCATGCATCCCAAATGCACACACACACACACACACACACACACCTGCCTCCCCTCCCTGCCACCAGCCGGGCGCTCTCTGGAGCAGGAAGCCGGCCCTGTGCCACCCGGGTCTGCAGCCCAGCCCAGCAGCACGTCTGCACGTGGTTCCTTTGCAGTAAACGCCTCTCTCCTGGGCTCACACATTCACCCCACCTTCACCCTCTCTGTCCCGGCCCTGTTCTGGGCCCTCGGGTCCCTGCCTTCAGGAAGCTCCTGGTCTCGAAGGAGGGGCGCAGGGGGCGGGGCAAGGACAGATGCCGAACCAGGGTGTGCAGTGCAGCACAGAAGCTCAGGTGGCCACGGGGCAGCTGGCCCGGTCTGGAGCCTGGGTTTGGGGTCTGAACTGGAACTTCTCGGATCCTCTCAGCTACCACACCCTCCTGCCACCCCTCTGTCCATTCACTAAATCATAAGCACCTACTATGTGCCAGGCACAGGGCCTCCTGCAGGTACCTGGTCACTGAATAAGAGGAAGGACCCCGAAGGCACACGGTGCAGGTCCAGGCAGAGCGGGGAGGCAGGTACTGGCCCTTGCCAGAAGCCCATCTTGGCCCCCGGGCGTCTGAGAAGACCTTGGCCTCTGGCAGGGCCCGGGAAGAAAGGCCCAGAGAGCCAGCAGCCAGGGGCAGGACAGCCCACCTGCACGTAGAGTTCTCTCAACTCCCTCTGGAACACCGCTGGGTCCTCCGTGAGGGTCACAGGGCCAATGTCTGCAGGGGAAAGAGAGGGGGCAGGTGGGCGTGGACCCCCAGGTGCACGGCCTGCATGGCTGGGGCAGCAGTTCCACGATGTGCCCCCCGTGGTGAGAGGGGCCGAGGTCTGGGCCTCAGGGACCCCCTGCAAAATGGGACGTGGTGAGGGAGCAGCTTCCAGGCCTGTAAGCGGGGCAGACCGCTTGGCCCCCTGCGTGCTCCAAGCAGGCCCGGAGCTCCAGGGGCGTGCAGAGCTGAGGCACGGGCAGCCCAGCTCCTCCCTCACAACCGCAGTGCCCCATCTTCTGTGACCCCAACGCCCCCAGGAACCGCCCTGATCGTCGGTGGGGAAGGAATTCTGGGAAGACACAGGAACAGCATTGAGCACATCATGTTTTGGACCTCCCAGCGACCGTGCAACACCCCGCTGATCAGCCAGGGGAACATCTCCCAGAAACTCCACCCGTATATTAGCTCATTTAAAAGGAGCAGAATCCAGCCACCAAGGTTGCCTGCACCCAACGCTGGGGGGACACAGAGCAACCGCAACCTGCACCCACGGCCGGTGGCAACGCAGAACCGTCAGCCGCTCCGGGAGACCGATGGAAATCTCCAAAACATTCAACGTGCACCTGCCGCACGACCCAGTCCGTCCGCGTCCAGGTATTTACCCAAGAGAAATGAGAACACGCGTCCACCAGACATGTGCTCAACCGCTCACAGCAGCTGTACTCCTAAGGGCCCCGAAATGGAAAGAAGCCAGCCGTCCGTCACTGGTGAATGAATAAACAAACTCCGGTATGTTCACATCATCACAGCCTGCTCCCAAGGAGAGAGAACAGGCTACCAGTGCAGGCAGCTACACGGTGCATCTCACAGACGTCACGCTGCAGGAGGGAAGCCAGACACAGCGTGCACACTACATGGTTCCATTTATAGAACCTTCTGGAGCAGGCAGACTCCCCTAAGGTGAAAAAACCAGGACAGAGGGTGTCTAGGGGGCAGGGAGACGCAAAGGAGACGTTCTATATTGTGATAGGAGTGTGGGTGCCCCAGCTGCATCCGTGTCAGAATGGGAAGCGGGGACTTGTGCATTTCAATGTATGTAAATTTCACCTCGTAAGAAACGAACTATAAAAATGATCCCTGAGGGGGGGGGGAGGTAGGGTGGCGGGTGGGAGGAGGTATAGACAAGAATGGCAGCGTTTTCCTGATATTCAGTGATGCGGGGTGATGCGTATGTGGGAATTCATTGTACTCTCTGCTTACTTTGTACGTATTTGAAATGTTTCCTAGTAAAAAAAATCCCCCCACCCCCACCCCCCCAATGGCAGTAATTGAAAGACACAGAAACAGACTAGACTTTCAACTGGCCATGCTGGCCATGTGGATGATAGGAGTTTGCGAAGTTTTTCAGACATCTGATCTCTTTGAGAAATTGTTGCCTGGCCGGTGTGGCTCAGTGGTTGAGCATCAACATATGAATCAGGAGGTCACGGTTCGATTCCCAGTCAGGGCACATGCCCTGGTTGCGGGCTTGATCCCCAGTAGGGGGCGTGCAGGAGGCAGCTGATCAATGATTCTTTCTCATCATTGATGTTTCAATCTCTCTTCCTCTCCCTTCCTCTCTGAAATCAATAAAAATATATATTTTTTTAAAAGAAGAAAAATTGTTCATTTGATTCCTTGGTGAACTCTAGCAATGGACTATTTTTTAGTTTAAGAATTCTAAATTCCAGTCACCCCAAAGTCCCCACACGTATTAACTGGTCAGCAGACCCTAGCAGAGAGCCGGTGGAATCACCCAGCATTCATCCACCATTGAGGAGGCGTCCAGACCGCAGCTTGTCGGCCGTACACTCTGAGAGCACCCCACACTCCAGGCCCCAGCCTCCGTGCTCTGCATTTACCCATCACGCCCAGCACCCCCTTCCGTGCCTGCGCTGGACTTCACCGAGCCTTCCCTGCGCCCGCCGCCCCCCTCCCGCCTTGAACAGCAATGCCTGCAGCCAAGCTCTCGGCCCTTGACCTCAGACGGAGCTGCCTGGACTCCTGGCTCCGCCCTGCACCGGCCATGGGGCCTCTCGGCGCTTACTTCACTGTCCCTGGCTTCCGTCTCCCCATCTGCAACACGAGGCGGAGAATACCATCCTCGCTGAGGACCAGCGCGAGGACGCAGTGCAGCCAGGAGGCAGGGCAACGCCTGGCAGGGAGCTTGGCACGGGCGGAGGCTCAGCGAATGGGGCTGGCCCTGCTGACACGAACAAGTTCTTATCCACGCTCCAGCCCGCAGCCTCACGGGAGGCAGACAGGCAAGGACAGCCCTGCTCCAATGAGTCCTCAAATCCTCCTTTGACCAAGAAAAGCCATCATTTTATTCAACGTTTGTTATTTCTTTGCCACATAATAATACAAATGCATGTAAATTCACGTGTGGCATTGGTGACACGTTGACTCCGCACTTACTAAGTACCAGGCCACGTGCTGAGATGCGTCCTGAGGATGAGCTCACGGAGTCCTCCCTGGCACCCCAGGTCCAAGGCTTAGGCACATTTTACAGAGAAGAAAACGGAAGCCCAGAGAGGTTAAGTACCTGCCCAAAGACACACAGCCAGGAAGCGGCAGAGCTGGGACAGGCATGTAGGTCTGCACAACTCCAGAATCTGAGCTCTTGACACTTACCCCCTGTGCACTGGACACAGAAATCCTGGACAGGCAAACTAGGGGATCCCACCAACCAGAAATCGTCCTTTCTATTTTTACATCTAACCTTCAAAACTCGTATGCTTATTTGTAAACGTATATCTTCAGTGGCGAGCTGGCACAGCCACGGCATACTCAGCCCCAGGGCGCCTTATGTGCCACGCCAGCTCAGCCTGGTTCAGTGACCCTGAAGGGGGGCGAGGAGGTAAAGGATGGAGAAAAGACAGACAAGAAAGCTGGGTCTGGATGGGACGCTGTTCCCAGATGGAGAGACAGGCCAGGGACCACAAGCCGTGTCTTTATTTTATAGCCAGAATCCACGAGGCAAAGTAAGGGCGTGGCCAAGATGTTTACAACATTCTCCTGGGTTTCGAGCCTACTCAACTACATTCACCTGAACTCTATCGAGCCCACATCACTCAGGCACGTGGGGCCACGTGTTCGGACCATAGGTTCAAGCTCACAACCATAGCTGTTGGCTATGATTGTGCTGGGAGGGCCCTGCCCTCCAAGCTGGGACTTGCACGTGGCCATGAGAGGACTGTGCCCTCTCCTCAGTCCAAGGCTTGAGCCTGTCCAAACACTCGCTGCTCTCCACAATCTTCCATAAGTGCAGACCCCTGTAAGCAGACTTTTATGTAAGTGTAAATAACACACTATTTTTAACTTTTTTTTTTTTTTTCTCTGAACAGCATATTGCGAGCATCTTTCCAGGAGGCCAAGTCCTCGGCCCAAAACCACCTGTGACGGCTGCCAAGGCCTTCCTTTGTATAAACATCTAATAACGGGCCTGCCTAATCCCATCTTGTCTTCGCTCCAATTTTTATCACGAACAATGTCACCGAGAACGTCTTCCCATACCTCACATGAGAGCGGCAGTTCGTTTCCTTGGAGGGAGGCCCGTGAGCAGAATGTCTGGGTCAAAGACAAGGCCGTTCGTGAAGACACTGGCTGCAAATTCAGTCACCTCGTTACTGTCTTCCCTTCCCAGATGTCCCCGCCTCTGGTCTGTCCACCTGCCAAGGTGGAACCACCATCCTGGTGCCCGGCTTTGCTCACGTGACCCTGCTCAGGAATCGGCAGCGACTGCGGGGGGCTGCACACCGGGTGAGGCGCCGCAGGGCGCGGCTGTGACTGTGGGCCCTGCGCCCCGCGTCATGAACTGTCATCCATGTCAGCCTGTCCCGACGGCTCCCGGCGCTGGAGCCGTTCTCCCCCCTTTGCAGCAACGTGAGAAATGGAGTTGGGACTGTGGGTTATCACCAATGAGCCGTCCTCCAGTTGGAAGGACCCCCTCCCCCTTGTCTGCCGTCTCTGTGCTTCCTGCTGGGGGAGTTGAGGGCTGAAGGTTGCGCCTCCTTTCATGGAAGATCAAGACGGGTCACAGGGAGCCGATTCCGGTCACGGTTCTACTTGGCAAGGTAGCTGTTCCTGGACTTGCAGTCACATCATCCCTCCAACTCTGCCGGCTGTCACAGGGCCTCCTCCCTGGGTGCCTCTGTCCCTTCGCTTCTTATAAGGCCCTCGGGCACGCTGGCCCGCCCCACTGCAGTCTGACCTCATCCTAATCCAGGACATCTTCAATGGCCCCGTTTCCAAATAAAGTCACATGCGGAGGATGCGGAGAGGACTTGAACTGTGTGAGGACTCGATTCAACTTAGAACTACGCCCGAGTTTGGTTCCAAGCCTGTGCCCTTTGCCACAAGCCATATACTGCCTGCAGCACTGGTGGCGGTGGCGATGGCGATGATGATGATGATGGTGATGGCAGCTACCACTGGGTTAATATTTACGAAGTCCCCAGTTACCTTCTACGCACTTTGTATGCACTCACTCAGAAAAAAACGTGCAGCAACCTACGAAGTCTACTATCACCCCCATGTCATAGACGCGACTTTGAGGCCCAGGCGGCAAAAGGGCTGCCGAGGTCGTACAACAAGGAAGCCGCAGAGATGGGTTCACACCGGGGCTTGTCTGAGCCCAGATCCAAGCTCCCCAACCACCCGGGAACCTGTTCCCAGTCCCTCCTGCCCGATCCTGCGGGGGAGGGAGGTTCGTGACTGGAGGCAGGCATGTGCCAAACAGCTGGGCAGATGTGGCAGCCATCCTCGGAGCAGCGCACAGCTCAGACCTCCAAGCCTCCACGCGGAGGAGCACCGGGGCCAAGGGGCTGGGTTTTCCCCTCGGGGCAAGACTGATGGTGTCTATTTCATGATGAAAAGCTGGGTAATAGTCAGTCACAATACACACACACACACACACACACACACACACACACACACCCCGCAGACCGTGCGGCCAGAAGCCGGGCCGCCCAGCTCACAGGCCGGTCTGTAAACGGACCACGTTTGCTCTGCCTGCTGCACCCACGCCCCTGGCTGACTAAACCACCGAGCAAAGCTGGCGGCGGACCTGGGGCCCAGAGGAGATGCTCAGACTCCCTGACAATCAGACACTGAACGGGGTCACATTGCTCACCTACCCCCTCCACCAAAAAGGGGAGCGTGAGGTCCCCAGGTGCAGCAGAGGTGTGGGCAAAACGCAGGCTCCTACCCTGCTGGCAGGAGGGCATAACGGTGCCGTGTGCGTGGAGGACGGTTTGGTAACAGCTGTCAAAACTGAAAATGACCAGAGGCTTTCATAAGGCGACTGCATTTCTGGGGCCCTCGCCTACAGATGTGTCAGCAAATATGTCTGCATTTATTATAGAGAAACGGAAGGCCACCCATTTGCCACCATATGGGAATCCCTGGGTAAATCCAGGTAAGACTAAGATAAATTGAGGTCCCTTCGGTAGTGTCTTCTGTGGTCATTAAAAACAGTGAAGTGGGCCCAGCTGGTGTTGATCAGTGGTTAGCGTCTCCCCATGAACCAGAAGGTCCCAGTTTGGTTCCCAGTCAGGGCACACGCCCGGGTTTGGGCTCTATCCCTGGTGCGGGGCGTGCAGGAAGCAGCCAATCAATGATTCACTCTCATCACTGGTGCTTCTCTCTCTCTCCCTCTTCCTTCCTCTCTGAAATTAAAATGTGTGTGTGTGTGTTTTAAAAACAGAACAAAACAGTGAGGTGGGTCTCCATTTCCTGATAGAGAAAGAAATCTATGATTCATCATGGGGGGGGGGGTGGAAGCAAGCTGCAAGCAGGATGCACAGTACAATCCATTTTCTCTAAAATAAAAAAAAGTAAGGGGATATATATATGTATGTGAGGGAATGACACACACGATCTGCAAGGACACAACACTATTAAAAAGTGTTTGCATCCCTTGAGAGTAGAATTAGTGGAATATTTACAAGGCTGTACTAATTTTGCAACATGGACGGAAACTGAATTCATTAACCGAAAGAGCTAAGCCCGGATACTAAAACAAGACCACAAAGGAAGAATAGCCCTTATTGATTCTATGCATTGAAACAAAATGCAAAACTCCTACAAGAAACACTGGCGCGTCACCTCCAGCGGTATCTTAAAGAAGCACCCACCAGCCGACCCAGCAGGGCGCAGGCAAGGGATGTGGAAAGAGTTCAAAACGAGGAACCCCAGCCACAGGTCGGCAGCAGACCGGCTCAGCACAGACGGGAAGTCCCGGGCTACAGGCAGCGTCCATCCCCGTGGGTTTGTTCCTGCTTTGGGGTGTTTCTGTTTTGTGGGACCCTTAGGAAATTAGGAATGGAAGCGTGTCCTTCACCTGGTGAGGAAACCACAGACAAGGGCGACATCACAGGACAGTGAGAGGTCACGAGTGGGGCGAGAGCGGCCCAGCCACCCCGTTTATTCTGCAGTGACCCCGGAGTTCCCGCCGGTGACACCACGACCCATTTCTAGCGGGGAAACCTCTGACTGGGGAGAGGAGACAGCGTTATAATTTGGACAGGCTGCGCCTGTCAACCTAGAAAACTCAAGACATTACACACACAAAAAAAAAATAGAACTAGCTTTAAAAAAAAAAAAAACTTCAGTTAAGAAAGTTGGAAGCAAAATAAATATATGAGAATGAATTGCTTTCCAACATGCTAGCAATACTCATTTGCAAAAAATGTAATGGGAAAGAAATTCGTGGTCAAAATAGTAACAGAAAAACCAAATATTTAGAGATGATTTTTAAAAGAAATGGGTGGAGGGAGAAAAGACTATAAATCTCCACTAAACGAAGGAAATCTGTGGCTAAAGGGAGAGGCATGTGTCCGGGATGGAAACAATCGACATTTTTAAAAAATGACAACTCTTCCCCTAATCAAGATTGAACGCCGTTCCAAGCAACATCACAGCGAGCATTTTTGGGGGACGTTGATTGAGTTTTTCTATGTTTCATCGGAAAGAAGAAGTGTCCACGGATATTTTGAAAACGAAGAAGAGGGGCAGAAAGAACATCCATATGGTGCCGGCCTCGGGAACTCTGGAAATGAGCAGCCTTCAGACTCAAGGCAAAAGAACTGGACTCGGCTTAGCAAAGCTGTTCCGTGGGTGTGAGCGGACAGCGCTGACACCAGCCCCCGAGCACGCTGGGAGGGAGCAGTTACGTGAGTGGAGGGTCTGTCCCTCTGGGGATGGAAGGCCATAGGTAAGCAAAGGCAGGAGGTCAGAGCAATCCGCATAGACACAGGCTTGGAGGCATCGGTAGGAACTCATGTTCAGCTCAACGTGCGTACAGACCGTTGCGTAGAGATTTATAGACACAGATGTAGGCACCGTTTCGATATACATCTACCTCCTTGCTCTCTCAGCTAGGTTCTAGCAGCAATGACACCCTAGCAGCAACCAGCACCCCAAGCCCGCAGATCCTCGTTTCTAAAACTACTATAAAAGGAACCAGGGTGCCTGAGAGAAATTGCTAATCCCAGGACAGGGCAGGACATGTATCAAATGAATCTGGACCCACTCGTAGTGCCAGAAAGTAAGATAGTGCTTAAAAATATATATACAACAATGGGGTATGCCAAAGGCACACGGGAGCCAGGGGCAAGAGCTGCTGACGACCCCAGGTGGGAAATATTGAGCAACTAAATAAGGCAGTATTAGGTGATAGCCCAAAGTATACAGTAAATATCCGGGAGCCACACTGAACCAATAACTGTATGGGAGAAGAGAGAAGTCTCTCATATAGAAGAATCCACATGACTTATATACGTGCTCCATCCCCTACTCACATAGGGGCTGCCCTCCCAAGAGGACAGTATGGAAAGGGAAGAAAAAAAATAAAGTAACTTCACAGCAGAGACACCTGCCAACCTCAGCCAGGTGATCAAGGTCAACATCAACAGTGAGAAGTCATCTTGAGAGCACGTGCGCTCGATACAATGCGATGAGCATGTTCCTCCCACTGCCCAGTCTGACTGGAGAAAAACATTGGACAAACCACAGCTCAGGGACCAGACACCAGAGCAACGCTGGTCAAGCTCGTCGAAAGCAAGGTCTGAGACACTGTCACCACCAAGAGGAGCCTAAGGGGACATGAGAACGAAACATAGGACCCCGGATGGGATTCTGGGACAGAAAAACGACATTAAGGAAAAACCGAAGACACACATGTGGATAGAGAACGGGCTTTAGTTACTAAAAAACTATCTTTATCGACCCTTTCATTGTGGTAAATGCCCAACATACGATGCTAATAACGGGGAAACTGGTTGTGGGGAAACTGGGAACTTTCCGTACTGTCTTTGCAATAATCCTATAAATCTACAGCTGTTCTAAAACTTAGAGTTGATGAAACTTTTTTAACTGCCTGCTGATGAATAGATACAGCTAGAAGGAGGAACTCCTGTCTGTGCCAACGTGGAGGGCGCTGTGCCAAGTGAAATGAGTAGACAGAGAAAGACAAATACTCTATGGTCTCCCTTCTATGTGGAATCTAAAAAAAGCCGAATTCATAGACACAGCCCGGGTGTTTACCAGGGGCTGGGGGACGGGGGGACACGGGGAGATGCTGGCAAGGGGCACGAACGTCCAATGATGAGATGGGTACGGGCTGGGGCTCTAGCGTACAGCGTGTGATTGTAGTCAGTAAGACCGTGTCACATCCTTGGCTGTTGCCAAGAGAGCAGATCTTAAATGTTCTCGCCGCGGAAAAAAAAAGAAAGAATTAAGTGACGGACGAAGGTATTAGCTAACGCTGCTTAAATCATTTTGCGATTTACAAGTCTATGGAGTCAACACTTCTCCACTGTGAACAAGCCCGAGAGAATGTGCCAATTACACCTCAATAAAGCTGGGGGTGGGGGGGTGAGTTTTACTTTAAGAAAAAAGAATACAAGGAAGGGTGGGCCCTCTTAGTAGACAGGATGAAGCCGAATGGTGACTCTGATGTGCTCCCAGGAGAAGTGCCACCCCACGGGACAGGACGGGAAGCGCAGGTCAGTTCTTGTCAGAGGTCCTGGCAGGTGGCTCCGTTGTTGGAGCCTCGTCCCGGGCACCAGAGAGGCTGCCGTTCGATTCCTGGTCAGGGCACACGCGGGAGGCAACTGATTGCTGTTTGTCTCTCACATGCTGTTTCTCTCTCTCCCCCTCCTTCCCTCTCTAAAATTAAAAAATATATATATATCCTAGGGGAGAGGATAAAAAAATAATCATTAATAAATTCTTAATAGAGTAATCTGAGATAAAGGCAGGATCCAAATGAATGGATTATTCAACCAAATGTATCTAACCAATTAATTATTCCATTCTAAAGCAGTTACAGTAGATTATTTTTTACACCATGCATCAATTTTTTTAAATTTCAGGTTAAAGAATTAAATACAACAAGAAAAAGAGAAAATAAATGGAAAAGCTTAGACCGTGTACCTAACTGATTTTGTGATAGAAAAAAAAAAAAAGTATTTCGTAAGCATGAAAGTCAAGAAATTACAAAGGGATACGTCTGCGGATTCCACTATATTTAAGACTTAAAACATAAACATTTAAACCTCAGAACATCAGGAATGACGAACAATGCAAAAAGCCAACAACCAGGAAAAATACTAACCACATGACAAAATCCAGTTAATATCATCAATATCAAGTCCTCAACTGATGAGAAAACCAATAAAAACCCAGTGGGAAAAGGAACTCACATTTACAAAAGAGATTCACACCAAAAACAATCGCATGACACGTGAAAACGCACTGAACCTCACTAGCAATGGAAGCAAGAAGATACCATTTTCCATCTTTTGAACTGGGGGGAGGGGGGCTGTTTTTATCCTAATTCCCAGTGGTAGGCACAGCTTCTCTGAAACAGCCCCTCAAATGCTTCTGGTAGAAGTTTAAACTCTCAAAACATTTTGTAAAACAATTTGAAGGATCGTCCACCTACTCCGTGTGCTAAAAATGTCCTAAGAATTCCACTTGGAGAAACTTAATCCTAAAAAAAAAATAAAAAAAAATCAAAAGATGCAGACAAAAGACGAGATGCTTCTGCAGTATTTTAATAAGGAAACACTGAAAACAATCACGTTTTCGGCCAAAATGAAACCATTAGCAAAATTCTAACTCGCTAGTTTGGGAACTTTCCACTTTCCTCATTTACACACTTGGAAACGCCTTGCCAAAGCACAGGTCCTGGTTTATCTCCGCGCGAGAGCAGCCCAGAACCTCCGCCACCTGCCCCGCACAGGCAGGTCCTGGGGGTGAGGACGGGGCTTTCCTTGCAGAGGCTCCTGCAGGCACGCAGCCCTGGGGGGCGGGGGGGTGCAGAATCAGCTAAAACCCCCATTTCTCCAGCTCCCCTTCCACCAAAGGGATGCCATTGGCTGATTCAAAAGGCACAGCTAACCTACACCACAGCTCCAATCCCTGCAGCGGCAGCTCACAGCCATAGAAGGAAATCTCCCCGCTCCAGATCCTCAGCCCCGAAGTCAGAGCCCAGACCCATCTGGCCTCTCCCAGCTTTCCCATTTCAGCCCTCCTCCCACCCACCGGTGCCCACACGCCAGCCGCCACCCAGCGAGCTCAGGAAGCACGCGGCTTCCCCGGGTCCCCAGCGCCTGGCATCGGCCAGGGAAATGCTTGGAGCCCTCCGTGCACCTGCGCCAGCACAGCCACGTCCTCCTCTCAGTCTGCCTTGTCTCCAGCAGCCACTGGCTCCTGCCCCTTCACCCTGGGCGGCTCACAGGCTGTGCACACAGCAGGGGCTCCATAAACACTGAGCCGCCCCCCATGCCTGGACCTGGGGTGCCTGTCGGGAGGGAGGAGGGCTGGTTCCCTGCTTCACAGAGGATGGGGTGAAGGCTGGAGCGTCCTGCACCCGCTCAGCACCCAGGAGGACAGGAGAGGAGGGGGTGGAAGGGGGCTTAGGGAAGCTGATGGCCAGAGAGGGGGCAGTGAGGACAGCCCGCGGGAGGCCCAGTCCGGGACGCCAGGTTGGGTTCCAACAGGCTGCTCCCTTGCTCTGCAACTGCAGCCCAGCGTTTTAGGGACAAATTACATCACCCTGGCAGGTGGCCTGGGGTAAGTCCCATTCATGTCCTGAGCCTCAGTTTCTCTAAGTGTAAGAGAAGGGGGATGGCATTGGAAGCCCAAGAATGATCCAGAAGGGAGAGAGTTGGGGGAGGGGGGGTGACCTGTGTCTGAGCAGAAGGCCCAGGACACACCTCACATCTTCCCAGCTCCCCCACCTGACTGCCCCTGCCCCTGAGGGGGGAGCTGTGCTTTGGATGCTCCCGGAAATACCTTCCTAGCTCCCTGGCTCTGGGCTTTGGACCCTCCGGAACCGGAGCTCCTGGAAGCGGAGGGACCGAGGACTACAGGGTCGGGTCACACCCACCGCTGCCCATCCTTCCGGAATCCGGAGTGATGCTGAGTGACGGGGGCAAACTCTTCCCACAGGGCTGGCCGCCTCACAGCCTGGGCACTGTGGGTTTTCAGCGCAAGAACACTTTGCAGTACAATTTTGCAAGTTGGATTGTTCAGTTTGGCTTTCTAAAGCTACCCTCTGATAGAAAGGTGAGTCGATGGCGCAAGGAGATAAAGCAAACAGTGAAACAGTAACTGGGATCAGCAGGTGGGCAGGCAGGTGCTCGGCGTGCTCCCCTCCCCCCTGGTGCTGTAAGTCGGAGTTTGTTAATTGAGAAATGCTGGGGGGAGCCGTCCTCTCGCTCAGAGGAACGTGGGGAACCATCCTCAGCTGTTTCTCCCAGAAGGCCCCACAGTGGGGTCTCCCAGGGGCCCTTGTCAAACGCATGTCCCCAACACTGAGCTGAGAGTTAGGGGCTGGAGGGGACAGGTGTTGGGGCGCGGGGACCAGGCAGTGGGAGCAGGGCTGTGGGTGAGGCGACCTGGCCCGCGGGAGCTGCTGTTTTCCCTGGGAAACAGGTGACGGGCCAGCTGGGCAGGAGGGAGTTCACCTGGCCTAGCGGCTCTCCTGGCCTCCCAGCCCGTGCTGGGCGCGGATTCTAAGAATTAACAGAAAGTGAAAACGCAAAGGCTCGTCCACGATGCCTCCTTTCAACGGCTCAGCACTTTGGGAGGCAGTTCTCACCCAGGAAAGTGAGTCTCCAGAAGGTGGGGTCACTTGCCCAAGTCGCACAGCCAGGAGGTGGCTGCGCAGCACTTGAACGCAGCGCCCCCCAGTTCTCTGCCAGTCACCTGACCTCGCAAGGCGCGGGACGGGGGACTGCGGGTCCCGGGGAAGGACGGGGCGGTGTCGGACCTGCCCTGGTGCCCGGTGCCCGGGTGGGCTGCGCGCCAGCGCTCAGAAGGCGCCCCACCCGCCCCGCCTGCGCGCAGCCCTGGGCGTCCAGGTGCGCCTGCCACCGCGGGCGGGCGGGCGATTAAGCGCTGCCACAGGGCGCGGACGGGCCGCGGTGGGCGCTTCTGGGTCAGGGGAGGGCACCGTGGGAGCGCTACCTGGGTCGTGGAAGGGCACCAGCGCATAGTTGGCGATGGCCCGGCTGCGGTGGCTCAGGCTGCGCTCCAGGATGCGCGAGGCGCCGTCCATCACCTGCACCAGGTCGTCCCACATGGAGCCGGTGACGTCGAAGACGATGGCCAGGGTGGCGTCGCCCGTGGCGGGGGCCAGCGCCGACCCGGGCTCGCTGGCCGCCGCCGCGGAGACGGCCAGCAGCAGCCGCAGGAGCAGCGCCGGGGGCATCGTGCTGAGCGCGGCCACGGGCCTCGGCGGCCGAGGCGCAGGTCGTGGCGAACGGACCGTCCCGTGTGTCCCGCGCGCTCCGCGGCCGCCCAGTGCACGGCTACGGCTGCGGCGCGGCGCGCGGACGGTGCGTGCGCTCGGGACAGGGGCTCAAGGCGAGGCGAGGCGGGGTCCCCCTGCTGGGAGCCCGAGGCGGGTCCTAGAGCCCACCCCGTTCAGGGTCACGGGCCCGCCCCCTACGGTGACTCAAACTTTCCCGGCCCCCGCGGCTCGCCAGGCCAGACCCAAGGTTAGGGGAGGACGCGGGGCGGACCGCCCGCAGCAGGCGGCGCGGGGGCGGCCCAGGCGGTAAGGGATGCGGCTGCACGGGGCCGCGGACACCTGCGCCTCTGACACGCGCCCTGCAGGGGGGAGGGGGAGGGAGGGGTGACGCAACAGCCCGGTCCTGGAGTTCTGGCCGCCGCGGAGGCTGGCTGAGTTGTTCCCTCCACCCCGCTCCCCATAAACGCCCTGCCCCGCCCCACACACGGATCCACAGGGATCTGTGCTTCCCGGTTGTTGAAATTGTTACCGTGATCACAATCCAGCACCAGACGATGAGCACCTACTATGTGCTAAGCGTCTTCACACGGTTATTTCCTCCAATGCTCGCTGCAACCGTAGAGGGAGGCACTGACTCTAACCCCATTTTACAGAGAAGCAAACTGAGGTGCAGGCATTTACAAACTGAGGTAAGTCATTTGCCCAGTCACTCAGCTCTCAAGTGGTGGAGAAAGGACTAGAAGCCAGATCTAGAAAGATTCCCAGGACCCTCGCTTCTGCTGCCTGGGAGGTCACAGGTCATCTGATGGCTCCAGAAGATGGGTGCCCCTCTGCCCGGCCCCCTCCCCCGGCCCCATGGACTGGTGTGAAGGTTCTGGGACACCTGGGAGGTGCGGGCGGTGCTTCCTGGGCTCCGGCTAGCCATCCCCTCCCTTCCACCGCCATTGCTCATCTCGGGCTGTGCCCTCCTGGTTTATTTCTACCCTGGGCGACTCTCCCCATTGACCTAGGAGCCCCTTGAGGCCGGGACTGTGTCCGGGTTCCCCCATCAGTTTCCAGCCCAGTCCTGGCACATGATGGGGACCTCACCAAATGCTGCCTGAATAAAGAAGAGCTCTCGCCTGGCCAGGGTGGCTGACTTGTTTGGAGCATCATCCTGTGCACGGAAAGGTCACAGGTTCGATTCCCAGCCAGGGTCCTATCTAAGTTGAAACCTTGGTTGGGATGCGTACGGGAGGCAACCAATGGATGTTTCTCTCTCACATCGATGTTTCTCTCCAACCCCCCCTTCCTCTCGCTAAAATTATATATATATATCCATCCCCTAGGTTCGGCTCAGTGGATAGAGCGTCAGCCTGTGGACTGAAGGGTTTCAGGTTCAATTCCGGTCAAGGGTGCATACCTCCATTGCAGGCTTCTCCCCAGCCCAGGCCCTGGTTGGGGCATGTGCAGGAGGCAACCAATCGACGTGTTTCTCTCACATCGATATTGCTCTCTGTCTTTCCCTCTCTCTTCCACTCTCCCTAAAAATCAATGGAAAAATATCCTCGGGTGAGGATTTTAAAAATAAAATAATAAATTAAATATAAATTAAATAAAAACTTGTTAAAAGAGAGAGAGAGAGAGAGAGAGAGAGAGAGAGAGAGAGAGAGAGAGAAGACGACAGCGTTTGTGGCCTGCCTGGTCTAAGCCTTGGACGACTGGGCAGTTCCCCGCCCCTCCCTCAGCCCCTCCTCTGAGAAGACCAGGCTCCCAGGACAGGTGCAGGCAGCCCCGCAAACATGGCTGAGGGCTCTGCGTCTGTGATGGGGGGGTGGGGGGTGAAGAGGGGAAATTTCTCCAGCCCTTGCCCCTCCAGAGCCCCACCCCCTCCCCATACCTCCTGCCTCCCCAGCCATCTTGGGTCACACCCCACTTCTGCGGCTGCTTCAGCACCTTGCCCTGTGACCCCACAGCCCGTGTTGGCCCTTGTCTAGCACTGATCACGCTATTCCCAATGTCATCTATGTGGCAGGGCTGTCCCTCCTACCCCACCTGTGAGCTCTGGGGCAGCAGAGACCCGGTGCCTGGCACATAGCAGGTGTCCAAGGAAGGAATGCCACGTGAATGGGTCAGGGGGTGTCAGATGCCTGGTAGCTGAGTGCTGGTCCTGGCGGGGGAGGCCGCACACATCCTCAGGGACCGTGTTCTAGACCAGGGCGAGGCCCACGTGTAAGCAGGGCTGGGGTCTGGAGGAAATGGTCGCTGTGGAGCCACCTGCCTTGTGGGATACGGGCGGAACCAAGTGCCCAGACCCAGGTGAGAGCAGAACTTGGGTCCAAGCTCATGGGAGGTTGAGTCACCTGTACTTCTGGACATGGGCTCTTTAAATCTCACTGGGCTAAGGCCATGATTGGCCCCAGGGCTGGCCAGGGCTGGGCCAGCTGTTGGAGAGAGAAGAGAGGCCCCAGCTGTGGACAGCAAAGGTGGACAGGAGCCAGGAGTCAGGCAGCGCTCACAGACAGTGACATAGCAGGTAGAGTACAGGGGACCTTTGGGGACAAACAAGTACTTCAGTCATTCACTCTACAAACATTCGCTGAACCTAAGCTGCGTGTCAGGCACTCTGCTAGGCACTGTTGGGGGAGGGGGGCATACAGATGTGCAAGACATGCTTTCTACCCTGGGGAGAAGATACACGTAAACAAATAATTCCAAGGCGATGACATAAGTGCTAATAGAGGAATTACCAAGAGCTCTGGGAGCTCAGAGGAAGGAGTGTCTGAGCCTAAGGGGTCAGAGGAGGCCACAGAGTGAGCTGAGACGCCTGCAAGAACAGAGGGGAAGGGCATTTGAGGGCCAGGAACAGCATGTGCAAAGGCAAGAGGACAGGAGTGACCTACTCTGGCCCAGTGAGCCTGGAGGGTGACAGCAGAGCAGGGGACAAAGGCCAGATCTTGAAGGACCTTAAGTGTCTTGTGAAGGTCATGGGGTTTTTCCAAAGGCCCTGAGAAGCTACTGAAGGAGGAGTGGGGTCAACATGATCCGATTTGCATTTCGAAAGGTCACAGCGGCAGAAGTTCCAAGGGTAGATCTTAGAGACACCAAGGAGCCATAAACCTACTCCCGGAGGACGTCAGAGCAGAGCTGGCCCCGAAGAAAGTGAGATGCTTCTCCTAGGCCTGATCCCAAGGGCAAGTGGACCATGAATCTGAGTCCTGAAATAGCCTTGTGACCTAGCGCAAGGCTCTCCCTCTCTGGCCCTTCGTTTCCCCATTTGTGGAATTATTTGAGGTGGGCGGGGCTAACGAGATGACCTCCCTGGTTCTTGCAGCCCCACCACTCTGCAACCACCACCAGGGGTCCCTTGGAGACAAAGGCAGGATGCAAGAGACCATCTGAGCTCACCTGGCGAAGCCTCCACCAGTTGCCATGGAAGGGAGCCTTGGGTGGGCACCCCCTCCCACCCAGGGTGGCCAGGGGTGCTGCCCCAAGCATGGGCCTCTCTGGGTGCTCCGTGCCTCCATGTATGTAACCATGGCAGCACCGAGCATGAGCACAGGAGGCCCAGAGGAAACAACCAAAACCTCATCAATCATCTCCCATCCTACCATCTCGACTCTCCAGGCCACCTGGGATCCGAGTTCTGAACTCAAGATAATCCACATTTTTCTTCTGTTGCCAGCAGGGCGGTCTCAGCGGAGCTGCTTGTTTCCTAACATACCACATGTTTGCTGTGGAGAGCACCAGGGGCCTGGCCGTCCAGGCCTGTCCACTCTGCCTACACTAGGGATCCAAGACCAGCTGGGGGGCTTGATCAGAACCCAGGACTTGGGCGGTTAAAGGAAGGTGGCCCCTCCCTACCAGTGGGGCTGGCAGTGGAGAGCGTCTGCCCAGTCCTCACTGAGAGCCCATCACCTGAGGAACGCCCTCTCATTAGATCCCCCCAACAGCCCAGCCACTCAGATCAATGTCCCCTCTTCACCTGACAGGTGAGGACACTGAGGCAGAGGTGAAGGCCTGTGTCCAGGCTGAACTTTGCATTCCTATCTGCCTTTCCCCAGAGCCTAGGATGGATCCACCCCTCCACGCTGCCTCAGACACAGGGCGGGTGGGGGCGGGAGGGTTGGTACAGAGCTCCCAGCTGCAGAACTTCCAGAACAAATGTGGGAGCAGCAACTCGGGCTGGATTCGGACTCAAGTTTCAGACACTTAGCTCCTTTGAAATGCTGGAAACTCATCTCCTACCCATATTCAACCAAACTGCCTGGGCAAAATGAGAGGAGAGAGAGAGAGAGAGAGAGAGAGAAACAACCATGTAGAGAGCAGGTGAGTCTGCCCCTCAGTCTGTAGACCAGCCGTGGGCAAACTACGGCCCGCGGGCCGGATCCGGCCCGTTTGAAATGAATAAAACTAATAAAAAAAAAAGACCGTACCCTTTTATGTAATGATGTTTACTTTGAATTTATATTAGTTCACACAAACACTCCATCCATGCTTTTGTTCCGGCCCTCTGGTCCAGTTTAAGAACCCATTGTGGCCCTGGAGTCAAAAAGTTTGCCCACCCCTGCTGTAGACGCACACAACCAGGACCTGAGAAGTAGGAAGTCTCACAGCCTCATTTCTCTTCTCTGGGAAGGAATGAAAGAAATAGGGGAGGGCCCAGCCGGTGTTGCTCAGTGGTTGAGTGTCGACCCATGAACCAGGAGGTCATGGTTTGATTCCTGGTCAAGGCACATGCCCGGATTGAGGGATCAATCCCCAGTAGGGGGCGTGCAGGAGGCAGCCTATCAATGATTCTCTCTCATTATTGATGTTTCTAATTCTCTCTCTCTCTCTCTGAAGTCAATGAAACATTTTTTAAATCTAAAAAACAAACAAAAAGAATTAGGTGAGGGCCTGGAGGGCAGGACTAGCAGAGAGTTGAAGGAACTGACAAACAACTTGGAAAGATGGAGCTACTGAGGATAAGGACGAGGAGCCAGGAAGCTCCACTCAGCACCACTGTGCGAGGGCTCCGAGCAGCCAGGCACCCGAGTGATTTACTGCTGAGCCCAGTCCCTCGATGGGACCAGCCTCCAAAACACATGTACCATAAGGAATGGCTTGAGAGCGTCCCAAGAAATAGCTGAGCAGCTCAAGAGACACAGGAACCGTTGCCCATCCCCATGTTTTCAAAAACAAACAAATGAGCTAAACCAGAGCCAGCAGCTAAGATTCGCTCCCCACCCCCCAGACCTGGCCCACAGTCCTCCGGATGGAGCTCACGTGGCACTGAGCCCCTGAAGCTGTCGTGGGTGGAGAAGGAGCCAGCCTCATCCGCAGGTGGTCCTTGCTCCCTGTGCTGTAGAGAAAGCCATGATGTCACCTTTATCATTGTCATCGGTGGCTGGCAAGAATATCTGGAATGAGTAGAAATGTGCTCAGTCCCTTTTATTCTTTCTCTTATAATTATAAATCCCATTTTGGCCGACGCTTTTGGCTTCTTACCCTAAAGGCTCCCGCCCCGCCCCCGGCCCCCACTTCCTGGAGAGCCTGGCTTTGCCCCAGCTTTCTGATTCAGGTGTCCATTCTTCTTCCAGGTGACTTGAGGGCGGGTGACCCTTCTCTCTCTCCAAGGGAGGTCCTGATGGGCCAGGTTACCCCTGTGGGTTGGGAAGGGGCTTTTAATGCAGTTCTGGCCAATGGGACATGCAGGAGTGTGGGCTAGCCTGTCTCCAGAAGAGACACAAAAGAACAAACGATATGGTCTGAAGCCTTACTCTAAAGCAGCAGTAACGACGACAGTGTGGTACAGGCAAAAAGGAAGAGGGACAGGCCAATGGGACAGAAAAGAGAGTCCAGAAACAGATTCGCACATACATGGGCAATTGATTCTCGACAGAGGTGCCCGTGGGGAAAGGAAGGTCTTCTCAGCGAATGGTGTTGGAACAGCTGGATAACTATATGGAAAAAGCAGTGAACCTGGATCCCTACCTCACGCCATACACAAAAATCCATTTGAGATGTTTCACAGGCCTAAGAGTAAGAGCTAAATGATAAAGCTTCTGGGAAAAGAGGCACAAGGAAAAAAAGGCCCCTGCTCTTCCACCTGCTGGGCCTGCATGGGAGCCCTGAGCTTTGCAGCCTGAGACCATGAGGAAGCCAGCCTGGCGGGAAGGGAAACTAAAAGAGTGCTTTGGTGCTTCCCTATCGGTGGCTTTCTCGTCACGTGGCCAATGCATTTTCCTTAGCGTTAAGCCAGGTGGGTTGCATTCTCTGCTATTCGAAGCCCAAAACATTCTCACTGAGACATGCCTCTCCTTTTGTTTTTTCCTGGTGTGGTGTACAGTTCTACACAATTATTTCCTCTCCATCAGCAAACAGAAAATCACATACATGCCTTTTCATGAGTAATTTAAGTGATTATCAAACAATTTTTTCTTTACCTAGATTTCTTTAAAAAAAACATTTTAAATATATTCTTATTGATTTCAGAGAGGAAGGGAAAGGAAGCGAGAGAAACATCAATGATGAGAGTGAATCATGGATTGGCTGCCTCCTGCATGCGCCTCCTCCCTCTCCCTCCCCCCCCCCCCGCCCCAACCAATGGGGACCAAGCCCACAACCCTGGCATGTGACCTTGACCAGAATCAAACCCGGAACACTTCAGTCCACAGGTCGGCGCTCTATCCACTGAGCCAAACTAGCCAAAGCCTAGATTTCTTCTTATATGTTGACTTTGGAATTCAACCCCCCGGGAAGGGGCTGAGGTACCCCGAGGGAAGAGCTGCCATTGCCCACTGCAGGAAGTGCCCCCAAAGGACAGACAGCACCCTTGACTCAGTCTCCTGCATCCCCAAGCCCTAGCCGAGCACCTGGCAAAGTAAGACCTCAGCAAATAATGGGTGAATAGAACAAGAAAAGCTCTCGCCCTTTCATTCATTGCTTTATAAGCCCACCAGCTTAGTCAGTACAATTAAAATACGGCTTAATTTAGACTCTCCCGTTAGCTGAGTAATCTGACCCCGGTGCCTGAAGAGCATGGTCAGAATTGGACGGGTTTTGTCTGGGGGACGGAGTCGGGAGAGCCAGCGATTCCATACGGGCCCACCTGACCCCAGATCAGGACCCTCCTGTCACAGATGCTTCCCCTCCTGCTGGGCACCACCCCTCCGTGTTAAGCAGCAAAGATGAAGCGACTTGATTCCAGAAGCCTCTGGGATGCAGCACTTGGCTGAGACACGACGTCCCCAGCCCTTTCCCATCAGAACATTAGCTTGGACTGTTCAGCAGACTGGCTCTTGTCAACAAAGGATTCTGAGAGCCTGTCTCCAAGGTAATGGAAATGGTGCGTGACGGCCAAGAAAAATTACGGCACAGCATTGAAGGACGCGGGGTCAAAAAGAGCAGGGCAGCGGGGATGTTCGGTGGGGCAGCCGCTGTGGAAACGGTTTAGTGGTTCCTCAAAAGTTAAAAAGGCCCGGCCAGTGTGGCTCAGTGGTTGAGCATTGACCTATGAACCAGGAGGTCACGGGTCAGGGCACATGACCGGGTTGTGGGCTCCAGTAGGGGGCATGTAGGAGGCAACCGATCAATGATTCGCTCTCATCATTGATATTTCTATCCCTCTCTCCCTCTCCCTTCCTCTATATCAGTGGTTCTCAACCTTCCTAATGCCATGACCCTTTCATACAGTTCCTCATGTTGTGGTGACCCCCAATTTCATGGTTACAAATTGAACATAATTAAAGCATAGTGATTCATCACAAAAACAATATGGAATTATATATGTGTTTTCCGATGGTCTTAGGCGACCCCTGTGAAAGGGTCGTTCGATCCCCAAAGGGGTCGCGACCCACAGGTTGAGAACCGCTGCTCTAGATGGTCCAGCAAGTCCACTCCTAGGTATACACCCCAGAGAACTGAAAATGGATCTTCAAACAAAAACCTGTACGGCAATGTTTATAGCAGCATCACTCCCAGTAGCCAAAAGGTAGAGACAACCTGAACGTCCATCACAGGCGAACGGATAAACAGAATGTGGTCCATCCATACAACAGAATATTATTCTGCAAGTACAAGGAATGGCGCGTGCTACTGCGGGGTGAACCTTAAAAACATCATGGTAAGTGAAAGAAGCCGACGCAAAAGGCCACATACCTGGAATCTGGAAAGGCCCACAATACGAAATAGGCAAGTCTGGGGACAGAAAGCTGATTCACGGCTCTCTAGGGCTGGGGGTGGGAGCAGCGTCTCTTTTTGGGGTGATAAAATGTTCTGGAACAAGACAGAGGTGATGGTTGCACGGCATTGTGCATGTCCTAAATGCCACTGAAGTGTGCACTGTAAAATACTTTAAACGGTGAATTTTATGTCGTGTGTATTTTACTACAATTCAGAAGAAAAGGGCAGGGCGTGGTGCCCGGGGAGGCGGGTGGAAAACCAGAGTAAGGCTTTCCCAGTGGCCGGGGCGGGGGGAGGGGGGGGCCTGGGGAGGCCAGCGGCCGTGGGGCCCTGGATTCTGCCACCGCCCCGCACCCCGGCCCAGTCTCCCTTAACTTCCTGCGGATTCAATTTCCCCACAGAAATCTCCCCCCAGGGGTCCAGTGCCCCTAACATGATGTCAATCAAGAGAACAGATGGAGCCTGACAGTTGCACCAGGACAGCTGACCTTTGATTAAAGCAGAGATTGCAAAAGGGTTTAGACCAGCCGTGGGCAAACTACGGCCCGCGGGCCGGATCCGGCCCGTTTGAAATGAATAAAACTAAAAAAAAAAAAAAAAAAAAAAAAAAAAAAAGACCGTACCTATTTTTATGTAATGATGTTTACTTTGAATTTATATTAGTTCACACAAACACTCCATCCATGCTTTTGTTCCGGCCCTCCGGTCCAGTTTAAGAACCCATTGTGGCCCTCGAGTCAAAAAGCTTGCCCACCCCTGGTTTAGAGGAACGATTTTTAAATTAATGGCGCCTGGAGCTGCTTCCCGAGAAACCCCACTTGGAAAATCTGAAAGAGAGAAATGGTGCTCCCCGGCCCAGACAGCAGGCCGTGACCTCCTTAGCATGAAGAGCAGCTGCTTGCCAAGTGCCAAGATTTATGAGATGGACTGCGTTACAAAAAGAGATCTGATTACGTCTCCTTTGACATTTAGTAAAAACAGGCCTCCATCGCAGGAAAAAGCCTCGGGAATAAAGTGCTTAGTGGTTTCTGCACAAATTGTCCAGTATGTGCCCTGGAGTGTGCATGCCCTGTGAGTGCTGGCCACCCAACATGCTAGAAGGCCAGTTCCTGGATTTCCCACCCGCCTTGCGGCTGAGGCACGGGGGTGTGTCATGGGCTCTGCCCATCAAATACACTGGTGCTGGCCTTTGGGTCCAGAGCCAGGCACAAAGAAGCTGGTACCGCCCCGTGCCCGCCCCCGCGCCCCCCCCCCCCCCCCCTCATGGCAGTGGCAGCAAAATCAAGTTCCTGGTGTGCCGGGGCGGGGGCTGGGGTACCAGCCATGGCCTCTAGTGGTCAGACTAGAGCTGTGATGGAAGCACGGAGCATTAATTTTCTAGCTCAGTGTGAGCGCCCAATCGTGCTGCTTAAAGCAGCAAAGGCTAGCTTCGGTTGTCTACCATTAAGAACGCTGCTCCATTCCTTCTGGTAATGGGTTCCAACAGACTTCCTCCAACCAAAGAGTGGTCACATGGCCCCGGCTGAACCAATCATGTTGTCCCATTTCTCCAGCTACCGTGACTGCTCATGTGACTCTAGGAGAGCCCATCAAAATCCTTCCCTGGGATGTTTCCACTGTTGCCTCTGGGTGATGGGACTCATGGGTGGTGAATGGGGGGCTGCCAGCAGCCCTGTTCCCACCTCCAGGGCGGAGGCCATCTGCAGGAGGAGAGTGTGATGCCAGCAGAAACAAGAAGCAGAGAGGAAGAGAGAGAAGTCCCTGGAGTCCCTGCTCCCTCCAGACTTTCTGTGGTGTCGTTCAATGAGGTGGTAATTTCTCTTTTCCTGCCGAGGCTCTCTTGGGTTGGGTTTCCACCTTTTATAACAAAAGTCCTAAATACCGAAGGTGGAGCAATGTTACTTTATTCAGGAAATGGCTTCGTGCGCCTTTCTCTTGAGATGGCAACTGGCTTATGGTTAAAAGGAGCAAAACCCCTGAGCACTGAGACACCATTGGCAGAGCAGGTCAGTGTTAGTCAGTCAGCAGACATTCACGGAGCATCCTCCTGCCCCGGCACTGTCACAGTGTGGGAAGCGATCTGGCCTCCAGCTCACACTCAGTAATTGCTGGGTCATTATCTCGGCTCTCATCCCCTTCCCACTTAGAGCCCAAGGGGTTGCGGAGGGAGGGACAGGAGAAGGCGCGTTCAGGATTTGGGATAGGTTGTTTCCCCTTTTCTCCCAAATATCTCCAATTCAGGCCCCACCCCAGGGGTTCCTCCGAGCTCTGTGACCTTGAACGAGGGGAAATGTGTTTTCTGATTATAACCAGAAAAGTGCGCTCACCGAGGGAGATGACGACCTGCTCTTGGAGCAAGCGATGCACTTTAAATAGAGCTCTTTCAACATCAAGGAGTTCCCTGAGCTCCGGCTCCTGCCGTCCCCGCCAAGTCCCCCTGCTGGCGTGGGGAACACAGTTCTGCACCTTCTGGGCCTGGAAAGAGAGAAAACCTACTCCCCAAGCTCCTGTAGGGTGTCCCCCAAATTAATGCATTGAACCCGACAGCTCGGCCTCTGTCCGACCTTTGAGCCCAGCTGGGCAAGAAGTCATAGCCAAAGGGTACACGGTGTGGCTCCAAGGCCTCACAGTCAAGTCGGTCTTCACTCCTGGAAACTCTGGCGTATTGGCAAGGGGCGTTCCACCCTACAGCCCCCCACTCAGCCTCCTAACAGTCCCTTTCAACACGCCTCCCTCGAAAGCCTCATCCTCACAGTCCCTCTCCAGGTCTCTTTCCTCTCCTCACTGCCGCTCTCCTCGCCCTTCCCAATTGATTCTTTTCTCTTTCCAATAGCATGGGAGTCCATTAAACATCTACACCAGGGGTCCTCAAACTTTTTAAACAGGGGGCCAGTTCACTGTCCCTCAGACCGTTGGAGGGCCGGACTATAGTTTAAAAAAAACTATGAACAAATTCCTATGCACACTGCACATATCTTATTTTGAAGTAAAAAAACAAAATGGGAACAAATACAATATTTGTATTTGCATGTGGCGCGGCCCATAGTTTGAGGACCCCTGATCTACACTAATAAAAGAGAAAGATGGAAATTGACCGTACCTTCATGATGCCCACAAGCCAATCAGGAGTGAGTATGCAAATTAACCCAACAAAGATTGTGGGTTAATTTACATACGCAGGTGCTGAGGGGGCAGGGCAGGTTGGGACGCTTGCGTCGTCGCTATGGTGACAACGCAGGCATTCCGCACCACCCCAGCCACTCTGGGCCTCTGGGCAGTGTGGGAAGGCAGAAAGGCAGCTCCAGGCCAGAGCAAAGGTGGTGCTGGCAGCCAGGGGAAGGAAGGCCCATTCTTGCACGTATCTTCATGCATCAGGCCTCTAGTGTTCAATAAGTTCTGGGTATATATGAGTTCGGATGTACATAGGTGGTGTCTGAAACCCAACCACTCACCATGAACTCCCCTTAGGGAGCAGGGGGACCGGTGGGATTCAAACCCACATGTGTCTGCCTCCCGGGACTGAGCAATGAGCAACACCAAGGCAGCAGGGAGGACTCAGCCTCCTGGGGAGCAAGCCGTCTTGTCCTTCATGAGCAGCATGTTGTCCCGTGCTTAACCGACACCTACACAGGGGTCCTCAGCTTCTCTCAGTCATTGGTAGAATCAGGAGATAGACAGTCAACCACCAGTGCCCAGTTGGCATTTATAGAACACTCCACCCAGCAATGTCAGAATGCACAGTCCTTTCGACTGCAAGTGGGACAGTCACCAAGAGAGCCCGTATCTGGGTCACAGGGAACCTTAACAAATGTAAGAGAATTAACACAGACCAAGTATGCTCTCAAACAGTGGAAGGGACCTAGAAGTCAATAAGGAAAATAAAGAGGCAACGCACCAACATACTTGGGGGGAAGGTAAAGTGGTGCTTGGGGAGAGTTTATAGCATGAAATGCTCATGTCAGAAAAGAAGGAAGGTCTCAAATCAGTAATCTAGGCTTCCACATTGAGAAACTAGAAAAATCCCGGCCGGCGTGGCTCAGCGGTTGAGCGTCAACCTATGAACCAGGAGGTCATGGTTTGATTCCTGGTGAGGGCACATGCCCAGGCGGTGGGCTCAATCCCAGTGTGGGGTGTGCAGGAGGCAGCCAATCAATCATTCTCTCTCATCACTGATTTTTCTCTCTCCCTTTCCCTTCCTCTCTGAAATCAATATACTAGAAAAAGAAGATCAAAATAAGGCTAAACCATAAGGAAGAAAACAAAGAATTAAAATTGATGAAGTTGAAATCAGAAAGCCTGTAGAGAAAAACAGTGAAACCAAAACTTGGTTCTCTGAAAAGATCAGTAAAATGAATAAACTTCTAGCAAGACTTGCAAAGCAAAAAAGGAGAGGAAATTTATGACTAGCAGGGACGAAAACAGGGATATCATTACAGACCACACAGACAATAAAGGGATAAGAAGGGACTAGTGAGAGCAACTCTGTGCACATAAACCCAATAATGTGGACGAAATGGACAAATTCCTCAACAGCTACAAAGTACCACAAGTCCCCGAGGTGAAATAGATAACCTGGCTCATCCTATAGAGCAAAGACATGGAATCTGTAGTTTTAAAACGTTCCAAAAAGGAGGACTCCTTGGCCCAGATTACTTCCTGGTGAATTACACTAAATATTTAAAGGGGGACAAAATTCTACCCGATAAAAGAAAAGGGAGCGCTTTATACTCATTTTGTGAGACCAGCATTGATTACCCTGATACCAAGACCAGATAAACACAAACAATAAAAGAAACCCTCAGCCCTGGCCAGTGTTGCCCAGTGGTTGAGCATCATCCCGTGCACCAAAAGATTGCTGGTTGATTCCTAGTCAGGGCACATGCCCAGATTGGGGGCTCCATCCCCAGTAGGGGGCATGCAGGAGGCAGCTGACACATACTCATTTGGGCCTTCAGAATCCTCAAAAATTAAAGTGGTTTCCCACAATATTGCAAAGACACCTCCTTGCCTCTAAGGCAACCAGCAGCCCAGTGACTATAGTAGGATCCACCCTCCGTGGGGTGACAACGGTACCAAAGTGGCTCTGGCCTGCCCTTCTCGCACTCTCCGAACAATGGTATTTTACCCTTGGTCACATCTGTTACCTCTAAGATCTGCTTGGGCTGGGGAAAGGGCACTGTTTCTAGGGCAGGAGTTTGAAGAGACCATGGGAGTTCTGGTCTCCCTGTCTCAAGGCGGCTGGCAAGGTCCTGCGTCCAATGTCAGGCCAGGCTGCCAGCACCCTCACTGTGGTTTCCCCGGGGAAACCCAGCTGGCCTAGTCCCCTGGGGCCTCCCACCTTATCCAGGGCCAACACCCCCTTTCTCTCCCCCCCAGACCTTTAGTCATTCAGCAAAATAATGCCCTCCCTCAGAGGTCCTTCCCACTGGGCCCCTGGGCCCCTGTGCCCTGGAGGAGGGCAGAGGGGAAGGAGAGGAGATGGGAAGGTGTGAGTGAGAAGAGGTGATGCGGGGAGCACACCGCTGCACACGTTTTTACTATATCGCTTTGGCAACCATGGAGACTTTAGAGGAAACATTTGTAGGTGGCACCTGATCATTTAAAATGACCCAGTGGCCACAACCGGTTTGGCTCAGTGGATAGAGCGTCGGCCTGCAGACTGAAGGGTCCCAGGTTCGATTCCGGTCAAGGGCATGTACCTTGGTTGTGGGCACATCCCCAGTAGGGGGCGTGCAGGAGGCAGCTGAATTGATGTTTCTCGTCAATGTTTCTGACTCTCTATCCCTCTCCCTTCCTCTCTGTAAAAAATCAATAAAATATATTTAAAATGACCCAGTGGACCCCTCGGTGTATTAGGTAGAATATAAGTTTGGCTGTTTTTGCACAGAGACCCAAGCCGGCTCAATCAAGTTAGAGGTGTGTTTCTCTCCCTCCTAACGGTACCGGCGTAAATGGTCCAGGGCTGGTGGCCGCTCCAGGTGTCTTGTTGCCTGGTCCTTGGTCCCGTCAGCGGGAAGGGGTGGCAGGAAGGGAAGTTGTGCTCATCGCTCTCATCCCATTGGTCAGAACTGAGTCATGTGGCCGCACTCGGCTACAAGGGAGGCTGGGAAATGTAGTCCTTTATAACATGCAGCCCGGTGAGCGGCTATAAATGGATCAAGAGATGTGGTCAGGTAGAAGGCTGGACCGCACCTCTCCGAGCTCACTTTTCCTAAATTCGGGCGTCCTTCCAAGCCCCTTTCATGCCACCCTGAGGCTCCTCCAGACCTGGGACCCTGGAGGATATAAAGTTTCGGTTCCTGGATGTGACCTGGGCCCTGTCACGGGGCCAGGGCAGGCTGCAGGGGGCCACGCCAGGGAGGCAGCAAGCAGGGCAGAGGTCCACATGGCGTTCCCCACTCTCCCTTTTCTTCTCTGTGCGGAGGTGCCCCAAGCCGGCCTCTGGGGAGTAACATTTAGGGAGACACTTTCTAGCATGCAGATGTGACTTTGGGGTTTGGGGGACGGAGTGAAAGGCCCACAGTGGGAAGAAACGGAGCCATCTGCGGGGTTCGCCCGGGCTGTCCAACCCAGGCCAGTCCAAGCCATCCCAGGAAAGGGGGGCTGAGTATGAGTGGGGGTCTGGGCCTTCACTGGGCCTCCCCTCCCAGTGAGCCACCCAGGGCGGGCTGGGCAGGGGCAGGTGAGTGCAGACTGACCCAGAGCAAGGGGTTATGATGTCCTGTGCCCACAGGGGCTCTGGACCTCGTCCCCTAGACGCCTCCCCAAGCTGCCTGGAAAAGACTGAGTCACCTTCAGCGACAGCAAATGCCCACTGTGGGCTGGCCTGATGCTGGGCCATTGCTCCAGCTACCCCCACACGGGCTCCTCCAGCCAGATCTGGGTCTTCCCAGAGAGAGGCGTCCTGAAAATTCATTTCATTTCAATTCATTGGTAGAATGGAGTTGTGTGTGCGTGTAAATGACCTCCGATCTCCACTCGGGGACAGTCCCTCAGTATTTGAAATGCCCTGAACAGGAACCCCTCTCCAGAAGGGGCCACGTTAGCGTTGTAAATATAGACTGTTATTAAAAGCCGCACTAGAGTCTGTTCATTAGCGAAAGGATGTTAGAGGTCCTGCCCGCCCCCCTGCCCCGACTCCTTGGACGGACACGTCCGGGGGGATGACTGTGTTGGTCCCTGTTTGCTAGCAAACGTCTGAGCATTTGGCAGAATAAGACCTGCTTCTGTTGTAATATTCCCTCTGGTGGCAAGGTTGTTGAGAGGGGCCATGGAGCCGTTGCCTGCCTCTAATTGGGGGTGCCACATTTTTATGAGAAAACTGTCAGAACACATGCCCAATGTCGGGTGGTGGAGCCTGGCTGGGAACCAGGTCTGAGTCTGAACCTGCACCCTAACCACTGCGCTCCCACACTGCCTCTGCCTTCAGGTCTGAGTCTGAACCTGCACCCTAACCACTGCGCTCCCACACTGCCTCTGCCTCCCACACTGCCTCTGATTCGCTTCCGTGTGTCTCATCCCTGCCAGAGCGAGGCAGGAAGCGGGGCGCCTGGCGTGGCCATGGAGGCCGTGTTTGCACCCCCTTTTCCGTGGCTGCTTCAGCGCCAACTGGAAGTTTTGCTGGGCCCAGCAGCTCTGTCTTAGGTGGTGTCGGTCTGACAATCCCTTTCACAAAACCAACTCTGAAATGCAACCTATTTTTCCAGGGGAGGGGGTGGTTCACTCTAACTGGCTGCTTGACCCATCAGCCTCGATGTCACGTGTCTCTCAAGAGCGATGGTGTGTTTCTCACCGGCAGGTATGCACCTGCGGCCACAGTGCCTGCTGCTGTTCTCTGGATTGAGGTGTCCTCAGCGGGAAGGCGGGGACCTGCCTCCTCTGACCCCGTCTGCAGGCACCCAGCGCCTGTGGGCCCCACGCGTGTTGAGCAAACACGTGGTTACTTGCCACGAGGGGAAAGAGGAAATCCCACCAAGATCCCAGGACCAGGCTGAGGGGGACCCTGCCAGATGCAGCCACGTGGCTGCCAATCTCGGGGTGCCTTTCTGAGAGTCCCCACAGGAGCTGCTCCTCTACCCACGCCCTCCCGATCACCTCTCCACGAGTGAGCGACAGATCTCTGGGTCCTCAGTGTCCACACATCACAGAGGGGGGGAGACATCCAAGGGAATGAAGGATTAGCTGGACCCGGGCGCATGGAGGCAGGACTCCCCTTTAGGACCCAGCCGGGTGTCCCATAGTGCACACAGCCCCCCAGTTCTCAAAGTGTGGCCCCCCAGACAGGCAGCACCAGCAACGGGCAGTGAGGCCGGCAATCTGGGTTAACAAGCCTCGGGGGTTGCGGACACCCACAATCTGAGAGCACTGGTCTAGGCCAGTTGCTTTCACACATTTCCACACCTTCAGAAACCCCTTCAGAGACTCCGAACAGACAGATGCCACAGGCCGGAACGGAGGTGCTGGGAGCGACGCGCGCGCTGGAGGCTCGCCCTGCTCCGCTCCGGCCTCCGAGAAACACTCCTCGACGTGCCCGGCTGGCCATTCTGCCCAAGGCTCCCCCTGGGCACAGCACTTCTCCAGGGGAGACCAGGGAACGACACCCCAAGCAAGAGAAAGGGTGTCACAGGAGGAAGAAGAGACCTAAGGTGAAACGAAAAAGAACAGAAACAGACGCAGCAACAGGTCCACACAGGGAGGCGAGCACATCAGGAAGCGTGTTTAATTGGCGTGACATGGACGACATACAGAGTAGCATGAGGAGGCCGGCATGCCCCTGGCGCCTGCCCACCCGGGGCCTCGCCCTGCCCCCTCCGGAGACACAGCCAGCGAGTCAGACAGGACCGCACCCCAGAAAGAGGCCGAGGGCTGGGAGGCAAACAGAGAAAACGCCGCAGCGGGGAGCACTGCCTTTTTGTGTTTTGGGTAAGAGTTCCCCAAATTCCTTTCCTAAGCTGCAGGCTCCCATGGGGGTGCCAAGCCTGTCCGAGCCCTGCACTGGCCGCTCAGTTCCGCTCCTACCATGCCCCTGAGGTGGGCATTCTCACCGCCACCTGAGGGATGGAGAAACGGAGTCCCACTGAACCGAAGTCACTTGCTCAGCGTCTGGGGCAGGTCCCTCTCCAGCAAAGACCTGGGGAAATGACCATGGACAGCCCGGCCGGGCGGGGAGGGGGAAGGGGGGAGAGGGCGGGCGGGGCAGGCTGCAGTCTGCATCTGTCCCAGTCCTCAGGAGTAGACAGAGCCTGGGCCTAGATGCCAAGACAGAGATGGGACCAGCTGTTTATTCAACAAAAGCCTTTTATTCATTCAAAAATCGACCATTGGGTTTATTCCGCAGATATTTTAAAAAGGGGGGGGGGGGGCAGCAGGCCTTCTCATCACAGTGCCCTTACGCTAACTAACTCATCCCGGGGGGACACCTAGAGAGGGGCATCCGGGAAACACACCGTCAATAATGTGGGGCTGGAGGCCAGGGCTGAGGGGAGGTCACAGCCCCTGACTCCCTCCCCACCACCGGCCGCCTCCCACCCTCCGGCATCACCTATTTACCCAGTTGAGCCTTTGCAGCTTACCGCCACCAGGGGGCGCTCCCATTCCCTTCTTGGATCCCTTAGATGTGGAAGCTGGGGTGGCAGGCATGAGGCTATCTCCAGGGAGAGGCTGCCTCTGCCCAGGAAACTCGGGCCCCCCAATCTCTCCCCCCGACCCACATCCACCCCCCACACACACCCCCAGAGAGAAGAGACAAAGTCCCAGGAAGCTCAGGCGTGTCTGTCGTCTATGGAGCTGGCTGTCAAACAGGGGAGAGAGGGACGCGTTCGCCTGACCTTCCCTGAACGCTGCCTGGTTAAACACGGGAACCCATGGCCTTCTCCCAAGTACCATCCACACAAAGCGAGGAAGAGGCTGCAAGGAAGAGGCTGGGCCCTGCTCCTGGGCCCGGGAGCGAGGCTGGGCAGAGGGACCGAGAGCCAGGCCCCCGGCTGGTCTGGAGTCGCCAGGGAGCAGCATCGCACGGGGTCACAGGGCTGGGCCTCGGGTGGAAAAGGGAGAGGCCCACGGGCTGCTCTGGGTTCCCAGGGGCCACAGCCAGGGGCCTGGTGAGAGAAGGGGACAGACTGTCCCTGCCTGGCAACCTCGGCACAAATGCCCGTGTCTAGCGCGCTGCCGGGAAGAAGGGGGGCCTCTGGCAGTCGGAGCTGTCTCGGGGCGCGTCCCCAAGGTGCGCCCTGAAGCCTGGGCCCGTGGTACCACTTGCTCCGCCTCCCTGGACGGTGGAGGAGGGTCCCGCACACAGATGCTCTACGTTTGCCTGGGAATCGGCCTCAGCCCGGGCGGGGGGGGGGGGGGGGGGGGAAGGCCACGTCCTTGATCCCAGAGAACCTTCAGCCGCAGCCCCTTTCCCGCGGTGCCTCCGGGGCAGGCTGTGCAACCGCATCCTTCCCGCTGGACCGGAGAAGCGGCCGAGGCTCAGGCAGAGGCCAGAAAGCAATCTGACCTGGGAGGGGCCCACTCTCTCTTCCCCTCCAGCCCCAAGGGGCCCTGGGGTCCCAGGTCAGAGCCAGGCAAGGGGACTGCGGGATTAGAGGTGGGACCTGGGCCTCCTGGGCCAGCGGCCGGAGCAGAAAGGTGACCACAGGGCCTCGAAGAGCCCGGCCTTCAAAGTCACCTGTGAAAATGGAACTGCTGCTCCCGTCCCCGCGGGACCTGGGGGCTGACAGCGGGGGCAGCGTGCAGCCGACGGGCCCGCGTGTGTGAGAAGGGCAGGTTCTGGGGTCGGCAGACATGCAGCCCACGGCAGAGCCCCTCTCAGAGGGCGTCCTCTGGGGAGGGTCTGAGGCCTCATTAGCAGGAGCCCGGCCTCCTGGGAAGTGCCACGTGGAGACGGAGGACAATTCAAAGTGGGGACGGGGGCCCGGCTCTAGGGCCGGGCTGAGTGGGCGATCAGCAGCGGGAACTCGACTCAGGTCCTAGTTCTGGAGTCACCTGAGCCCACACCCCACACCAGGGCCGCCGTGCCCCTGAAGATCTGGGCCGCAGACGCCCCGTGTCTGCTGGGGCTGGCACACTGAGCCACACACACCAGTGGATCGGCACGCGCAGGTAACTCCCACTTGGAATCACACCGTGTCAGCACAGAGGGGCCTTCCACGTCACTCAGCCAGGCCTCAGGGCTCTGCTGGGGGCAGCTGGGGCAAGACAGGGCCGGGTGGCTCACAGACTCGGAGCCGGAGCAGGCCTCGGGCTCCTGGCCTCCATCCAAGGTCGTCTGGCTTTCCTGGTGGCCGTTCTGGGGCCGCCCTTTCTAGGGGCAGATGGAGCTAAAACTCTTCCTGTGAGCGCAGGTGGGCACAGCCCCAAGAGCAGCCACCACCTGAACGGGGTGACCTGCACCCTTCTCTTCCCTCCGGTCCAGCGTCGGGCCAGGTGCCAGGCAGGCAGGAGAGCAGAGAGGGGAGCCTGCCCACCCGGAGGGAGGACGAGTCCCCACTTCTGCTGACCTGTGTGCAAAGGCTCCTCCACGTCCTCAATCTTTCCCTCTGTAGCCGCCCTGCCTGGCGCAGGTCCCAGGCAGGACAAGCCGTCCGCTCTCCTCGCTGCTACAGACACCAAAGCAAGAGCCGAGAAACCGAAAGATGCCCCCCGTTTGTCCTCAGAAAGGTGCTGAGGACCGGGGGAGGACACAGGACCGCGGAGTGTGGACGGGAACAGAGAAAGGGGTTCAAGGAGGAGGCATCCGGGCCGGAGGGAACAGAGCGGTGGCCAGTTAAGAAGCCCGCCTTCCCCCTCTCCAAACATCAAACACAGCATCTGAAAAAACAAAGTTCTTGGCTTCTCGGCCGCTGCTGGCAGGTGGGCGAGGGCTGCACATGTAAACGGGAGCTTTGGACACAGAGGCAGCAGCAACAGTTAACAACCAATAAATAACAGGGATAGTTATATACGGATATAAAAAACCACCTCACTTTCCCCGCGAAAAGCACAGCACGCCGTCAGAGTCATCACCGTCGTGATCAGTCCTCCCGGCCACGCGGGCGGTGGGCTGCCCGAGGACGGGGCGACAAGTAACGGGCATCACGCAGCCCCCGACACGGACACGCGGGCCCACCCGGGGCCAGGCCGGGGCCTCCGTGGCCTCCCTGGTGGCCGACGGACAAGGCAGAGTTCTCCAAGGTCCCCAAGGCCTTCTCCCCACCTGTCAGTCCGGATCTTCTAGAACAGAAGGTAGGTGTTTTGTTTTTTTCTTTTTCAATGTCTGTTTGAAATAAAAAACAAAAGCAGACGCGCGGGAGAGCAGGGGACGGAGCGCTGCCTGCGAAGCAGCTGCGCCCCAGGCTTCGCAGACGGCTGGAGCCTTTGCCGTCTCATGGTGTTTTCTGGACAAGCAGAGGTGGTGGGCGATTGGAGCCGGTGGCTTCAGGCGGCGGTGGGTGCAGCAGGCGGGGGCAGGGGGGAGTTGGCGGGAGGAGGGGAGAGCCGGGCCTCGCTGTTCAGGGGCAGCCCCGTGGAGAATGGCAAGGTGGGCACAGGAGGGCGGTGTCGGGGCCGGGGCGGAGGCGGCTCATGGCACGGGAGGAGGCAAGTTTCCCAGGCATCTGGAAGACACAAGGAGGGGAGGAGGGTTCAGAGCGGCTGCAGGGCATGCAGAGCTGGCGGGAGAGTCGGCGAGAGGGTCCGCGTGAAGTCAGGGGGCCTGGCAACGTGCACACCCCCTGACCCACTCATGGGGGGGTGCTTTGCATTTACTCTTCAGAAATAAACGTTTCCTAAAGTATCATCTGTAACAGCAAGATTACGAGGTTGGGAGGGAGGGAGGGAGGGAGGGAGGGAGGGAGGGAGCGAGCCCAGGGTACACACTCAGGGCACTGGCTGGATAGGGAGGACGTAGCCATGGGATGAACCAGTTTGCAACCAGTAAGAACAAGGTGTGGGATGGCTGAGAAGCGCATGAGAAGGTGAGAATCAGTGATGGGGAAACGCAAATTGAAACCACAACGAGACACACCACGTCGCACCCACGAGGATGACTTATCATAAAAAAAAAAAAAAAGAATAAAAAAACAGAAAAGAAGCAGTGTTGGCAAGGGTGTGGAGAAATTGGAGCCCTTGTCCATCGCTGCTGGGAATATAAAAGGTGCAGCTGCAGTGGAACCGTTTGGTGCTTCCTCCGAAAGTTAAACTTGCGGTTCCCACAGGACCCAGCAATTCCGCTCCGAGGCATCTACCCCCAAAAAATCGAACATAGAGACTCAAATAAGTCCATGCTCCCCCAGTGTTCACAGCAGCATCATGCACAATGGCCAACAGGTGGAAACAACCCAGGTGTCCATCAGGGGATGATGGGTAAACACGTGGTCCATCCACACAGGGGACTACCACTCAGCCAGGGAAAGGAATGAAGAACTGACGAGAGGGTCCGCGTGCAGTCAGGAGGCCTAGCAACGTGGAAGAACCTTGAGTGACGGGAGCCAGACACAGAAGCCCACATGACGTGGGAGTCCATTTATATAAAATTCCCCCCAGGGGCAGATCTGGGCACAGAGGGCAGGTGAGTGATTGCCAAAGGCTTGGTGGCGGCGGGTGGGGGGAGAGTGCGCGACGGGAGGCATTATTTTGGAGTGATACGAATACTTTAGAACTAGATAGAGGTGGTGCTTGCACAACACTGTGACTGTACTTTATGCCACTGAATTGTTCACTTTAAAATGGTTAATCTCATGTCATGTGAATTTTACCTCAATCAATTAAAAAAAAAAAAAAGGCAGCCTGGGGAACAGCCTGTTACTGTCTGCACCACCCACACACCCTTCCCATCACCTGCTCCACATCCGTGTTGCATCGCACGTCCCTGCCCCCCACCTGGGACAGGTGTCAGTGTCTGACTCAAAGGGGCCCCTCTCCTGATCGGTGTGAGGATCTGAAACGCGGTCGGGGCCAGCAGGAGCTGTGTGCGGGCGGCCTGGGCAAGTCAGAAGGCCCCGCGAGGCCCAGATTTGGGTGGCCATTGGGGGAAGGGGCAACGGCAACGCGAGACAGAGGACAGGAGCAGCCACCCCAAGGGAGGTCAGAGCGCCCCGAGAGAGGCCCGTGTCCCCCCAGCCTCCCGATGGCCCCTGCCAGCCCCCGGGGGCTCGGCTGACTTCCCAGCCACGCTCCTCCCCTTCCGCAGGGACCTGTGAGCCCTGATGCTGGGCAGCACTGTGTCTGCTGCTTAAAGCCACAGACATGATGGAAGTCCCTGAATGCATTCATCCAGAAAGCCATGATTACGTGCATATACATGTACATAGGAAAGTCATTGGTCAGCGATGAAGGCTGTTGGAAATCCAACTTGGAAAACTCATCAAGGGGGAGAATCAAGTATCTACCCTGACTTTCCTGTTCGAGCCTAGGACTTGGGGTAACCAAAGAGCGACTGCAGGGAAGCCTGCAGCTCATGCGAGGCAGGGACGGCAGCTGGGGTGACTTCATTTTGCACCACTTGTGAACGAAGGAATGAATGAAGGAATGAATGAAGGAATGAAGGAAGGAATGAAGGAAGGAATGAATGAAGGAATGAATGAATGGTGCTGACAGCGCCAGTCATCACGTGCCACCTCGTGGACACACACAACCCCACCCGTGAGGTGTTCTCCCCGAAGTGGGTCGCACTGACGTGCAGCGAGCCTGCAGGTCTGACCGCCCCTTTCCAGGGAGAACAGGGAGCAGAAGGTGGTGTTCACACCACCACGGGGCGCAACCCGCAGACCCCACACCGTGGAACCTCTATGGAAGGTGTTTCTGGACCAACAGCAAGAAGGAGAAGAAAAGGAAGGGGAAAATTTAATGATTAAAATACACTTAAGAGACCGCTCAACCAATTGCAACATGTGGACCCTACTCAGATTCTGATTCCAATAAACAAGGTGAACAAACCTGGGGAGGCAACAAGAAACTGGGATACCCACTGAAGCTCGGGCAATATTAGGAATTAATCCTGAAGTTGGGGTATTGTGGGGGTTTTTTAAAGAGCCGTTCTTTGGAACACATTTTGAAATTATTTATGTATGAAACAATATGATGTCTTGAACGTGCTTCAGAATACCCAGTGTGGGTGTGTGTGAGGGAGGGTAGGGATGGTGCAGGATCGGCTGTGAGTTGGCGACTCTGAAGCTGGCTGTTGGGGACACGGTGTTACACTACTCTCTCTACCACTGGGTGTGAATGCTTCCGTAATAGAGAACTTCTTTAACCCACCCCCAAAATTCTCCACAACCCAAGGCCCCACACCACGGGACTGGTTAAGTTATGGCCCCGCTCTATGACGGAATACTATGCAGCTATGAAAAAGGATGGTCTCCAACAACATTTGCTGATGCAGATGCTGAATTCTGTAACAGTAACTTGTCCGGGAATTAGGATACATCGGGAATCTGAGAAGGCAAATCAATTGCACAAATGATAGAAGGCAAAACGGACATGATTACTATCTGGGAGGCTCTGGAAGAGCCACAGGAAAGAGGAGGGTGGCGGGGACGAGCTGGTGGGAGCTGGATCCTGTCACTCGGAAAGGCGCGTCTTGAAAACAAAGGTACACCTTCTTGGTCGACATGTTGCTGGTGAGGATGCGATACGTGTCTACACCAGTCAGGTTAAGGACAGCCTGTGGGCACAACAGGATGTGAACGGCAAGCCAACGAGGGTGAAACAGTTTAAACATCTCTTTTCTTAGCGCTGAGTCTCCAAAAGAAAAAAAAATAAATGATTTCTATAAATTGTCCATTAAAAAAAAAACAAAAACGCGTGAACAACATATGGTTCTGAACTCATTGTTGCCGCGGGAAATACATACACAGATACTTCCACAGAAAGCTGTGAGGACACAACAAAGAGTGTTAAATAAATTAATGGCACCATCTGACTTTTTCTTGGGGGGGCAGGACGGGCCTCCTAGACAGAGCGTTCGCACGTCTCCGTGAGTTATGTCAGAGTCCACCCGCCATGCTGTCACCGGAGACGAACAGCCAGCACGCGCACACATGTGTCCACCAGACGGCGTGTACGAGTGTTCATGGCCGGACAGGACCTCGGGGGTCATCCACTCCCTCCCCCGCCCACATGGGACTCACAGGGAAGGCAGAGCAGACGCAGGAGAGGACGAGAAGGAAGCCAGGAGGACAGTCGTCGGCCGCAGCAGAGGCCTCGGGCTGATCTGAAGGCCCTGCCTCGGGGGCCGCCCCCACCCGCCGTGCCCGCACCGGGCAGACCCCACGTTGGGCAGGCACTTCTCTGCCAACCCTCGGCGTCCTGTGGCTGGGATTCCTCCCCACCCCCCGCCCCCCTGCAGGCCCCAGGTCCCCCTTGACTCACCCCAGCTCTGGGCGTGGACTATACCAGCCCGTCATAGAGGGACAGCGCCTGCACGATGGAGGGGTCGGCCTTGGACCCCTCCTGGAACTCCTGCAGCGTCAGCTTCCCGTCCGCGTTCTGCAAGCAGAGAGGCAGCGGCTGAGCGGGAGGGACAGCCAGCCTCCGAGGACAGGCGCGGGCCTGGCCCCTGGCCCAGGGCTGGTCCCCAGAGAGCTCCCCCAGCGAGTCAGGAGGCAGCGCAGCGGGCCAGGTGAGAAGAGTCAGGAGTCAGACCGACGCTTCCTGGCTGGCCGCCCTGAGCCTGGCTCTGCCCGCTTCCTCATCGGGGACAGAGGACTTGCTGGCCTCCGCGGGGCATTGAGCTGGAGCTGGAGGCGCCCCGAACTCCGGAGTCACCGTTATCGCTGCTGTGAATTCCGTACACGGTGGCTAACCCCAAAGGGCTGAGCGCCTAATGCATTTCTCCGGTCACTCCTGGAGGGGCGCCAGCGGTCCCTGGAGCGTCTGTCCTGGACCCGGGGGGCCCTGGGAGGAGGCCGGTGCAGCTCATGCACAGGGACTTAGGGGGTGTCTCGGGAGGGGTGGTCTTGGCCAGTATCCCTTCCAGGAGACCTGTGAGCAGAGACCTCCGGTGGGAAAGCATGGCCGGGGTCCCCCAGCCCAACAGGTCGTCCTCCCAGCTCGCCTGCTGTGCACCCACATGTGCTAAGTGCACGGGCTGATCTCATGGGATCCCCACGCCCAGCCCAAGAAGAGGCGTTGCTCTTACCCCCATTTTACTGGGAGGAAACTGAGGCTCGGTCACCCACCCAGAGTCCCCTGGCTGGTAGCCGGGGAAGCCAGAATGAGCACCCTGTCTGACTGCAGGGTGGGCCTGGCTTCCCCGGGTGAGGGAAGGATGACCTGGAGATTTAAGGGTCTCAGCACTGACTTCCACTGGCCCACCTGTGAGGAAGTGGGCGCTCCCTGCTCCCCACTCTGCACACGTTTTCATTATTATCAAGAGAGCAGCGGAGCCCCAGCCCACATGTCCTGACCCCGCTCTGCTGCGGGCTAAGCTCTCCCCTTTAAAAAAAAAAATGTTTTTATTTATTTTAGAGAGGAAGAGAGAGGAATAGAGAGAGAGAGAGAGAGACATCCATTGGCTGCCTCCTGCACGCCCCTACTGGGGATTGAGCCTGCAACCCAGGCTTATGCCCTGACCAGGAATCGAACCAGAGACCTCTTGGTTCAAGGGGCGACGCTCAACCACGGAGCCACACTGGCCGGGCTCGTCGCCCTTTTTAAATGCAGGAAGCACAGGCCTCAGGCTCAGAGCTTCAGGCCAGCGCCTGTCTCCAGCCGGCAGCCGGCGGCGTATCACAATGAGCCCGACGTCCCTGTAACTAATATTCTTTCACTGAAGGCAAGCGACGGACGCTGGGCTTCCCGGCCGCCCTGATATCAGACCCCCATTTAAAGCAACATTACTGCAGGTCAAAGGAAGTTTGACGTAAAGGGCTTCTTAACCTGGGGCCCGTGGATAGAATCCAGCAGGTCTGTGAGCTCAGATGGCAAAGACGAGATTGTTCTTTTCACCATCCTCTCCCTGAAATTCAGCTTTTCCTCCCAGGACGAACCTGGGTGAGGGTCCCCATCCGAAGCAGCGGTATCTGTGACCTTGCCAACTGTGGAGGTCACGGGAAGGTCATAGCACATCACAGCTGCTGCAGGCAGCGCATACGTGTATCATTGCTTCAAAAATATGGGGTGGCTAGGCCCAACGCGATAGGTCATTACTAAAGTGTGCATAAAGAGGCCCCTGGAATACTGCATCGCGGGGTCTTCTTAAAACATGTGACAGCTGTATTCCAGAACAATCCGCTTCCTGGGTGATCCTATGCATCTATCTGATAACCACAGACTTCTCCAGATGCCAAAAGGTCGGTGGCACAAATAACAACGGCTGAGAATCGCGGTTTATGGGAGAAAAACTCTTCGGCAAACTTACTTCAAACAGGCTTGACGGGGACGGCTGCCCACCAGGCCACTGGACCCCTCCCCAGGCCGTGCTGCCTGCCTGAGCCAGGCCCACAGGTGCTCAGTGGGACCTGTGAGGACCCAGGGCCTGGCCCCAGCTGTCCACCCCCCTCCCCAGTCAGCCCAGCCTCCCCACGGCCTCACCTTGTCCATCATGGCGAAGATCCGGTCCACTCTCTTCTCGGGGGTGTTCTCCTCCTCGGGGAGCTCCACGGTGTTCCCCTGCCGGGGACAGACAAGGTGGGGCTGGGCTCCCGCGCTCTGGGCTTTGGCGTTGGGCCAAACATTTGCCCCGCAGACCTGGGCTGCGGCCCGGTGAGGA
Source organism: Myotis daubentonii (assembly GCF_963259705.1). NCBI lineage: Eukaryota > Metazoa > Chordata > Mammalia > Chiroptera > Vespertilionidae > Myotis > Myotis daubentonii. The sequence goes on along the minus strand of NC_081850.1, from coordinate 78,098,735 downwards.
CGGCCTCTCCCCCTCACGCCCAGCGCCCCTCCCTCTCTGCCATTCTGCTGGAGCAGCCCAGCCCCCACCTTTCTCCCAGGACGGAGAAGTACGAGTGGCCCCAGGCAGTGACTGACCCTCACCCCGCCAACTCACCCCCCCGCAGGAGAGCGGCCCCCCGGGGTGGTCCCTGTGGGCCAAGCAGAGCCACTCAACTGGCTGCCCCCCAATCTCCTACCAGCGGGACCCCGCGCTCTCACCACCATCTGGTAAATGGCGTCCACTATGTCCAGCATCTCAGTCCTGGTGATGTAGCCGTCGTTATCCAGGTCGTAGAGCTTGAAGGCCCCTGCAATCAACCAGCCAGGCGGTCACCAGGGCCCAGAGCAGGGGCAGCTCTGCTCCCGCCTTCCGCCCTCTGCACCTCTGCACGCGATGGGGGCCCACAGCCATGCCTCACCCATGCCTCACCCAGTCAGCAAATACTTCCATCAGGACCAACAGGCAGACACACACACGCACGCACACGCACACGCACACGCATGCACACGCACATGCACGCACCATTTCAACTAGGACTGGGAAGAAAGAAACTGGGAGTAAATAGGAGGGGGCCTCGGCCAGTGCGAGGCCTCCAGGGCTGAAGCTGGGAGGGAGGACTGGCCCAGGAGGAGTCCTGAGGGTCCCCCCCCTCCCCGCGGCCTCCCCGCCACAGCCTCTCCCATTCCAGTCCCTGTGGCCAACTCAGAAAATAAAACAATTCGCCCAGGGGACAAGGAGCTTTTGCATAAATAAAATCCTCTTTTCTTATTTCTGTGGTTGTTAATCCTCACCTGAGGATATTTTTCCATTGACTTTTAGAGAGAGTGGGAGAGAGGGAAGGAGGGAGAGATGGGAGAGAGAGAGGGAGGGAGAAAGGAAGACATCGATGTGAGAGATGCTCCCCTCGGCTTAGAACCTGCAACCCAGGTGTGTGCCCTTGACCAGGAATGGAACCCACAACCCTTTGGTGAGCACTCTGACCACTGAACTACCGGCCAGGGCAACCCCTTTTATCCTTAAAAAAAACAACACAGAGAGACTGCAGGGTTTTCTCGCTGCTGAGACAACGCAGTGCGAACGTCTTAGGGAGCAGCGCGCTCCGGCCGGCTGTTTCCATCTTCTCATCAGCTTCCCTCCCGTCACCCGCGCCAGCGTGGGCCCGCACCGCTGCCCTCTGCACCCTCTCGTCCCCGCTCCTCCGCATCCCCTGCCTGGAGCCCTCCTCCCTGCTTCCTACCAGCCAGCTAGCTCCCTCCACGCCCAGCTCGGCTCTGACTCACCGCAGGGTCAGTTCCCCCCTGCCAGCTCTCACCTCCCTCTTCCTGTCTCGGTTTTATGGGATTTTAAAAAATCACGTCTCATGCTAGACTGAGCCGTGAGAGCAGGTGCCCGTCTATCTGACCCCCTCCGACCCCCCTCCCGGGTTCCTGGCCTCCTGCCCGGCACAGACATGTGACCCTGATTGGTCAATATCCGTTGGGTGAACGAGTAAATGGGTGAATGAATGAGATCAGTCATCAGAACAGCGGCCTCCCACGTGGGTCCGGCACTTGAAGTGGGTCTTTAACTCCAGGCTGCAGTGGCCGCGTCCCATGTCTGCACCCGCCTGAATGTCCCCTCAGCTCCTGCCCCATCTGTCCGCCCGCCTAAGCCATGTTCTTCCCGCACGGCCACCTCCGGAGCCCTCCTCGGACCTGAAGCGACAGCAGGTCTGGGCCACTCTCTCAGCTGGGACAGAGGGCCTGGCCCCGTCTCTGGCCATCCCCGGCCGGGGGCCGCCCAGTGGAGCCCGAGGGTGGACTTACACCGCAGCTTCTCGTCCAGGGTCCCCCTCGAGGTCACCGACAGCGCCTGGATGAACTCAGAGAACTCGATCCGTCCGTCCTGGCAGGAGAGAGGGGCAGGTGGCCTCGGTCAGTCAGGCCACCTGGTCAGGCCAGACCTTGGGCAGGTGGTGGGAGCAGCAGCGGGCACCGAGAGCGTGGCAGACAGACGCCACATGGAGAGGGTGGGAGTGAAGGATGAGGGACAGAACCAGGAAGGGGAGGAAGGAGAGGGGAGGGGGTCGGATTAGAAATGGGACAGGTCGGGCGGGAGGGGCGGGAGGAAGGGGTGAGGCCACAACACAGGCTCCACCTCTGGGAGAGCCTGGAGGTCCCCTCCCCCGGGCCTAGACCCACAGGCTCCGGGCTCCTGAAGACAGGGCTCCAGACGGTGCAATCCTACCTATCTGTTTTGCAAATGAGGAAACTGAGGCCAGGAAGCTCTCCCCAGGGCCAAGCAGGGTGACTGTCAGCGTGGAGTCACCCGGGGCGGAAGCCAGGGCCTCACGGAACAGAAACAGCCCGAGCGCCCAAGAGCGGGAGCGTGGGGACAAGTCACAGTAGACCCACCGCGAGCACCGGGAGCCAGAGGAGTGCTGGCGTGGGACCAAGTCCAGAGGACCGCGGACGCCCAAGCCTGGATCCACCAGCTGCCAGCGCGGCCACCGCCAGGAGGGGACGCGCAACAGCTCAGAAGCCGTGAAACCGTGGTGCTCAGTGAAAGGTGCCAGGCCCGAAAGACTCCACACTGTCTGATTCTCAGACCTCAGTTTCCTCATCGGCAAATGGAATATTTACATGACACGCCCGCCCCGCCTGCGTGGCTCAGTGGTTGAGCATCGACCTATGAACCAGAAGGTCACAGGTTCGATCCTGGTCAGGGCACATGCCCAGGTTGCAGGCTTGATCCCCAGTGTGGGACTTGCAGGAGGCAGCCGATCAATGATTCTCTCTCATCAGTGATGTTTCTATCCCTCTCTCCATCTCCCTTTCTCTCTGAAATCAATAAAAATGTATTCTAAAAAAAAACAAAAACAAAAAAAACCCAATAAGCTTTGGGGGGAAAAACTGACACGCCCGTGGGTTGTAAGCTCTCACATGAAGGGCTGTAACATGTTCAGTGAATGTCTGTGCCAACTATAACGCCTGCTACTGTCCCTGGAGGCATCTGCATTTGGTCCTGGTAAGAAAAACATTGAGGTATACACGTGCATGCATGCATGTACACACGTGTGTGCACACGGTATAGGTATGCACACGCACTATCTCTGGGTGGTGCCTGTGTGTGCTGGTGTGAGCACGTGCACAATGAATGCCTGCATCTGTGTGTATGCATGTGTGGGTGTGCATGCGCTCGTGTGTATCTGTGTACGTGCGCTTTTGAGTGTGCACACGTGTTGTTCCTCCTCCCGGAGGGAACACTGGGGGAGAGAGTGGGTATGGAGCCGCTGCGGGAACCCCAGGGCTGAGCAGCTGCTGTGGGGGAGGCCCCGCCATCCCAGCTCACCTTGTTTTCATCAAAGACGTTGAAAACAAACGTGGCGAACTTGGTGGGGTCTCCGAACGGGAAGAACTGCTTGTAGATCTTCTGGAAGCCCGCCGAGTCCAGCTGCCCGCTGGGGCAGTCCTTGATGAAGCCTTTGTACCTGAGGGGCAGCCCAGCGAGGGAGGGTCAGAGACACCAACCCCGCCACCTGCCAGGAGCGCCCGCCCTCAAGGCTGGGGGCCCCTGTCCAGAGACCCACACACGGGGGTCCTGGGCACAGGCCCGACGTCACAGGCACGGGCTCTCCCACGCTGCCTCTCGCGAGCTGTGTGACCTGAGGCGGGTGGCTGTACCTCTCTGAGCCTCGTTTGTACAAGGGCTAAGAGTCGCATGAGAAGTCGCCCAGACAGTGTACATAGAGCAGCTGGCCACTCAACCCTGCTCCCCGTGGGGGGGCTGAAACAAAACCCACCAACAACACCCCAAAGCCACACTCCTGCCCAAAGCAGTTCTGCCCCCTCTTCCCCCACTTTCTCCCCGGAGCCCCTCCTCCCCAGGTGCTGGCAGAGTTAGTGGGCAGAGCCACCATATGGGGCCGGCAGCTGGCTCCTCCTACATGCCT